>NW_016107546.1:1043395-1069463 GCF_001604975.1 Cebus imitator | reverse complement strand
AAAAAAAAAAAAAAAAAAAAAAAGAATTAGGAGTTCTAACAGACGGGAAGCCTGGAGAGTGCACACTGTGATGGCAATGCTGAGGATGGCTGATGTGACCTTAGGCTTATCGATGAAAACACAGCATCCAAGACAAGGGCGTGATGGATATACTATCACAAATCAGACCAAATGCTGACCATTACTGGACCCAGATCTGGGGGCCACAGTTTAAAAAGAACATTGACCTCAACTGAAATCTATACAGAGGAGAATGGTGTTCTGAATGGTGGAGCAACTTGAAACCACAGCATACAAGAAACAGCTGAAGTGGGGCTATTTAACCAGTAGAAGAAGAGATTTTGAAAGTGTATGAACTCATCTTCAAATATTTAAAAGATTATCAAGTGGATGAAGAAATCTTGTTTTTAAGGTCTCAGCAGCTTTAACTAGGATTAGTAGGTAAGATTACAGAGGAGCAGATCTCAGCACTACGTGAGGAAGAATTGTGTAAGTGAATGATTCCAAAACAACTACCTCCTCAACAGCTGACAAACAAGAGCCTGTCAAGCACTGGCCAGATTACTTCTCTCTCAGAAAACAGGAAGGGAATTTACATATCCGATGGGGCAGGCCAAGAAATCTCCCAACTCTAGGAGTCAATGAAATAATGAATGCTTAATACCTAAAACATCTTGGTGACATTCTAAACACTAGTTCAGTAGATGGCATCTTAGATGATTGTATGCCATATTAACCAGATTCAGAACAAAGCTTCAATTATTGGTTTTTGGCAGATAAACAAGCATGAGATTTTGTGTAATTGAAGTACTTATCTCAAGAGGACCTTGTTCCGAAGAACTCTAGGTAGAGTTAAGTTTATTCCCTCTTCCCTTATTGTGCAAGAAAAATATTATCTCACGGCATAGATACGCCATGCCATATCCACATCATTTCTGTATCATTGGTAAACACAGTATAAAATACAGGATGCCCACCAAATTTTAAAACACTCATGAATACATAATAAAGTCTTTATTGATATTGCATTAATAAGTCATATTATCTAAGTTTCCAAACTTTATGGCCACCCTGTATGATCTTCAATAAATGTTCAAAACTAGAGAATGGTATTTCCTTAAAGAATAGTAACAGGCCAGGTGCAGTGGCTCACACCTTAATCAGCAATTTGGGAGGCCAAGGTGGGCAGACTGCTTGAGCCCAGGAGTTGGAGGCCAGCCTGGGCAACATGGCAAAACCCCATCTCTACCAAAAATACAAAAATTATCTGGGTGTGGTGGTGTCCACCTGTGGTCCCAGCTACTTGGGAGGCTAAGGTGGAAGATGGCTTGACCCCTGGGAGGCAGAAGCTGCACTGAACTGAGATCACACTACTGCACTCCAGCTGGGTGACAGAGCCAGACTATGACTCAAAAACAAGCAAAAGCTAGTAACAATACTAACACCTATTGGATTTGCTAATTGTTAAGCATTTATATGATCTCATCTGATTCTCAGAGAAACTTGTAAGTTAGGTACTATTATTATCTCTATTTTAATGATGTGGAAACAGAATGAGACCAGGTGTTAACTGGAGGCAGGCTTTCCAGAGCCTGGCTACTTCACTACTGGGTTTATTCTGTGTCAGACCTAGTATTAAGTACTTTCCATATACTTTCCCTTTTAAGCCTCAATGACCCTACGAGGTGTGTATAGTCATCTCCATTTGACAGGTGAAAAAGCGAGGCTGAGAGGTTAATGGGTTGCAGGCCACACACTTGCAGAAATTCCAGCTTGGCTCTACCTGAGCCTGAGCTCCGTGCTGTTGTCCTGTTACTGCCTCTGGCTAACTGTTGATTTCTTTTGAGAACTGTAATACTGCTTTAACTGCCAGCAAAATAACCTGTACAGGTGCATGATACTAGAAATTAAAAAAAAAAACACTGAAATTTATCTTACAGTATTTATAAAAACTGTTTATAAGCAGTATCAATTCCCTCTTCCCCTGATGCCAAAAAATAAAAAGCAGTTTTCAGAATTTTGACATTCTAGGGGGAAAAAAAACAAAAAAGGAGATCTACATCAACTGAGTAAGCCGTATTATACACTTTAATACAATTTTATTTTCAGTGGTAGGCTTAGAACTGATTCTCACTGAATCATCTAACTGAATAATCTTAGCTAAGACATTATCTCTGCACCTCAATTTCCTTTTTTGGAAAATGGGGATGTAATACAAGCTTCCTTTTATTCCCACATATAAGCTCCAAAACCACCTGTCTTCCTTATGTAACTCAAGGTAAGCAAGGAGTTTAAATTATACTTATAATACATAACTAATTTCTACAGTGGAAAATTCAGTTTTGGCTGTTCTCAAGCTGTATCTAAATACCTTCAATACTTTAAGGTAATATAAAATTTCAGAAAATCAACCACATTTACCCATAGTTAACTGTCATCAGTAAATATAAATATAGGTACTTATACCCATCCCTCACCAAATAAACAGTTCCAAATTTTTTGTCAGCAAAAATTCATGTAAGTAATCTTTTATTAATAATAAATTTAATGTAAAAACTAGCAGTCCTCCATTTATTAGGGAGAGTAAGCTCACATATTAAGTTATTTATCCCAGTAATATGCATTGATAAGAATAAATCTGAGAAACATATAAACTCTGAGATCTTCCTAATATTTTAAGTATTCTCGAAGCAACACAGAACTTAGTAACTGCAAGAGCTGTACTTGCAACTTTGTCAGTTGTTCATGGTCCCATACAGAGTTAGCACAGACTGGCAATGACTCCTGCAGTGTTTGGGAGGTATCTTTGCACAAAATTAGGGCTCTATCAAACTGATGCTGTGAACTAAGAGCATGATGGGAGAACTTGACATTAAAGGCCTTTGAGTGCAATGGACCAGGCTCTAACCTCATGTATGGTACGTAAAACATTTTGCTCATGTGGCAAAATTGACTATATTATTATAGTACATGACTCCTCAGTTAAAAACACTAAAGAGCCTCCTCATTAAATCTTTGCAATGACTCTGTGAGGTGTGTCCAGGCATTTACATTTTTCAGAGGAGGAAAATAAGGCTTAGAAAGTCTAAATTACTAGACTCAGGCCACAGAACTGCAGAGATTCCAACCCAACTCTGCCTGACCCTGAGGCTCACACCACAGAGCATCACACTAAACTGCTTCAGTTAAGCTGTTTGTTTCTTTTGAGAATATTATTACCAACTGTACTCGAAATAGCCCTTACTGGCGAGTGACTCAGCATGTGAGTAGTGGCGACATGGAAATGGTTATCTGACGCCAGCTAGTAGCACTGCTCTAGCTTCCCGTCTTCCCAGTGTCACTGAGACTGGTTGTTTGCTGGAGAGAGCATTGGAATTACAAGGTACATGCTGCTTAGATGTCACACTTGAAAAATTTAAGACTGACTCCCTGGACCTTAGAGTCCTTGAGAGTTTCAGGTTTGCAGGAAACACTCAAAGATAATACTGTTGGTTTGCTTTAGTGGAGCTACAACTTCTGTTCAACAACGAAGTTCTGAAGCTTCATATCTTAGAGAAAATGCAAAACAACAATTGTTAACCATATTTTCCCCAACCTACTATTAGGACATCAATAGTACTGCACTCATGGCAAGCATGTGGCAAAACTGACCACTTTATGCATGAGAGGATGGATACCAAATTCCCCATGATGTGCTTCTTTCCCATTGCATGCCTGTATCAAAACATCTCATGTACCCCATAAATATAAACACCTACTCTGTACCCACAAACATTTTTTAAAAGTTTTTAAAATAAAAAATAAAATACAATTACTTTAGCTTGTGATTTCTCAAAATGAAAAATATCTTATATTCAAGATTACACCAAATGGGAGTTTACATTATAGACTAGGAAGAAAAATACCTTCTTCTTGTTGGCAAAAGTCTCATGGTATTTTTGTGATGCAAATAAAAATCTGTTGGAAGTTCCCAGAGATGAGGTTTCCCTTCAGTGGGATGGAAAACTCCCAGGAAGAGATTAATGGAATCTTGTCTATCAGCATCTACAAAGCAAAATATATATTTCAGAAAATCCATCACTGATGTATATAACTCAAGAGAATATTTTCTTAGGAGGATAGTGATGCAAAAGTAGTATTTATACTACAAATACATACAATTACAAATACTTTATACACACACACATAATCTAAAATACTTTCTAAGATTTTGAGCAGAATTAAAATCTTGCTTCAAAATGTTTTCTCTTTGTTCCATACCTCTCATAAAATATACAGATGATAGTGAACATAAACTGCTTGGTGAATTTGGATACTTAAACATCTTTAAGAACTTGGATAGTAAATACCTTAGATAACAATTTTATTTTATTTTTTTGAGATGGAGTCTCGCTCTTGTCACCCAGGCTGTAGTGCAGTGGTGTGATCTCAGCTCAATAAAACCTCTGCCTCCTGGGTTCAGGCAATTTTCCTGCCTCAGCCTCCCAAGTAGCTGGGATTACAGGCATATACCACCATGCCCAGCTCATTTTGAATTTTTAGTAGAGACAGGGTTTCTCCATGTTGGTCAGGCTGGTCTCGAACTCCTGACCTCAGGTGATCTGCCCACCTTAGCCTCCCAAAGTGCTGGGATTACAGGTGTAAGCCACCGCACCTGGCCAGCAATTTTATTTTTAAAATGAAAATATATCCTCACCGTTTGTTATGTTACCTAAAGTAAATGCATTTTCACTTAATTGAAAAGACAGAGACTTCAGAGACAAATAAAATGACCCAATTTCTATCCACATTCTGTTGCATAACCTTGAACAAGTCAGTTGCATTGTCTCCACTTTTAATCCTTGAAAAGACACTCTCCCTTACTTTAACAGAGACAGTGTTTACAACATATTTTGTTCCTGTCAGCTGTGAGCCTGGCCCATTCTATTTTGTGGTTGAAAATGAAGGCAAAGAAGGCACATGATAACAGCCTCATTCTAACTATTCGTGCATTCCAACATTACCTTTTAAACTGTACTATGAACAAAACTGACTCTATGTATGTTTTACCTCCTCTTCCTTTTCCTAATTATCTTTTGGTAAAAATGATAATATGCACTGAAGTGGTCTCATGAACCACCCTTCCCATTCTACATTCTCTCCCTAGTGTCCTTTGTTCTTGCCCCTCGTTTCCTTCTTTCCATTCTTGTCTCAGAGCCCTCTATATTCAAGTTTGTGGCAGACATCCACAATATAAATAATAACCTCTTTCCAAAAATGAGCATAGGACTAAAAAGATAGCACAGTAGAAATGACTGCATTTGGAACAAGGTAACATTATTATAAAATCAATTTTCTTCCAACAGTTATGGTGAACAAGATACACCTGAAATTAGCAACATTGTTCTCATTGGATTATTTGATAATTACAGCAAAAGTAAATGAGCAAAATATGAAATAAGGTACATCAAACATGTATTTCAGATATTAGGAAGCATTCCATTAAAACAGTACTTACCTTTCAGGCTAAAAGTAACACATAAAAAGGGATGTGTTTATATGTTTACATGCTGAGCACATTTGGGGACTTTCCTTGCACTTGTTGAGAGAAAGCATCAAGCATTAAATAATGCACATATTACTGCCCCAATCTGTATCCTCTTTACATAACACAAAAGTAAACATGCTGCCCTTATAGTAATTAAATTCTTTATGCTTCTCAAATAGGCTTAATAGCACTTAATAGTTCACTCTATGTAGTACCTCAAAATATCTTAATATCATCTAGAGAAGCTTTGCACTTTTCAGCCATGTTTTCAAGGAGTTTCTTTCATCCTTTAACAGCAGCTACCTTTAATTTTTAGCAAGTATGGTAAAATGTAAGATGTGAGAAACATAGCCAAAAAAAGGATATTTTTTCAAAGGATCATAAGAAAGACTTCTTAGAAGTACTCCTGTTGCAACTTAAAATACATCTATGATGTTTATGGGTACTTACTAAGCTTAAGATATAAGGCCAGCCCTAGTGAGCCTGAGGATCTTCTCCTGGCTACTTTTGACTACAAATGAAACAATCACCTCCAACTTCACTAGTTATCAAGTAATGCAACATACCATTTTTCTGGCTGTTAAGTTGGCAAATACATTTCAAAATAGCCACTCCCATACTCTGCTAAGGGAACATTAACTGTCACATCCTCTCTGAAAGGCAATTTGGCAATTTTTTAAGCCTAAAAATTATTTTTACCCTCTGACCTAACAAATTTGCTTCTGAACTTTTCATAAAATCAAAATGTGCAAAAAAGATGTATGTTCAAAGATGTTTACTTAGAAGGACTCTAAATGCACAAAACAAATAACTAAATTACAGTGCTTCTCAAAGAGTATCATAAGTCTACTAAAAATCATGTTGTAGAAGAATATTTAAGGTTATAAAGATTCATTACTTATCTAAAAGAGCAAAAGCAGATTATAAATTGCAGGTATAGCAAAACCAGAAGGAACATGTTCTCCTAAATATACAAGTGGTGATCTCTGGAAGGTAGGGATCATATGATTTATTTCAGAGCCATTCCGTACTTTGTATAATCAACACATATTACTTTAGCAGTTGAAAAAATGGCCAGGCATGGAGGCTCATGCCTGTAATCCCAGCACTTTGGGAGGCTGAGGCAGGCAGATCACCTGAACTCACAAGATTGAGACCAGCCTGGGCAACAAAGGGAGGTCCTGTCTCTACAAATATAATTTAAAAAATATGAGCCGGGCATGGTGGCACACGCCTGTAGTCCCAACTACTTGGAAGCCTGGAAAGAGAAAGAGAAAGGATCACTTGAGCCCAGAAGTTGGAAACCAGCCTGGGCAACATAGGGAGAACCTGTCTCTACAAAAAAAAAAAAAAAAAAAAAAAAAAAAAAAAAAAAAAAAAAAAAAAAAAAAAGATAAAAAAATAAAAAATAAAAAATTAGATGAGTATGGTCCCAGCCACTCAGGAGGCTGAGGTGGGAAAATCACTTAAGTCTGGGAGGTCAAGGCTGCGGTAAGCTGTGACAGCACCACTGCACTCCAACCTGGGTGGCAGGCTAAGACCTTGCTCGAACAAAAACAACAACAAAAACCCTGCAGCCATGCAGATAACAATGGTGGCTGTGGCTGTGTGGACTAGTGTGTCAGCAGCAGGGACAAAACACAAGATATATTTTGGAGGTATAACCAACAAGAGAACAGTAATGAGGAAAAGAAATAATTCAGGGAGAACTCCCAGGTTTTCTGAATTGATCAATGGGTACTGAAGTAGAAAAAAACAAGTGGAGAAACAGACTTAAGACAGAGTCAAGAGTTTCTGTCTCAGAAATGGTAAGTTTGTGATTATTATTAGATATCTGTGGTAGAAAGAAATTTGGCCACCATGACCTTTGCTCCCTAGTGTCATACCATGAATATTTTCTACTATATGGCAAAAGGGGCTTTGCAGATGTAATTAAGGTTACTCATCATCAACTGCAAGAAAGAGAAACCCTGAAATCCTACTGTAATCATATTAATCCTTTAGAGGTTGAAGAGGAAGGCAAAAGGGGAAGGCAGAGATTTGAAGCACAAGACGTATTTGGTGCACTGTGGTAGGCTTTAAAATAGAGCAGGCCAGAAGTCAACAAATGCAGCAGCCTCTAGGAACTGAGAGTGACCCCCAGTCAACTGCCAGCAAGGACATGGGACATCAGTCCTATAGCTTCATGGAATTCTGCCAACAATGAGAATGAGCCAGGAAGCCTCTAGATAAGAGCCCAGGTCAGCTGACATTTTGACTTCATTTTATTGTCATATGACATCATTTTGACTTTAGTCTTGTGAGACCCTAAGCAGAGAATACAGCTCAGTAATGTGTCCACAGACTTCTGATCCTCAGAAACTGTAAGATAGTGGGTATTGTTTTAAATGACTGAGTTAGTAGTAATTTGTCATGGCAATGACGAAAAACTAATTCAATATCCCAGAGGAGATGCTAGGTAGACATTTGGATAAATAAGTCTGGGGTTCATGAGAAGTTAGAGACAAAAATCTGAGCGTCAAATACATGGTGGACAAAAGTTGAATGCGATTTCTCCAGGACAAAAGTGTAAAAGAGAAGAGAAGGGTTTAGAAACAGGGCAGGGGAAGTCAATAGGAGACTGAGACTCTCTGCTATTGAGAGAGATCTCAATATCTCATTGAGAGACCCCAGAATGAGTTTCAAGAAAGAGGAAGTGGTCAACTGTGATGAAAGCTGTTGAAAGGTTGAGTAAGATGGAGTCAGAAGAGTAAACATTAGGTTTGGCAATGCGGGGATTGTTGAGGACCTGGACAAGCACAGCTTCCGTGTCATGGCAGGGCAGTTGCCAAGTGGAGCAGGTGGAGAGAACAGGGTGAAAACAACTCTGTAAAGAGATTTTGCTCACAAGAGCAGAAAAATAGGACCGTAGTTGGAGGGGATGTGGGTTTAGGAATAACTGGATGGAAAATGCTAAGGTGCGCTTTTATGTTAATGGCAACGATGCACGAGAGAGGGAGAAACTGATGACATACAGCAATGAGCATATAATTAGGGAACAAAGAAGGCGTGGGATTCAACGAAAACAGCAGGACTTGGCTTAAGACGGAGCAGGGCCACTACAAGCATTGTAATACAATATAGGGTAGAAACTATGGGTGCAGAAAAGGTCAGCCTCTGAATTTGATGGTAAGAATTAGAGAAAGTTCCCTTCCAATAACTTATTTTCTCACTGAGGCATGAAGCAGGGTCATCGGCTGAGACTGAGGTGTTGTAGGTTCAAGGAGAGAGGACAAGTTATAAAATGGTCATTTTGGAAGGTGGGAGAATGAGCTTACTATGGAAATGTCACAGAATTGTCAGTTGTCCTTTAGAAAACTGTAGTCTGTTTAAACTGAGAGAAGTGAGTTACAACCTTTTCTCTTGCCAAGTTTAACTGCTTTGGTTGCAGGAGAGGTGAAGAGTTGGGCTTTAGCCAGAGTTACCAAGGGTTCATAGGCAGGTGTTAAACAATGAGAACACATGGGCACAGGGAGGGGAACATCACACACTGGGGTCTGTTGGGGGGTGGGGGACTAGGGAGGGAGAGGGACAGTGGTGGGTGAGGAGGTTGGGGAGGGATAACATTGGGAGAAATACCTGATGTTGGTGACAGGGTGATAGAGACAGCAAACCACCATGGCATATGTGTACCTATGCAACAATCCTGCAAGATCTGCACACATACCCCAGAACTTAAAGTACAATAAAAAAAGTTATTAAATAAATAAATAAAGTGTATTTTATTAATGCCTTTTTAAATTTCTCTCTCCTAGTTAGCACTTCAGAACTGATTTTTCTTTTTCTCATTAACAAGTTTATTTTGGCATCATTATTCTAACATCTATTGTACCAGGATAAAACTGTATCAAAGTATATCTGTACTGAGTGATATTTTTACTGTGAAGAATAAAACGTAATATAATGGCGAAAAAAAAAGTGATTAAAACAAAACACTTTTTCAACTGTTTTCTTTCTGCTATTGCCAAATACAGCTTATTCACTCAAAATCTGCTGTTTGAAGGATGACCTTAGAAGGCTATCTCACTATTCTTGATAAATTAAAATGTTCTCAGCATGTTCCCTTTGATGTCCCTCTTTCAGCAGTGAGCAGAAAGGGGAAAAAACTGCTGGTAGTTCTTTAGAGTGCTATCATAATGCCAGATGAAGCCATCTCAGCATCATCTTCTGGGATCACTGTTTCACAGTATGCTTTGAAGTCCTGACCCTGTGATATGGTTTGGATATTTGTCTCTGCTGAACTCTGGTGTTGAAAGCTAACCCACAATGTTGGAGGTGGAGTCTGGTGGGAGTTATGTGGGTTGGTGCAGTCTTTGCAATAGTGAGTGGGTCCTCAAGTGATCTGATTGTTTAAAAGAGTGTGGCACCTCCTTCCCCTCACCCCTTGCCATGTGAGACACCTGCTCTCCCTTCTTCTGCCAGGGTTAAAAGTTCCCTGAGGCCTCCCCAGAAGCCTAGAAGCCTAGAGGAGAGAGATCCAAGATGGCTGATCACTAGCAGCTCGGGATTGTAGCTCCCACTGAAAGCGCAGAGAACGAGAGGACGCCACACTTTCAGATCAATTTTTGTTGCTCACGCACCAGGAGATTCCCAGAGGAGGAGTCCCACGTGTCGCCAGCGCGACTCTTGAAGCCGGGAGGCGGTTTTGCCGCTGGCTTGGTGTGGCGGTTCTCGGTGCAGAGTCAGAAAAGCACCATCGATCTTAAAGCCGCTGTTTTGGCCGGCACAGTGGGTTGCTCAGATTTTAGCGCTGGGAATCAACAAGTTGGACGTCTATTCAGAAACCCAACTATAAAGACGGTAATTATAAAGACCACAGATGGATAAATTTATAACGAAGGGAAGAAACCAGCCTAAAAAGGCTGAGAATACCCAAAATCAGAACGCCTCTCCCTCTACAGGGGATCACAGTTCCTCATCAGCAACAGAAGGCCTGATGGAGAAAGATCTCATCTCCAACAAGGCCTGATGGAGAAAGACTGTGTTCCATTAGCAGAAGCCAGCTTTAAAAAGTGGATGATAAGAAACTTCTGGGAATTAAAAGAACTTGTTCTAACCCAATGCAAAGAAACTAAGAACTTTGAAAAAAGGTTTGACGAAATGTTAACAATAACACACAATTTAGAGAGGAATATAAGTGAATTAATGGAGCTGAAAAACACAGCACAAGAACTTCGCGAAGTATGCACAAGTTTTAACAGCCGAATTGATCAAGCAGAAGAAAAGATATCAGAGGTCGAAGACCAACTTAATGAAATGAAACAAAAAGACAAGATTTAGAGAAAAAAAGGATAAAAAAGAACGAGCAAAGTCTCCAAGAAATATGGGACTATGTGAAAAGACCTAATCTACGTTTGATAGGTGTACCTGAATGTGACGAAGAGAATCAATCCAAGCTGGAAAATACGCTTCAGGATATTATTCAGGAAAACTTTCCCAACCTAGCAAGGCAGGACAATATTCAACTCCAGGTAGTACAGAGAACACCACAAAGATATTCCTCAAGAAGACCAACCTCAAGACACATAATCGCCAGATTCACCAGGGTTGAAATGAAAGAGAAAATACTGAGGGCAGCCAGAGAGAAAGGTCAGGTTACCCACAAAGGGAAGCCCATGAGATTCACAGCAGATCTCTCAGCAGAAACCCTACAAGACAGAAGAGAGTGGGGAGCAATATTCAACATCCTTAAAGAAAAGAACTTTCAACCCAGAATTTTACATCCAGCCAAACTAAGCTTCATAAGCGAAGGAAAAATAAAATCTTTTGTGAACAAGCAAACACTCAGAGATTTCATAACCACCAGGCCTGCTTTACAAGAGCTTCTGAAAGGACCACTACAAATAGAAAGGAACAACCAGTATCAGCCTTTCTAAAAAATACCAAAAAATAAAGAACATCAAGATAATTAAGAAATTGCATCAACTAATGGGCAAAACAGCCAGCTAACATTAAATGACAGTATCAAACTCACATATATTGTTATTAATTCTGAATTTAAATCGACTAAATCCCCCAATCCAAAGACACAGACAGGCAAAAAAAAGCCAAGACCCATTGGTATGCTATATCCAGATCCATCTCACATGCAAGGATACACAAAGACTCAAAACAAAGCGATGGAGAAAAATTTACCAACCAAATGGAGAGCAAAAATAAATAAACAGAAAGTAGGAGTTGCAATTTTTGCTGATAAAATAGACTTCAAAGCAACAAAGATCAAAAGAAGCAAAGAAGGATATTACATAATGATAAAAGGATCAATATAACAAGAAGAGCTAAAGATCCTAAATATATATGAACCCAATACAGGAATACCCAGATATATAAGACTTATAAAGAGACTTGGACTCCCACACAATAATAGTGGGAGACTTCAACATTAATATTTGACAGATCAATGAGACAGAAAGTTAACATCGATATTCAGGACTTGAACTCAGATCCGGAACAAGTAGACTTAATTAACATTTATAGAACTCTCCACTTTAAATACACAAAATATACACTCTTATCAGTACTACATCACACCTATTTACAGGTTTAAATGAAATATTGGTTGGCTGCTTGTTAATTATTTTCTTCCCTCTTTTTTTTTTTTTTTGTTTATGTCTCTATTATTAAACACAATTACAGGCATACCCATTTAGACTGCATTCTAGCCCGGGCAATAAAGCAACACCCCTGTTCTCTCTCCCTCTTCCTCTTTCTTCTTTCCTTCATTCTTTTTTCTTTTTCTTTTTTTTTTTATTCTTTCTCTCTTTCTTCCTCTAAAAAAAAGAAGCCGAGAAGATACTGGCACCATGTTTCCTGTACAGCCTACAAAATCATGAACCAAGTAAACTTCTTTTCTTTATAAAATTACTCAGTCTCAGGCATTTCTTTATGGCAATGCAAAAATGGCCTAACACACCTTGTGATCTTTTCTCTTTAGATCCCTGTTTGAGGACATGATTCCCCTCCATGCATGCATACACACATTCACTACATTTCCATTATGCACACGCATGTGGGTGTATATATTTATGTTAGGCATATATATATATATATATGTACACACACACATACGTATCTACAGCATATCTATTATTAACTGCTGTAGGTTTCTTATCTTTTTTTTATAATAGGATTTAAACTCAACAAGAAAATCCAGGCTTACAAAATTTGAATTTAAAAAAAAATTAGAAAACACTTAACAAGGCCATTAAGGGAATTAAAAGCCCTCCCTAACATGTGAAGAGAGTACTTAGATACCTATGCTTTCCCTGTAAAGCATCCTCAAACTGCCTATGTAACTAGTTATATTAAAAACTAAATGGTACTTCCTAGAGACAAACATGCATGCTAGCACGTGAAGCCTCAAGAACAGTTTTTGAAATGAATCAGAAAAAGGGTCAGGTGAATTGCCTACATAGCATCAATCTGCCCACATAAACCAAGGGTAAAATTCCTAACAACTTAATCTCACTATTCTGGTTGCTTTTGTTTGCTTGTTTTCTGAGAGAGAGAAAGTCTCACTCTGTCACCCAGGCTGGAGTGCAGTGGCATGATCATAGCTCACTGCAGCCTCGAACTCCTAGGCTCAAGGAATCCTCTGCCCTTAGCCTCCCACATAGCTGGGACTACAGGTGTGCACTACCATGCTAGGCTAATTTTTGTATTTGTTGTAGAGATGGGGTCTCACTATGTTGCCCAGGCTGGTCTCAAACTCCTGGGCTCAAGCAATCCTCCTGTCTTGGTCTCCCAAAATGCAGGATTACAAGCGTGAGCCACTGCACCCAGTGGTTTTTTTTTTTTTTTTCCTGTTTCTTAGTGTATCTTCCTGCCTAGCCCAGAGGCATAACATGAGACGACTGATTTAAGTTTTGCAAAGTTGTCTTGAGTGGTTTAAAGAAAATTGTTCTATATTGTCACCATTATATAATACCCATTGTAATTTAAAAATAAGTTGTACACCCCAATGACACCATGCTTCTTAAAATAAAGAAGACTGTTTTAGCCACATTATTCATAAAATCATTCCTTTCATAGTTCCTCTTTCAGTTGTGCATAATTTTGCCTTACCTTTCCATTTGTGCACATTACTTTCTCATGACTATCTTTATCCTTTATATTATTCTTTCTTTTTTAAACATGGACAGCTACACAGTCATTCTGTCTATCCTCTAGTCTTATTAAAAAGCACATTACTTCACCCTTAAGTAACAAGAATGACCCTTATTACAGGGACAATGAAGATAGGAGAGGGCAGAAGAACAGATGGCTTTTTTCATAGTGACATACACTCCGAGGGATATGTCTGTTGGCACGCGACAGACGCAACTGGTAAGGATTCTCCTCTCTGGGTTTTCAGAGGGAGCATGGCCCTGTCAACACTTAGAATTCAGACTCCTAGCCTCCAGAGCTGCAAGACAATACATTTCTATTGTTTTGAGCCACCGGTTTGTGCTGTTTTGACACAGCAGTCCTGGGAAACGAATGTGGATTTCCCTTGTGTGTGTGAGCGGGGGCACATGTGATTTGCTCCTGACCAAAGGGATATGGCAAAGACAACAGGATGTCACTCCCATGATCATCGGTCTTGCTGGCACACTCGGTCTTGCTGGCACACTCATTCTCTTGTAAGCTGTGAAGACGCATGCTGTTATAAGTCCTACAGCCATAAGGCACTGAATTCTGCCAACACGTGAGCTGGGGGTGGTTCCTTCCCAATGGCAGCCTTGAGAGACGCTAAGCAGGGGGCACCCAGTTAAGTTGTGCATAAATGTCTGATACACAGACATTGTGAGATAATGCATGTGTGCTGTTTTAAGCTGCTAAGTTTATAGTCATTTGTTACACAGCACAGAAAACTAACACAGTTGGACAGGAGTGTAAGACCCAGCTTTGCAATCTCTCTGGGCCTAGAAAATGTGGATAGCTGACTCTTACGGATACTGTCCCAGATGCTTCTGAAGCTGCCAGCACTGGGGACTCTTGCAATTCCCTTTTGTCAGGCAGTTTCCTGTAACTCCTTCCTTGGCTTGGTAGGTATCTGGTGTTACCTTAAGAATCCGGTGTTTACCTCCTGGATCTTGCTGCTAGAGTCTCTCTGTCCTTCCAGGAGCCTTACTGGCCAGGACCCAGCCCAACTCCATGCTGGCACCCTCCTCCATGAGGCCCACATCCAGTTACTAGTCAACACTCAAGTACACTTTGGCCCACCCAACTGGAGGAGTACAGACAGTTCCCAACGTGGCACACTCTCCTCAGCCTATCCCTCCGCTTCAGATTTGCTGTGCAACAGCCGAGGGTCTACACTCTGGGTCTCTTCAACAGCAGGATACTATGTCAAGCTCACCCAGAGTCCTGTTGAAGCCCACTATATTTTCACTGAGGGTGGTTGTTACTGCAGGCATAGTTCACTCCCAAGGACCTCTTTATCAATCTTCTTCTCCACATTCTGTAAACTTTTCTATCCTTAATCTAATACAAGGGCTGAAGACTCATGAAATCAACCACTGAGCACTTCCTTCATAAATTCTGTGCATGGGGGTTTGTTTCACAATCACTTTGGTCTGTGATACCCATTGTATTGGCAATTCCATCAGAATGGAGGCAGGAAAGTACCATTTTATCACCCTGTTCCATGTAGTATTCACAAGTCATAAAACAGTAGAATTTAATGAGTATAATTTAGTGCTAATATCACAATTCATTTCTAGCTGACATTTAAAAAAATTCAGCGATATTTACACTGTTAGACAATTGTCGAGACTTTGAACCCTATTTAAAAAAATGACTCAACACCCTCAAGAAATTGTATCTATATACTGCAAGCAGAAAAATAGAAAGAGACAGAAGCCAAGGACTTAAACTGTGTTGCATTATATAAAAACTGTAATTATGGGTGCCAAAATGCAAAAGCGTCCTATTTAAAATACAAATGTTTATTCATTCATTTACTGAACAAATATTTACTGAGCACCTTCTAAGTGACAGACTGTTTTATTTAAACTTTAAAAATATTTAATTTTAATTTTACTTAGCCACATAGCTTTTAGAAATGTATAAAAAATGCACTTCAGAGTAAGTCTTAAAAATACCTATTACTTCAGAATTACCTGAAAAGGCATTGCTGTAATATCTAGACAGGGTTTGCATAATGTCTTTTGAGTGCTGGGTCCATGGTGCTATCTTTCTGTAGGTTTTCACGCGATGAACAAGTTGAGAACCACCATACTGAAGGGATAAGGTATCGCCATGATCTTCATAGAGTTCCTCAAATAACCTAAAAAAAAAAGAAAAACTCACTTTAAAGAATTTTACCAAAATCAAAGCACAAGTTATTTACTTAGCCAAATTCCAAACAAATCTTACATTTTAAACATTCTTCTGAGCCTTTCCTTTCAAGTTAGACTCTTTAACATCTTGAAAATAAATGCAAATGCTAATATAGTTTTGAGTGATACTCCAATAAACACCAAAACCACAGAAAACACTAAAACGGAAGCAGGGACACCAAAAACATAACCCACCAAAGCCAGACCAGGCTGTTTCTAACCATATTTAAAGACTCCAAACTTTCTGTAGCCTGCCAGAGCAATTCACCTCACGTGACAGAATGTACTGTGCTCTATGAATTGCCTCTGAAAAAAGAATATGCTCCTGTCACAGTGTCTTAGTCCATTCGAGCTGCTACAACAAGACACCATAAACTGGGTGGCTTATAAACAGCAAACATTTATTTCTCACATTTCTGGAGGCTGGGAAGCACAAGATCAAGAAGCTGGTAGATGTGGTGTCTGGTGAGGGCCCATTTCCTAGATCACAGATGGCATTCTCATTGTGTCCTCACATGATGGAAGGGGCTAGCTAGCTTTCTTCAGTCTTTTATAATAAGGACACTAGTCCCAATCATGAGGGTTCCTCTCAGCTCCACTCATTTTTCAAAGGTCACATGTCCTAATACTACCCCTTTGGGGGTTAGGATTTCAACATATGAACTTAGGGAAGACACAAAGATTCAAATCACAGCAGACTAACAAATCATATTCTTTCTTAGATATGTACTTTTGAAACTTGTGTTTCTTCAAGTGCCTGTTAATACTTCCAGTGCAGTGATATCTGTTGGTCTGGCCATTTGTTAATCTGATTACTTTCCTGAGCTGAGCCTTTGTGACAATTTCTGATGACCAGTACCAGCTATCATTAACTATATTTTCAAAAAATTATACTTCATGGACTGCCACAGATCCAAAAGACAGTGAAGAAATAGTAATCCTTAATGAAGAATCAATCTTTTAAACATCTCAGATTTTTAGTATGTAGGAAGACACAGTACTTTAAAAAAAAAAAATGCCATATGGATTTGTTTTTTTAAAAAAAACACCCACTAGTTTGTCTAAGTACTTTGGATTTATCTAAAGAATGTGGTGTTTATTCATAATTAACACAAGCAAAAACAACAACAAAAGAAAAACCCAAAGCCCAAACCATGGCAAGAATACATAAGTCTTTAATAGAAATATTTATTCTAAGACACCAAGAACATACACTAGGGAAAGGACACCCTCTTCAACAAATGGGTGCTGGGAAAATTGGATATTCAAATGCAGAAGAATGAAATTGGTCCCCCATCTCTCATCGAGTACAAAAATCAACTCAAGATAGATCAAGACTTAAACATAAGATCAAAAACTATAAAACTGGTAGAAGAAAACATAAGAAAAACAGAATTAGTTTGAATAATGTTTTCTAGCAACATAATTTTTGAGAAGCTAAAAGTAGAAACATATTCATAAAAAAAATCTTATTATTAACCAGATTTGCCTTCTGTCATTACCAGCATTCAAACAGCAAAACATAAGGCTTACCTAACTGCATCTGTATCAAACTGTAGATTAGGTTTGTCAATCAATCCCAATGAATACAGCTGATAGGCCAGAGCACATTTTCCCACCATAAACTGTGCTGTGTTGGTGCGATCTAAACAGTCTACACAGTTGGTTCGAAGGATGCCAGTCTAAAGAGAAATACCTTAAGAGTTTCAATCATTATTTCATAACCAAAGAACTTCCATACTACTTTAGATTTCTTTTCTTTAAGAAGCAAAAAAAAGAAGAAAAGAAACGAAAAAGTCTGTGGGCAGGTGTTATTCCTGAACAAATATTATTCAGTTTTACGTAAAGTCAAAAAAATGAAGACTTTTTTTTTTTTTTTTTTGAGATGGAGTCTCACTCTGTCACCCAGGCTGGAGTGCAGTGGCGAGGTCTCGGCTCACTGCTTCCTGGTTCAAGCGATTCTCCTCTCAGCCTCCCAAGTAGCTGGGATTACAGGTGCCCACCACCATGCCTGGCTAATTTTTTGTATTTTTAGGACAGATGGGGTTTCACTGTGTTAGCCAGGATGGTCTCAATCTCCTGACCTTATGATCTGCTCGCCTCAGCCTCCCAAAGTGCTGGGATTACAGGCATGAGCCATCACGCCTGGCCTGAAGAACATTTTTAAAGTTGCATAAGGTTATACATGCTGATGTAACAGTATCATTAAATATTCTGGTCTATATTTGAATTTACTTTGTTAGTTTAACAAAATAAAACAAATAACTAACAATTTCCACATGTATCAAATAGCAAAATATGTGCTTTTTTCTGACATATCTCCTTTATTATACAACCCAAATATTCAGTGGTTAGGGCCATATCAGTCTTAAAGCATAGTTAACATATATAGTATATACACTTGGCTTCTTTTTTAAAGTCACTCTACTTTATTCTCATCATGCTCCTGTTTGTGTTTCTATTTCCAGTAATCAAATTTTCACATATAGAAAAAATTCATAGGCCATATTATTTCAGCTACACATTTTTCTTTTCTTCTTTTTTTTTTTTTCTTTAGATGGAATGTCACTCTGCCACCCAGGCTGGAGTGCAGTGGCGTGATCTCTGCTCACTGCAACCTCTGCCTCCTGGGTTCAAGCAATTCTCCTGCCTCAGCCTCCCACATAGCTAGAACTACAGGCACATGTCACCACACCTGGCTAATTTCTCTGTATTTTTAGTAGAGATGGAGTTTCACTGTGTTAGCCAGGATGGTCTCAATTTCCTGACCTCGTGATCCACTTGCCTCGGCCTCCCAAAGTGCTGGGATTACAGGCATGAGCAACCGCGCCTGGCCAGCTACACATTTTTCATAAGCATTAAAGACTAGAAGTAAGGCTTTTAACAACATTCTCAAATAATAATTCTGCATTAAATAAGATATAGGTCTCTCCATGATTGCTTGCAGAAAACATACAGTACACAATGGATACAGATATATTCACTATGAATATAATATTGTGTATACCTGCAGGCGACCAGTGGGAATCACACATCCTCCTAGTTCATTCCACCTGTATTGAAAAATAAACATTTTTTAAAAAGTTAATGACAGAATATTTATTTTTGGTACCAGCTCCTTGTTAAGAATCATAGAATCAAAATAATAGAGCTGAAGGCTCCTGAAAAATCAGCTGATCCTGCCCACTCTCATTCTTTCAGGTAAGTAAACATGCAAATGACTGAGACAAACTGCTTACCACACTCTCCTCAAAGAGTCCAGGAAAGGGGCAATTTAATTTGCCCAAGTGCCCACTGTGGCATTTTGTTACCTATGCTCAACCAAAATCTCCCTTGCTTTCATTCAAATGCACTTCTTATTTGGTCTCCATACACATGAATAATAATCGTAGGGCGGAGTACAAGGGGGTGGGGCAATCTCGGCTCACCACAACCTCGGCCTCCCAGGTTCAAGCAATTCTCCTGCCTCAGCCTCCTGAGTAGCTGGGATTACAGGCACCATGCCCAGCTAATTTTTGTATTTTTAGTAGAGACAAGGTTTCACCATGTTGGCCAGGATGGTCTCGACCTCTTGACTCATTATCCACCCACCTCGGCCTCCCAAAGTGCTGGGGTTACAGGCGTGAGCCACCGCATCCAGCTCGTAGGAATCTTTCTAATAAAATCTTCCAAGCCTTAGCCTTCCCAGCTCAACATTAGGATTCTCCACCTCCTCCAGCTTTTATTCATGGAGGCTTTGTTATATTTCTTCAGTTGGTTTTACAGGTTTCTTTTTAGAGACTACTTATTTTCTCCATGTGCAATGAATACATAGGAATATGTTTTGTTATGAAATACTATAGATAATGTTAATATTTTAATTATTTAAAAGAAGGTGCTGTACAGAAAAGAATTAACCGAACAGTCCTAACTGCTATCCTTAGAAAGTCCTGCTTATAAGGTTGGAGCTTGGTCAATGTCTGGGAACTTAAATTTCAGGAGGGTTTCCATCATTCCCAGAACTGATAAGAGTGGCTCACTGTGCTGAAATGGTTTGTATAAATAATACGGTTTTTCCTGAACCCTTTTTTCCCTCTGGAAGTCAGGAATTTTGGTATATGACAGGCAGAGGCTGCCTATGTGACCAGCCTCCAGTAAAAAACAGAGTCTCCAACACGCTTCCTTGACTGGCAACATTTCACCCATGCTTCACAACCTGTTTCTTGGGAGAATTAAGTGTGTTCTCTGTGACACCACTAGGGAGAAGACTCTGGAAGCTTGTTTTTCCCCTTTTAATTTCACTTTATATCCTTTCACCACAATAAATTATAGCCAGAATCCAACAACAGGCTGGTCCTTTCAGTTCTCCTAGTGAATCACTGAATCTGGGAGTGGTCTTAGGGAACCCCTGTCATGGGTACCCTAAAATTCAAACAATTAGCAAGTGCAAACAATGCAAACTATAACAAAAGGATTACTTCCAAAGACATATACACATATACAATATAGTTGGTTGTTTTTTGTTGTCTTATCATTGTAGTTAACTACATTAACTGAAAATAAAATGCCAGAAATACATAATATTGGTTTCTTAAAAGAAAAAGCATAAATCCTTGCTCTGAAGAAGCTCCCAAAATAGTAATGAAAGATTTGTGAGCAAATAACTATAATACAATAAGTACTATTTTCACAAAATTGTTAGTACCAAATCTATAAGAAAAATGTTGCTATTTCAATAGTGAAAAATAGAGTGAACTGTTGAAAATTTTACTTACAGAAATATTTTATGTAACATTTGTTTTATGAAGCAAGAGATAAAGATCCCATGGCTTCCATCTCAAGGTATGTAAGTAATCACCAAAAGAATTCCCACGTCCCAGTGAACATACAGTACACAGTCATGTGAGCAGTTTGCCTCCCCCTAGGACTAAATTAATCTAATTTCCAAGCAGTACTAACTGCTCATATTTAGAATACCCACAAGAGCAAAAATCATGGCTTATTGTAAGTTTTAAAATAGCATACATACTTTTCATCTGGCCGCAAAATGCTGCAGTAAGAATCAGGGCGGTTTACAAAGAAACCTGTTTTCTTCACCACACTTTCTGCAATCACATTCAGTCGATCAAGAACATTACACAGCTTGCTGAGGAGAGAAGGAAGAATGAGAAAAGTGAGAAGAAGACAAGTTTTAATACATATTTATCCTTATATCTAAAACCAGTAAAGTCTATACGAATAATATTTAGGGATATAATTTTTAAAATCTCTTGGCTGGTACTTGATAGGAACATGTGACAATGTCTAGAATATAATGTATACTTGGTAACCAGCAACATTTTATGTGCAAGAGACACAAAAGACCTGTAACTTAATATCAAATATTGGTGATCCTTAATCTTGGTATATAACATCCCTGTATGAGCTTTCTCCAAAGACTTTCACTCCTCAAGAGCTGTCAAGTCAATACACATTCATAAAATGGCTGTGAAAAGAGCACCATGCACAGTGCAGCTGGCAGTGGGAAAAGAAAGGAAAATAATATGAATGGCAACCGGGCACAGTGGCTCACCCCTGTAATCCCAGCACTTTCAGAGGCCGACGAGGGTGGATCACTTTAGGTCAGGAGTTTGAGACCACCCTGGCCAACATGGTGAAACCCCATCTCCACGAAAAGCACAACATTAGCTAGGCATGGTGGTGCATGACTGTAGTCCCAGCTACTTGGGAGGCTGAGGCCGGAGAATCGCTTGAACCCGGGAGGCAGAGTCTGCGGTAAGCTGAGATCGCACCACTGCACTCCAGCCTGGGCAACAGAGCGAGACTCTGTTTAAATAGTAATAATAATAAATACAAACGGCAACTACTTGTACCAAACTTATACTCAGGAAAGTGTGCGTGCATGCGTGCGTGCATGCGTGCATGCGTGTGTGTGTGTGTGTTTATCTAACTGTATAAAATCATTTAGAAAAAAGTACAATGAGTTAGGTACAAAACAATACAGTAACATTTTAAAAAATGAGAATGTAAGCAAACCTAGAGCTTGTATGATGTGTAGTAAGTGAACAAAAGTACAAGATTTAACAAAGGTAAGTTCCTTAGAAGAGATGAGTTTTGAATCAGATGTTGAAATATAAAAGAGAGGTGGGAAAATATCCTAGGGAGGGTGAAGAATAGGAATGGAATGGAGGCTTAGGGATAGGACTTTGGCTGCTACATTTGTGGCAGAGCATGAAGATTGGGTTTTCTGGAACAGAACAGCCCTTGGGATAAATAAAAAGTGATTGCATTCTGAAGCCAAACAGATGATGAGGTTTTAACGTTACACTAAGGAATTTGGATCTACTATATACAATCAGGAATGATCACAGGTTCATCCACGAGTGATATCTGAGAAAGTTTTTAATAGTGAGACAGAATGATATAGAAAAAAGTGAAACTAATGCCTTTAAGGAACATTCATAGAGATGTTCTGAAATGACTAGATATTTCAAACAATTTGCAAATGGTATATATGATAGTCAAAAAAAAAAAACTTTGGTGAGTTTATTGATGTACTCAAAACAGCCCCTCAACAGGTTCATGAAGGAAATTAAAAGGGTAACATTTACTTTACCACAGAGGTCAGCTTCCTGTTATTTGTCATTATAAGAAAAGGAAATGATCACAGCCAGACAGATGAGTATCATTCACCTTTTGGTATACTTGGCCATGTCCCAAGGAATATAAACAATAGTGTGCTCAGGAGGCAAAAACTGGTTGAGATAGGTCACAGCAGCAACAAGTTCTTCACTCAGAATTCTTTCATGCTTTCTTTTTTCTCGTTCCTTTATCAAAAATTAAACATTTTCAGTGTTCTAATTCCCTTAAATTAGAGGAACAGACTCAACATGTTTACTTGGACAAAAAACCCAAGTCTTAAATATACTAAAATGAAATCTAGCTACAATAATCAGAAATAAAAACACAAAGAAATAAATGCTCCATTTGATTAAAGTGAACAGATAATGGGCTTTAAAGAGTCAAGGAGATCAGATTTCTTCCTGGTACCCTCCCTGCACCCTGAGAAGCCCAGCTCGCCCCACATAGGCCCTGGCTCACACACTCCACACCCCACTCTGGCAGAGGAGACCCTTCCCAAGGACCAGAAGAAGGGAGCCTCTAACTTCAGCCAGCTAGAGGCCAGAAAGACATCAACTGGTCTGAATGAACAATTCCTAAACTAGCACACAGGGAGCAGTTTCGAGCCTTCAGAGGACTTTAGAAATTAGACCGGCAAATACTCTGTGAGATAACCAAAATAGGCATTTTTTTTTTCTTTTTACACTGTGGTTGAATAAATTGAGGTTGAGAGGTATTCATGGAAACCTTGCCTTCTGCCTCCTTGCCTGGCACATCTCTTTAGTTAGATATTGCACTGTCTCTCACTCAAGAGAAGCTAGTACTTTATTGTACAGTTCTGTGGTTGGAATGCTAGCTCTGCCACTCACTAGTTATGTGGGCTTGGGCAATGTTCTCAATTTCCCTTGGCTTCCATTTTTCATCTATAAAATGGGGTAACAACAGTGTTTTCCTTAGGGCATCAATGCGAGGCTTAAATGAGATGGAGCATGGTGAATTTTGTTTTGTTTTTTAATACTTTAAGTTCTGGGATACATGTACAGAACATTCAGGTTTGTTACATACGTATACACATCTCATGGTGGTTTTCTGCACCCATCAACCTCTCATCTACATTAGGTATTTGTCCTAATGCTATCCCTTCCCTGACCCCCCAGCCCCCAACAGGCCCTGGTGTGTGATGTTCTCCTCCCTGTGTCCACGTGTTCTCATTGTTCAACTCCCACTAAAGAGTGAGAACATGCAGTGTTTGGTTTTCTGTTCCTGTGTTAGCTTGCTGAGAATGATGGTTTCCAGTTTCATCCATGTCCCTGCAAAGGACATGAACTCATCTGTTTTTATGGCTACATAACATTCCATGGTGTATATGTGCCACATTTTCTTTATCCAGTCTATCCTTGATAGGCATTTGGGTTGGTTCCAAGTCTTTGCTATTGTGGACAGTGCTGCAATAAACATATGTGTGCATGTGTCTTCATAGTAGAATGACTTATAATCCTTTCAGTATATGCCCAGTAATGGGATTGCTGGGTCAAATGGTATTTCTAGTTCTAGATCCATGAGGAATCGCCACACTGTCTTCTACAATGGTTGAACTAATTTATACTCTCCAATAGTGTAAAAGCGTTCCTATTTCTCCATATCCTCTCCAGCATCTGCTGTGTCCTGATTTTTTAATGATTGCCACTCTAACTGGCATAAGATGGTATCTCATTGTGGTTTTGATTTGCATGTCTCTAATGACCAGTGATGATGAGCTTTTTTACGTATGTTTCTTGGCCGCATAAATGTCTTCTTTTGAGAAGTGTCTGTTCTTTTCTTTCAGTCACTTTTTGATAGGGTTGTTTTTTTCTTATAAATTTGTTTAAGTTCTTTGCAGATTCTGGATATTGGCCCTTTGTCAGCTGTATAGACTATAAAAATTTTCTCCCATTCTGTAGGTTGCCTGTTCACTCTGAAGATTGTTCCTTTTGCTGTGCAGAGGCTCTTTACTTTAATTAGATCCCATTTGTCAACTGTGGCTTTTGTTGCCATTGCTTTTGGTGAATTTGGTCATGAAGTCTTTGCCCATGCCTATGTCCTGAATGGTTTTGCCTAGGTTTTCTTCTAGGGTTTTTATGGTTTTAAGTCTGTAATCCATCATGAGTTAATTTTTGTATACGGAGTAAGGAGGGGGTCCAGTTTCAGTTTTCTGCATATGGCTAGCCAGTTTTCCCAACACCATTTATTAAATACGGAATCCTTTCCCCATTGCTTGTTTTTGTCAGGTTTCTCAAAGATCAGATGGTTATAGATGTGTGGCATTATATCTGAGGCCCCTGTTATGCCATTGGTCTATATATCTGTTTTGGTACCAGTAACATGCTGTTTCAGTTACTGTGGCCTTGTAGTATAGTTTGAAGTCAGGTAGCGTGATGCCTCCAGCTTTCTTCTTTTGCTTAGGTTTGACTTGGCTATACAGGCTCTTTTTTGGTTCCATATGAAATTTAAAGTTGTTTTTTCCAATTCTGTAAGGAAAGCCAATGATAGCCTGATGGGGATAGCATTGAATCTATAAATTACTTTGGGCAGTATGTCCATTTTCATAATATTGATTCTTTGTATCCATGAGCATAGAATGCTTTTCCATTTGTTTGTGTCCTCTCTTATTTCCTTGAGCAGTGGTTTATAGTTCTCCTTAAAAAGGTCCAGCCAGGCGCGGTGGCTCACGCCTGTAATCCAAGCCCTTTGGAGGCTAAGGCGGGTGGATCACCTGAGGTCGGGAGTTCAAGACCAGCCTGACCAACATGATGAAACCCCGTCTTTAAAAAAAAAAGAGGTCCTTCACGTCCCTTGTAATTTGTATTCCTAAATATTTTATTCTCTTCATAACAATTGTGAATAAGAGTTCACTCATGATTTGGCTGTCTGTCTACTATTGGTGTATAGGAATACTTGTGATTTTTGCACATTGATTTTTGTATCCTGAGATTTTCCCGAAGTTGCTTATAAGCTTAAGGAGCTTCTGGGCTGAGGCAATGGGGTTTTCTAAATATACAATCATGTCATCTGCAGAGATCATTTGACTTCCTCTCTTCCTATTTGAATATCCTTTATTTCTTTCTCTTGCCTGATTGCTCTGGCCAGAACTTCCAGTGCTATGTTGATAGAAATGGTGAGAGATGGTATCCTTGTCTTGTGCTGGTTTTCAAAGAAAATGCTTCCAGCTTTTGCACATTCAGTATAATATTGACTGGAGTTTGTTATAAATAGTTTTTATTATTTTGAGATACGTTCCATCATGAAAGGGTGTTGAATTTTATCAAAGGCCTTTTCTGCATCTATTGAGATAATCATGTGGTTTTTGTCACTGGTTCTGTTTATGTGATGGATTACGTTTATTGATTTGCGTCTGTTGAACCCGCCTGCATCCCAGGGATTAAGCTGACTTGATTGCCATGGAAGACCAAACAAATTCAAAAGCTAGCAGAAGACAAGAAATAACTAAGATCAGAGCAGAACTAAATGAGATAGACACAAAAGAACGCTTCAAAAAAAAAAAAAAAATCAATGAATCCAGAAGCTGGTTTTTTGAAAAGAT
>NW_016107546.1:1013000-1042030 GCF_001604975.1 Cebus imitator | reverse complement strand
AGATTGAGTCTCCTGTGCTGCTCAGGCTGGTCTCAGATTCCTGGCCCCATGTGAGCCTCCCACCTCAGCTTCCCAAGTCACTGGGATTAGAGACATGAGCCACCACATCCAGCTGCATATCATTTCAAAGGGTTCTGAGATCCCCCTAACAGCCATCCATGGGCCACAGATTAAAAACCTCTACTGTACAGTTTATACTTGATCCTAGTTTGGTCTCCTGTTGATACAGTGGCAGCACTGAAGGTACATGGATTGCTGCGAACTCTCTTTCAACCAGTGCCTCAAACTTTCACAACTGAGAAAAAATTCACAAAACAGGATAAAAGAGAAATTAAATCATGAAAAGCATTTCAGTTTATTAACTCTTCACATGGTAGTAGAATGAAGAGTGAGTATCCCCCAGGTATCATTCTATACACACATGTATTCTTTGGACCTTTAATCACAGTTAATAAGGTCTCTTCCAAGTGACCTGAATAAACAATTTCTTTAATATTATGAATAAAATAACTACTGCCATAAACAACAAAATATTTTTCTATTCCATGAAACAGCAATTTAATCTCCAAACTATTTCCATAGCTAACTTTGAGTTATTGTCAGAATTTTTATTGCAATGGAACAATAAACAAGTACAACTTTAAAATCCACTGGCCTTTAAATACATGAAAAAATAAATGTACATGTGAAATGTCTGGCAAAGAATACATTATAATCACGTGTATATAATAGTATTTTTGTGTACACAATTATTAGAGAATTATTTCAAGCATTGTAGACTTGAATCTCCATTTAATGACAGCTTTTCAATCATACTATATGGACTCTGTAAAACATGAACTTATTTTTATTTTATTTTTTGAGGCAGGATCATGCCCTGCCAAAATCCACTAATTTAAATCTAGGTTTCTAATCCAGTAACACTTTATAATTTCATACTTTGGCAATAACTTATTTCTATACTAACAATATCTTATTTTCTATAAATTTACTGGAAAAGTGTCCATGAGCATTTTCACTAAAGTTTTCCTACTTTAAATTTTTAATTATATATACTACAGCTACTGTTTAATACTAGGCCGAGGTTAGAGATTATCCACCTTATATTATTCTGTGTTGATATGCAGAGACATGAATATGAAACTTCTGAATTAAAATAAAATGTCTAGAAAATTATGTCTCTAATATCCGAGTGATTTATTTTACAAAGTCAGTCCCTAGTGGGATGCAATTACAAAGAGCAACATGGAAATAAATGAAGCCGAATGCCTCACTGTTCCACTCTTCTCCCCCAACTGTCAGTTTGGGGACATATTCCTCCACACACAAAACACACACACACACACACACACACAGCTCCTTTGAAACCATGCATGTAGTTATACAGTCCTCTCCTGGGAACTGTCTCCTCCCCACCCCAAGCTTTGCCTCATCCTGGGTGATATGGTTTGGCTGTGTTCCCACCCAAATCTCATCTTGAATTGTAGCTCCCATAATTCCCATGTGTTGTGGAAGGGACCTGGTGGGAGATAATTGAATCATGCAGGTGGTTCTCCCATACTGTTCTTGTGGTAGTGAATAAGTCTCATCCGATCTGATGATTTTATAAGGGGTTTCTCTTTTCACTTGGCTCTCATTCTCTCTTGTCTGCTGCCACGTAAGATGTGTCTTTTGCTGCTTTCCGATAGGATTGTGAGGCCTCCCCAGCCACGTGGAACTGTGAGTCCATTAAACCTCTTTTGCTTTATAAAATTACCCAGGCTCAGGTATGTCTTTATTAGCAGTGTGAAAACGGACTAATACACTGGGCGACCTTCAGTACCTTCACATCCTCACATCCTTTTCTACTCTAAAATCCCATTCTCACTCTCACATCTTAGACCAATTCATTATCACAGGTACTGCTCTTTCTTCAACATTTCTTATCCACAACCTCTTTTATTTCCAGAATGCTTGCTTTAAATACCCCCACTTTGTGAGCACTGCAATCCACTGACATCTCCACTTTCTCTAGCAGCCCTGTTCTTGAAGCTCTCTCCTAACTCAGCACAGATTTCATGGTCTACTTCAATCACAGTATTGCCAAAATCCAAAATGCCTTTGATCCTGTCTTTATGTCACACCTGTCTGATGAAACTAAATAAACCCAATTATTATTTTACCTGTGCTTATACTCATTCACAAGCCCTGCTGGAAGAAGGCAGGCAAAAGCAAAATGGTTCCATTTAAGAAATCATGATCACCAACTTGAAATTGGCTCTTGGTACTTCCTGGAGGTTTTTAGTCAATTTGCCCTCCCACGTACACAAGACTTAAACCTTCCCCACTGCCTTCAAATCTCCACTCTCAGCAGATGATCATTCCTTCTACCTTAAAGAGAAATTAAAGCCATCAGAATGGAGTGTGCGTGCCCACAAATAAACACACGCCCGAACCCTTACTATTCTCTCTCTCTCTCCATTAAAATAATTACAGCCAGGTGCCATGATTCATGACTGTAATCCCAGGACCTTGGGAGCTGAGGTGGGAGGATCACTTGAGGCCAGTAGTTCAAGGTTACAGTAAGCTATGATCTTGCCACTGCACTCCAGCCTATGTGACAGAGCACGACCCTGCCTCAAAAATAAAATAATTCTATCATGCATGCTTCAGATTTCATCATTTCCTACTTTCTTAAGTATATGAAATCACTGTTCATTCCTTTTCTCTCCTGTGTTGTACAACTCTCCCCTTCAAATGCATCCTCCCCATAGGCTTTTAAACATATCGATATGATCTCTTTTAAAAAAAATTAAAATGCCACCTTTCACTGGGTAGTCCTATTGGGGGAAAGTACAACACTCACTGCCCCCACTTTCTCACTGTTACCCCACACTCAGTCCACTTCAATCAGTGCCCTCCATGATGCTAACACCAATGGACAGTCTTTCCATTCTCATCTTACTTGACCCCTCAGCATTTGATGTTGCTGATCATTTACTTCCTTCATCATGAAACACATTTTCTCTTGGCATTCCTAACACAGTACTTCCTGGTTTTCTTCCTACTCCTCTGGCTATTTTTTTCTCTGACTCCTTTAGAGATTCAGCCACTCTAACTCAGCATTAAGAGTTGAAGATCCCCCCCAAGACTGGGTCTGAGGTTTCCCCTTCTCACTTCATACTCTCCACATGGGCATCTCATCCATGCCCATGCCTTCAAATGTGACCTGTACACAGAGTTACAAAACCACATCTGGGCTCAGACCTCTCCTCTGAGCTCCTGAACCACGCCCTGGTTTTACCACCTTTTAGAGGACTCAAGCGTACCTCAAACCTCACTCAGCATGTCCAAGCTGCACTCATGATCTTCCCCCTAAAAACCCAGTCAGTGTTCTGTATTTTGGTGAATGGCATCGCCATCCACCCACCTGAGTAAGCAAAAAATCTGGGAATTGCACCTGACAACCCCTACTCTGTCATTTCAAATCCAGCCCATCACCAAGTCTGACTGTCCACTTCTTTGCATCTCCACCACACCGCCCTGGTTTAAGGCATAATCACCTCTTTTCTGGACAATTATAACAGCCTCCTATCTGGTCTTCCAGCATTGACTTTAGCCTTGTACTGATCCATCTGTTTTCTATGTTGAGGTCACAGTAATCTTTTCGAAACATAAATCTGACAACGATCCTCTCAACCACGCAAGACTCTTAATGACTTTCCATTACTCTGAGTAATAAGACCAGGCTCATTAACACACCCTACAGTGCTCTGGGTGGTCTGGCCATAACCATCTCTTTAGCCTCATCTCACAATAAGCATCTCGTCCTCACCCTCTCTGGGCCCCAACTACAGAGAACCCCCTTTTCTTCCTCCAACTCACCACATTCCCTCCTGTCCTAGGACCTTTGTACATGCTGTGCTTTTAGTTGAATACTACTCTTTCCCCTTGACCTGGTTAATGCCTCTTCCTTCAGGTTGATGCTAACTCATCCCATGCTCAGGGAAGAATTCTGTCCATTATAAGCTCTTATTGCACCATTTACCTTGTATTGATGCCTCTGTATTACCTCACCATCTCCCCCAATAGGCTGTTAGCTCCAGGCAGGAGCTGTTTCTAGAACTGCCTTGGCACATAGGAAACTCTCAAAAATACTTGTTAAATGACTGACTAAATGGACATAGGGTCACAGGGTTCCTTGGATTTTTAGTAAATTGATTTACATTCATTAACCAACCTCTCAGAATAACCTCAGATATTACTAAATTGTTGGGCACTACCATGAGCATGTAATATAACAATGCCCTTGCTTTTCATACTCTCAGGGTCTTCTTGGCTGCTGACCGAGAGTCTTTAAATTCACTTAGCTGCAACACATGCTGGTAAAACTTATTGTGTAGTCTCCCTTACTTCTAACCACGGCCTTTGACCCATATGCCTATTCACATATAGAGAGATATGTTGACCAGTCAGGGTACTCTGCCAAGAAAGAAGAGAGCTATGAGGCTTATACCATCTTGTCTAGGCTTCTCCCATGCCCACCTGATCCTTGAGCCACAACAGTACCCCAGTTTATGAATCTAGCCTTTTGATCCTATTACTATATAATAATTTGCCCAGAAGAGCATATGAATTTTCAGGAGAGCTGACTGTATCAAGGTGAGGCAGTAGCAGTTTGATTTTTATTCTTCCTTCTCCAAGTTGTCCTGGAAACTAAGGCAGAAATTTCACCTACATCTAATTCACACAAGGAAATCAGGACACAATGATTTCCTGATACACTGAATGAATCATTCTACTCCCTTGGAGACGTACTACTGATTTTTTTTCAGGCATGCAGAGCAGAGACCACATGGAATCTGAGGCTGAAGAAAAGTGATTCAGCTCAGACACAATGAGCTGTCCTGGCATAATAATCTGCACATCTCTGCACTGGATAGAGAGAAAGCACAACTTGTTAACCCCCTCTGTGTTGAGGAAGATGCTTCCCAGAGTGTCTGAATCTCATAACCAAACAGATGAGCACATCATACCTTCACTAAATTCAATATGATGATGGGAGAACCAAACCTCTGAAACATCTGGTCAAAGTGAAGGGCAGCCACATGTGCAAATGGATCTGCCTGATCCACTGAGAAGAAAAAAAGATGAAGAAACACCTGAGTGAAAATTGCAAAGCAAAAATAAAAAATGCATCGCGTTGTTTTAAAGAAATGCAATTCAACTAATCTTTCAATAGTTTCACTTTCCAAATCCTTCCTAAGGCGCTCACTAGACACTTATTCATCATGTATTTATTACATTTGAATGATTCGTATGTTTCTGAAGCAACATAAAAACAGTTTTCTAACAGCCAAAATTAAATATACATTTACTGCATAATAACAGAAATTCCTCTTCTAAATTATCTACCTTCTAGAACTAAAACCTTGTGAAAACCTAAGCATTTATAGATCTCTGCAACAGCAGTTTACTATCTCTAAATGTGAGGACAGAAGAGTTATTATTAAAAACTTGGCTCTACACACATGTAATAGGTGGTTTAGGCATCATAGTTGAAATGTCCTGAGACCAGTATAAGGGCACAGATCCTCTAACTTGCACGTAAGAAGAATAACTTCCTGCAGTGAAAGACATCACAGAAGCATCGCAGAGTATTTGCTCGGTCTCCACTTCATTTGCAACATCACCCTGAAAAGAAAGATGCATTGAAAGATATTTTATGTTGTTGGAAATATTTAATGATATAAATTTCAATGAAGTTATAATTCCTATTCTTTGAAAGTCTTGAGAGGTCAATATTGATCAATGTTCAATATGCACATTAGAAAAGCAACCATTAAAATATAATAAAGAAGGCAATTAAAAGTATCAAAGAATAGACTAGAAAAAAAACCCAAATCTCTAATAATACAAGTCAGATAGAAAACGGCTGGTTTAAATAAATGGGAGTGAGGGAAAGAAAAGACAATTACATGAAATTATACAAGAGGTGAGAAAGACTAGAAGAATATCAAAATTCAATTCTGAAGACCAAAGTGAAATGAAAGGACAAAAGAGTTGAGATTCAAATAATGCCTGATGGACAAAAGGAAAAAAATAGGGTTTTCAGGTACTTATAGAAGTATATAAGGACATAACAAAGAATAATTTTAGAGGCAGTAATAATGTCCGCTTGATTATCCTTTGAATATTCAAAAGCAAATAATCTAGCTGCAAAATTCTGATATTTTAAAGCACCACCTATAACAATTTTCATTGTTGATATAATTTTAAAAACAATGTTGCTATTTTAAGCTGGGATCAAAACCCAATGCCTCACTCAATCTGTCTACCGAATCACACATCTGCTAAAGACTCAACTTGTCTATTGCAAACAGAGATGGAACACTCAAAGGAGAGGACATAGCTAATGGAAGGATGGGTGCATTTTTTGCTGTTGTTATTTTCTAGCAGTGAACAGAGAAAGGAGGCTAGGCGAAAAAAGCAAAGAGGACAAAGGGTTTCCGTACCTTGCTCCACTTTGTCTTCTTATCAAGAATAAACTTCTTGTGACAAGTGCTGCCTTCTACTTATTCCTTGGGTGGAGGTGCTTTGCTATTTTTGTTTCTACATTAAACATGTACTACATTTCATATATTATAGAAATGGCTCGCCTTCTAAACATTAGACATTTTATAATTCCTCAAAGCACTGCATAACTATAAGACAGCTGACTTTTCAGAACATCTGTATATTAGTCTTACTTCTCACATGTTTCAGATGCACTGAAGTATTAATAATTGTCAGGCCCCCACATCCATGGGTTCCCTCCACAGATTCAACCAATCTCATATAGGAAATATAGTTAGGGCTAAGATGGTTGTATTTGAACTGAACATGTGCAGACCTTTTTTATTGTCATTATTCCCTTAACAATACAGTATTACAACTATTTGCCTAGCATTTACTTATTAGATATTAGAAGTAATCTAGAGATGATTTAAGGTATACAGGTGAATGTACATAGGTTATATGCAAATACTAGGCCATATTATATAAGGGACTTCAGCATCTGTGGGTTTTGGATGGGAAGGGGGTTCCTAGAACCAATCCCTTGTTGACTCTGAAGGGTAACTGTATTCTCTTAATAATATCCTAAAGTAAAAAATTCCACTTTTTAAAATTTCACTGTACTTCTACATCAGCAAAGCTAATATAAAAGGTTAAAAGGTCAGTGAAGATACTATTTGTCATCTTACCTCACAGTTTGCACCTCTTTTAAGAAAACGGGTACCAGCAAATTTACTGGATCTTCTAGCTATTAGAGTGACATACACTGGTCGTCCATAGATCAACAGCTCTTGGAAATCAAGTTAAGGTGTTTAGCATTCATGACTGTCACATAAGACCAAGAGGGTCATTATACCTTAAATACACATTTAGATACAGCTTGTCCAATGGCTTAAAGAACACCAAAAGGTCCACCTGAGAATGCAACAGCACTGGGTCTAATGGTTCTTCAGAATTGGGGTGCAGCTACAAAGGGAAGGCAATATCCAACTTGCCTAAGGAGTCCTTTCTATAAATTTCAGAGGAAATGGTGATCAGCTGTAGGGTTACTGGCCTAGTAAAGGATATAAACAAGTATAACTAACCCTTTTGATATGGTTTGGTTCTGTGTCCCCAGCCAAATCTCATTTTGAATTGTAATCTCCAAGTGTCAGAGGAGGGGCCTGACGGGAAGTGACTGAATGATGGAGGCAGACTTCCCCCTTCCTGTTTTTGTGATAGTGAGTTCTCACGAGATCTGGTTGTCTGAAAGTGTGTGGCACTTCCCTTTTCACTCTCTCTCCTGCTCTGCCATTGTGTGTGCTTGCCCTTCACCTTCCACCATGATTGTAAGTTTCCTAAAGCCTCCCAGTCATGCTTCCTGTTAAGCCTATAGTCAATTAAACCTCTTTTTTCATAAATTACCCAGTCTCAGATAGTTCTTCATAGCTGTGTGAGAATGGACTGATACACCTTACTTAGTCTTCCGAGATCATACACCTTGCAAAGAGAACATGTGAAATTTTAATAGGTTGTTTAAATTATGAAGCAGTATATAACATATAATACTGAAAGGATAAACTGAGTATAAGATTCTAAAAGCAGTCAAAATCTGTCACCTACCTGCAAATCCTGAATGCTGAATGATTTATTGTGAACTGCTTAACCAACATATAGCTTCTTAGTTAATCACCTTAATTTTCTGAGCCAAGTCTCATCTTCGGTAAAATGGAATGTAACAATAAAGTAACTAAAGGTGGACTAGGTGAAGTAATGTGTGTACTACTAGTGCCTGGCCTGTAGTATTCATTAAATGGCTTCTATTTTTATAATCACACAGACTTCCAGAATTCATTAAATGCTTGATAACCAGGAGACTAGATTCATTGTTTAAATTTATGAGCTTTAAAATGATCATCTATGATGGTGCTATTTTTAAAAACAAACATTTATTATGTTTAATATGTGTCAGGCCCCAAGTTAGCTCTTGGAAATAAAAAACAGAACTATCTTTTAGGAACTACCTTTAGAAAGTGTAGCACATTCTCTTTGGTATCCCTGGTGGTAAAAAAGCTGTGTTCTTCCCAAGTAGAATTTACTTTTGGAAAGAGCCAAAAGTAATACAGGATCAAATCTCATTATGCAGTAATGATCAACCAGATAATACCACTCACTGGTTAAAAGTGATTATAAAGTCATGAGCCTGATTTTCAAGTGTAGCACATAAATCTCACTCAACTTCGTTTCAAAATCCCTCTGTGCTTTTACCTAGCTTTTCATCCCCCTCACAGAAGGCAGCCCTGCTGTTCTTCAAGGCTAACCTTGCCTGCTGTGCCCTTGGTACCACTCCTCTTAAATGCTCCTGGTGCAAGAACACATAATGATGGTCAGTCACATTCACTCACTTAATGGTCTCAGATCAACCACTCCTTTAAAGGTTTCAGTATATTTTTAAAAGCCTAACACACTAGAAAACATGCCGAATGCAAAAATGCCCTACGTTATCTCAAAAAGTAATAGGAAAAATCTAAACACCACTTTTAGATGGTACATGCTGCCTTCTTAAACCCCATAATTGCACTTTATTAAAAGGGTTCAAAGTAGCTACAAATTAATGAGATGAAGCTACTGAAGGAAATAAAAGTCTTTATAAAATTGAACTCATCAGCTTAACCCAAAGCTGAAGCTACTTCTTTAATCTATTTTGCCCCCTTGCCTGGACTACTGCAATCTTTCCCTAACTCATGTCCTGTGTTCTGGCTTCATTTTACTTAATCCAGCTTGAAAATGGCTGACAACTCAAGCGTCCTAAATACTACTTTGCACGTGTCACTCTCCTGCACAAAACCTTTCCAAAATTCTAGCATCAAACCCAGAGTCCTCAGCTTGACCACCAAGGCAATCTGGTGACTGTCAATCTGACTCCCACATACCAATCTCCTTCCCGCTATATGCTGCCTCCCGGGAGTTTTATGCCATGAGAACACTCCCGTGTGTTTCCACCTCTACACACACAGTGTTTCCCAGGCTGTGATCTCTTTCTCTGCTAAGGCCTGACTTTTGTTTAGGGCCCAGGCCAAGTTCAACTATTCCCATGGGCCTGTCGCATCCTCTCCAACTATCAGTAATTCTGCTCCTTCTCCCAGATACGCATGACACTTAAAACCTGTATCACATAGCATTTTCTTCCTTGTTATTTTTTCATCTTTCTGTGTATTTAACAGGCTTATTCAAATAGCATTCTTCTTTGTAGTTCTACTACATAGTATCATGGGCAGGTTTTCCTGTTGGGGTGCAGAGAATGGTATTATAATCATATAATTCATAGTAGCTGTCTACAAATTGACACATCATAAGCTTAGTAATATGTATTTTACATTTTTTTCAAAAAGGATACTTGACTGCCCACAGAACCCATGAATAATATACAAAAGCCAGTCACGATGCACGGCATTTTTTATTATATCCAGAAGTTCGCCGTTCCACACATATTTCATATAAGGCTCACTACAGATCCCAAATACCCCTGAAAAATAAAAGTCTGTATCAGTCCATAAATACATAAAATATTTTGTATCAATAAAAAAAAAAGTTGGTATCAGAAAGATATGGAAATGGGCTGACATCCAACTCATTTTTAAGTCAGCTGCTGTTTTTAACTTCAAAGTAAGATGCCTGGCTAACAGCATTGCCATTTTCGGCGGATATCATTCCCATCATGTCCAGAACATTGTGTGGATTCTGTGAAGAATCTGACTCCCACGAAAGGCATTTTCTGACTTGTGACAGTTCTTGAGAGAAAAGAAAACGAGAAGGAAATTCAGGACATCTTACAAATATATAAATAAAGTCAAGAGGCAGCAGGAAGTAGCAGTTGAGCACATGGCTGAGAAGTTAAAGTTCCTGGATCCAAATCCTGGCTCTGCTTCTCATCAGCAGGGTGACAGGCATGATCAAGAGTGTTATTTACCAAGAGCGTAGCACCTCTGCTTCCTCACCTGTACCACATGGTTGTTATGAGGATGAAATGAATTAATAATGCACATAAAGGGCCTAGAATAAAACTGGTGTATTACAAATACTTCTAATAAGTGGCAGTTATTATTATGTTAGGCCTTTTCTCTATGAATAAATTAATTTCATCAAACATAATTTTAGCAGATCCACGTAAACTTATTAAATAGCAATGAGTTTCATAAAACTTACATGAAGTGAAAAATTAAAAGTATGTTTCTAAGATAATAGCTTAAAAGACTGTAAAGTTTCTAAATAGCAGTTAATCAAGACCATTTTTTCCTCAAAACATGATCTGTTAAGAGTATTTGTTTATACACTATACTACACCTTGGTTTGATTCATAAAAACTAAACTTTCTCTGCCCTTTCAATGCCTTATACAAGAGAATTAATAATAAAGACAACAATAGGAGACCTATTTTCGTCACTTACCAGCTCTATGACCTTAGGCAAGTTACTTACTGTCTTTGAACTTCAACTTTCTAAACTACAAAACGATGTTAATACTACTTACCTCAAAGATATTGTTCAGATTAAATAGTATAGGCAAAGTACCTGACATTCAGTAAAGATTATTTTAAAAATTTATTGTTTTCCTTTCTACCTACTCCCATACCTTCTACCCTCTCCCATACCTTCTACCCTCAGTCCCTGTTTCTTATCAGTTTATCTCTGTGTGACAAGAGAATAATCTCACCTTTGAGAATGATGTATGCATGCTAATCACCAGAAACTGTGAATACAAACTGTTATATTACATGGCAAGAAGAAATAAAGTTGCAGATGAAGTTAAGGTACCTAATCAGGACCTTGAGATGGGGAAATTATTCTGCATTATCTAAGTGGGTCCAATAAAATCACAGGGTCCTTGTAAGTCAGAGAGGAAAACAGGAGTATGAGTCTCAGGTAACGTAATGTGGCTTTAAAGATGGAAGGGAGCCATGAGCCAGGGGATGAATGCAGCCCCTAGAAGATGGAAAGGGCAAGAAAACTGATTCTCCCCGGAGCCTCCGGAAAGGAATGCAATCCTGCTGACACACTAATTTTAGTTCACTGGGACCCACTGTGGGCTTCTGCCTTCTGTAAGATGATAAATTTGTTGTTTTAGCAACTAAGCTAGGTAATCTGCCACAGCAACAAGAAGAAACTAATACACCCTGTTATTCATATCTATCAAGTAGAATTGCTCCAGGAATAGCAAAAAATTAAGTAGCATAGGAGGCTTAATTCAGATCCCAGAACAGATATTCAAATTCAGATTTTGGAAAGTATGTAGGGCAAATTTAGTAATACTTCAGCTTTTGTATTACAAATGGTGATATTCAGAAGTGTTGCCAGCAAATATTCAGACACACTAGTTGCCTTGCCCTCTATCTGTCTCTAGCGGCATGGGTTACCACCAGAGTGTCTGAACCACGGCAAATGTATGTGATCTAGATGATCTGCGAGTAGGGACGGTGCCCTTAGCTCAAGTGATGATCAATCAAGTAAACTAACAAGAGTCAAAGGAAATGATGGGGATAAATTCAGTTTAAGTAACAGCCTAAGCCTTTTTAAAGTTGATCACAACATCTGGCAAACCATTAACAGAACCCAGCCACTTTTTGAGAGTCCTGCAAGGGCAGGTCTTCTGGGACTACTTTAAATTGGATTCTACCTCTGCACTTCTGCACCCACATCTTCATCACTATCATTTAAGTTGCATGGAGCAAGGAGCCCAAAGACACTATTGGCTTACTTCCCACAGTCTTTAACACAGCTGGTGTCTTCACTATTGAAATGATTCGCTTACAACATTCACATTAGCAATGTCTCTAGGTTTAGAGTGCTAGACTGACCCAAGAACCTGGCAATAAAGGTAGTGTGTGACTGGTTTAGTCCAGGATCTCAGGGGCACCCTAGACGAGGCACTGAGTGGTCCTACAGTGGTCTTACAGCAGTCTTGCAGAGGCAGGGCCTATGCAGAACTGATGGGTCAAGCTGGGACCCATCAGTTAATAACGACCTCTGACCTGCTACACTGTTTCCTCAACATGGCCATATGATCTTAATTTCTAGGCCTCAGTTTTCTACTTAGTCTTTAATTCTATAAAACTAGCACTATACCTACTGAGCAGAGTTTTTATGAGAAATAGCAATTTACATATTTATATATTATATATTTACATAAATATATATAAAGTTTATATATAAATATATATTTATATACTTATATATATTTACACATATTAAATATATATTTATATAAACATAAACATATTAAATATACATAGTATAATTTAATATACTTTTATATTTATAGTATACTTATATACTCCACATATAACATGTACTCCATTTATATGTTTATTTAAATATATTAAATATATTTATTACATGTAAATGTCTAGCACATAATAGGCAACCCATGGTAAATCTTTTTCAAAACTCAGACCATAACGAACGGGTCTCTATGAAGGAAAATAAGTAGTGTGTATTATCTAATATTAAAAAAAAATTATCCACATAAACTTCACCTCTGCACTCCATGTAAAAGTCTAGGCTTGAATGTATTCAATGAAAAGTACATGAATAATTGCTAGAAAATGTCAGCATACAATTTGGTGGCTGGCCGACAAATGAAATCACGTGGTGATTAATGATCTTTATAAAAATGAATTGGTCAACTTCACATATCCAAAACAACCCCATTTAAGGACAAAGAGCAATGAGGGATGGAGAAATATGAGGAAAATGTGAGTGAATTTAATGAGCTGCCACTTCATGGATACCACATTAATATACATGAGATACACCAAGACCACCTACCGCTTCCACCTTGTGTAATTAATCCTTCATCTTCAAAGATGTCAAAGCTTTCTTGGCGATTCTGGGTAGTTTCTGACTTTAACATCTCCAGGGGCATTCGCAAGACAGTGAGATTATACTGAAGTGAGTGAGACAAATCATAGCTGTAACTGAGGACAGAATTGAAATTTAATAAGAATTACAAAAGCAAAGCATATTTCATGGTCTTGGCTCCCATATGGAATTAAAATCTGTGAACTAAATTACTTAGCACCTGTTACTTTATTTGGAAGCAATGCTGTTCAAATAAGCACTGTAAAACATTGCAAAATATAAACATAATTAGAAATAAAAACCTCACTGCATGACTAGGCATCTGCATGACTGGAAATACACAAGACAATCTCAGTAACCTACATTCTTTGATTTCTACAATGTGCATATGTGCATTTTGTCCTTCATACCGAAATCAATCTAAGTTCATGGTCTTGTGCAAACAGGGTCACATTTTCTATGAATCTGTATGGGGTTTTAGATACTACAACACCCACTGCAATACTGCATAATTCTGTACCCTAGTTTATCCAGGAGTGAAAATAATTCTATTAATTATTTATGGTGGTATCATAACTGACTTCATAAAACAGAAATAAGCAAACAATATAGGCCATTACAGTGAAACATGTTTTAGGAGAGTAAAAGACATTCAAAAAATATAATTGTCTCTGTGCAAATGAAATTTGGCCTTTAGGCCAAAAGAAATTCATTCAATTTTGATCTCACATAATTAATATTTTTAAAGTATCTCTAGCTCTCTCTCTATATATAGCTAGAGATATTTTTAAAGTATCTATATATAAACATATAAATATATTTATACTCTATATAAATATACATAAATATATTTAAAATACGCATATATACATAGGGTGTATATATATATACATATATACTATACATATATATTTATAGTGTGTGTATATATATATATTTCTTAAGTATGTGTGGGTGGACTTTCCAGTTTTTACTGGAAATCCTAAAGGAGCCTAGCTATATACTTTTAGCACAGAATTTCAGAAAGTAGTTTGAATACTTTATGTTTATACAAATTTGAATACATTATACAAATTATACAAAAATATTTTCTGTTTGTACAAATTTGTTTTTAAAGTATTTTAGTCATATTTTAAAATGGTTACAATTCTGTCTGGAGAGTTACAAACATTATTTGAATTATAATTTCTTTATATAATTTGGTTGAAATTGATTTGTTTCATCTGTGAAATTCAATTGTATCACATTTGCTTGATGAATCCACTCATTTTAATAGCATCTAATCTCAAAGGGATAAAAAGCTATATTAAGAAGTTGGCTTCTGATTTTTAACAATCAATTCTTTCTATTTAAAACAATTGCTTTATTCTAGAGATTCTTAAGAATATATTCTAACCTTTTTAAAAGCCTACTTATGAGGCACAAAAACTTGAACCTACATGTATTTACTTATATAATGACTTATCACAACTCAGTATAAAAATACAGACAAAACTGAGAAATATGAAGCAGAAAAAGGCCATTTCTAACAATAGCACTGAGCTTCCATAATAATTGACAGACACTATAAAGTTAGGCATAAAGACTGAAAGCTAGAAGACGGCAAAAAATACAATGGAAATATACATTCAATAAACATTTGTGGAAGTAAAAACTATTTCTTTAGGAGCCCTTTGCCCCACTTCTGTTAAAAATAATTAACTTCTTTCAGGTTTGCATCAGTAAAGACATAATTCACCCTACGTAGTAGAAATGTTTTTCTTTCTTTCATAAAGAAATGGTTAACTACATTAATAGTTTAAAATAAGTTTTTAAAAATGCAAAGTACCCTGTCAGTAGTATATAACACCAATAGCTACAAATGCTCTAGGTCCTCCTTTGATACTTATGACTCAAGTCCTTATTGTGTTCTACTTTTAGTTTGGATATTACAGCTAATAGAATTTTCCATCTATCACAATAATTACATCTATCAGGCCCACATACTAGTCACATCAATGGTAGTATAAGACTTATCATGATGCTCTAATCATTTACTTGCCTGTTCTTCAATTATCAATATTTGGGTTGTCCCTGGATTATTTGGTTTGCTTGTTTGGGCTATTATAAATAGAGAAGCTATAAATGTCTCTTTACAATGGAGATTTGTATTTTTGCTCCTGGTTATTTTCTCAGGACATATTTTTGTATATGTTCAATGCTACATTCCATCTCAGGAAACTGTTAACTTAAAATGTCACCAGCAGTACATCAGTATTGCAACAGTTCTTCCTATTTTGAATTTATTTTTACCAAATTTTGCCAGATTATTTACTAAAGTTGAATTATGAAATTGTTACAACTCTGTATCAGAGGCTGAATGCAAATTTCATTTTTGTAATTTAAGATTACAAAATGAGAATATTTCTTTAAAATACATTAAATCCTACCTAAAACAAAGATGATTTCTATAATGAGAATAAATATACTTTAATTTGCCCATTTAGATTTTCAGATTAAGATTTTTAAAAGGAAGAAATGGCTATATTTTAATGCTTTTAGATAAAACAAGTTGACTAAAAAGAAACAGAAGAGTACTACTATGTTCTCATTCTGTTTTTACCCTCTGGAAAATAATATAAAAGTTTATGTGATTAATAGGAGCAAAATTAACCTCAAACTTACCTAAAGTAAAAATTGCTAGATAGGTCCACATTTTGAAATATTCGTAGATACCTAAAAAAAAAAAAAAAAAAAACCAAGGTATATTTCATTTGCCCAATACTATTACTTTTCACAGTTTAACATGTACCTATATGAACATTTATATTTGTAAATGTGCTCATTAAAGCTAAAGAATTCAAACCATATCTAGAATAAAGATTACATATGAAGCAATTCTAGGTCTGTTGATTATCCCTTTGGAGACCTGTAACTTTTTAGTTTGACTGTTCCTCATCACTGATTATGCCAGTGAGAGGCAAGGTCATGCACCTATGCGTGTGGGGCATGGCAGACTTTGGGCAAGATAGAAATAAATGCTGTTTTTGCTTTTACAACATGCTTTGCAAATGCTTTGAGGATGGAGAGAGGAGAGTGACAAAAACAAGCACAATGTTTGTGGGTCACCACAATTTTAAGTTGGTAAGTTTTTATACCAAAAAAGGTATAGAATAAAATGTTCACGTTTCTGTCACTCAGGATTAATAAATGTCCACATTTTAAAATATCTATTTCAACTTTTAAAAGATAAACAACGAACAATTTAAGAAGTTAAAATTCCCTTTAGACCTCCTCAGTCCTGTTCTCTCACTCCAGAGGCAACCATTTTCCTGTCATTGATATGAATCCTTCCAGTTCATGGATTTCTTCACTGTTATCACATTAGAGCCATCTTTGAACATAGCATTACACTGTATATTTAAAATATGTATGCAAATCATTTCAAACTTTGTATACTGTCCTATTTTCTTCACTCATTTTTTGAAATCTAGTTATGTTGAAAGTTATAGATTTAATCTGTTCACTTTAATCAATGTTCGGTCTTCATCATATATAGTCATCCCTTGGTATATGCAGGGGATTGGTTCCAGGTCCTCCCTCGGATACCAAAATCTGCTGCTCAAGTCCCTGATATAACATGGCATAGTATTTGCGTATAACACACAACACACAACACACATCTTCCTGGATACTCTGAATTGCCTCTAGATTACTTATAATACCTAATACAATGTAAATGCTATGTAATGCTATAGCTGTTATACTATATTGTTTAAGGAATAATGACCAGAAAAAAGTCTGTACATGTTCAGTACAGACACAATTTTTTTCAAGTATTTTCAATCTGTGGTTGGTTGAATCCACGGATGTGGGGTCCATGGATAAGAAAACCCAGCTACACATGACACACTTTATTTATCCATTCTCTGCCGATAGACCATTAGGTTCTTTCCAGTTCTCCACTGTAAGATACGACGCATGTTTTCCCATAAACATGTATAACAGCTTCTCTAGGACACATGCATAGAAACAAGAATCACTGGGTTGTAGATAACATGCATTTTCGATTTTGCTAGAATTGTCGGAGTGTTCTTCTAAGTGGCTAAAATATCACTCCAACTCATAGTGTACAACTCATTTCCCACATCTCTGCTAACATTTGATGATGGCAGATATTTTGATTATTCCCAAACAGACTCATGAGAATAAAATGGTAGCTTTTTAATTTGCATTTGCCAGATTACTAGGTAAGGTTCAGAATCTCTGCTGTGAACTGCCTGTTCCTTTTAACCATTCTTCAGTTACGTTGCTTATTTTTTCTCACTGATTTGTAGAAATTCTTCCCACATTCTAAATAATAATCATTGTTATATGCTGCAAATATCTACTTTTAGACTCCTGCTGTTTCCTAAAATTTGTCTGGATTATAAATACATTTTGAATATTGACAGTATCAAATATAGCACTGTTTGCCTTATGATTTATACATTTTCTATTTTGTTTGTAAAATCCTTTTTCATACCAGTATTATAAAAGTGTTTACCTTTATTTTCTTAAAATTATCTTTGTACTTCTGAACTTGCTTCCTGAATATTATCAGAGAATGGAATCAAATTTCAATTTTGTCCAATTGGAAAACCAACTTTATTTATCCCATCTTTTACCTCAATGACTTGTAATGCTTACTTTATCATATTGCAGTTTGCCACATAAAATGCATCTTTTTCTAGGTTTCCTCAACTCTGTTCATTGACCCACATCAATTCCTCCACCAATACTAAGCAACCTTATTTACTATAGCTTACTATCTGATTATCTTAGTTACTATAGGTCTTACCAACTGGTTGACTTTATTTCTTCTTTTCTTTTTTAAATTGTCTCGACTATGCTTAGACATTTGCTTTTCCATATGACTGTTAAAATCATGCCAAGTTCCATTCTCAAAACATCCTCTTGGAATCTGGATTAATGTTACATTAAATTTATAAATTGGCCAGGTGCTGTGGTTCATGTCTATAATCCCAGCACTTTGGGAAGATGAGGTGGGAGAACTGTTTAAGTCCAGGAGTTAAAAACCTGCCTGGCCAACACAAAAAGACACAATTTCTGCCCAAAATACCAAAATTAGTCAGGCGTGGTAGCATGTGTCTGTAGTCCCAGCTACTGAGGAGGATAAGGTGGGAGGACCACTTGAGCCCAGGAGTTCAAGGCTTCAGTGAGCCAGGACTGCACCACTGCACTCCAGCCTGTGTAACAGAGTAAGACCTTGTCTCAAGAAAAAAAAAAATTTATAATTTTGGTGAAAACTAACATCTTCATGATATCAAGCCTCATCCATGAACAAGGGACATCTCTCCAATTATTAGAGATTTTTTAAATCTTTTAATAATGTTTTAAGCTTTTTCCATAAGGTTTTATATAGCTTTTGTTATATTTATTCACAGGTACCTTAAAAATTTTTTGTTCATTACTGCTAATGTGTGGAAACATTACTGGTTCTTACATATCTTACATGTTGATCTTTTCTTTTTTTAACTTTTTTTTTTTTTTTTTTTTGAGGCAGAATCTCACTCTGTTACCCAGGCTGCAGTACAGTGGCACAAACACGGCTCAATGCAGCTTCAATCTCCTGGGCTCAGTCCTCCCACTTCAACCTCCCAAAATGCTGGGATTACAGACGTGAGCCACCATGCCCAGCCACCTTTTCTTAAGTCGTTCTGCTGAACTCTTTCATCAGTTCTGAGAATTTGTAGATATTCTCAAATTTTCCAAGTAGAAAATGATGCTGTTTGTATAATAACATTAATTTTTCTTTTCAAGCTTTATGCCCATTTTTCTAGTCTTGTGGCACTAGCTAGGACCTTCAATATGAGGCTGAATGTTAGTAGTGATGGTAAATACCTCTGTATTGTTCTTTACTTTGATTAAAAGTAACGCTTTTAAAGTTTCACTTCTAAGAACAATTTTGGAGATAGGATTTTAATAGGTATCATTTATCAGATTAAGAAAGTCTGCTTATATTCCTGGCTTGCTAAAACTTTTTATAACAAATGGGTATTAAATTTTGTCAAATATATTTTCTGCAAACATTAAGAAGATAATTTTTCCAGCAATATTTTAATGTGGTGAACTGCTCTAGGAAGCTTTCTAACATTGATAAGAATCATGCATTACAGAGAAAAACATTACGTACGAAATGTTTAACAGTACTGTATTTTATTTCCAAATATTTTACCAAATATTTTTACTTAGATGCACTATTGGATTACATAGTTTTATAAGTGTTAAAAACTTTTCCTATTTAGTAATATTATTTCAGTTTACCTATAAAAAACTATTAATATAATTGTATCTTGTTCTGAATAAGTCCATTTACTACATGGTATTACTCATAAGATAATTTTACTCTTTAAAGATATTCCAATCACTATATACAATAACATAATCTATATTATTCTTGGCTAAAGTCATAAAGATGAGATTTATAAATAATATTAACCTCTTGAACCTTTTCCTATCCCTGGATCCGTATGCTCTCTCTGGTCAATCTGATTTACTTTTAGTCAATAAACTATGCTTTCCTATATCCAGTATGGGATATAATTTTTTCAGTTAGTGCAAGACAAAGGTTTACTTTATCTGATAAATTGTACTTATCCTCATCCGAAACAAATTATTTTCTAATAACTCCCCCTTCCAAATCATCATCAAAAGCAACATGACAAGGGCCAAGAAAACCACTGTCTAAGAAGGTCTCAAGCAAGAGGGTTGCATCACTTTTAAATTTTGGTTCATGTATCAGAACACTATAGAAGTACAGGATATAATTAAAATATAAACTGTTACCTATCCTAAAAACTTATAAATAGTTCTTTGTTCCATTTTAATCTTCATAAAATTAAATCAATTCAACCTTTACAATTTTATCAATTTGTTAATAGCTTTTCCCACATTGCCAAAGTTCCAATAATTCCTCCAAAACTTTTGAACATTTCAGATATATAGAAAAATTGGGGGAAAAAAGTACAATTAACACCAGTATGTCCTTTTTCTGAATTCACTGTTAGTGCTCTCTCCTTAAACACATACACAAACATTATCTCTCTTTAAATATACAAGTACATTTTATTTTTCTAAACCACTTGACAGTAAGTAGCAGACATCGTGACACTTCACTCCTAAATATTTTAGCATGTATCTTATTATGAACATCTCCTCAGTAACCACCAACCATTATTATGCTCCAAATTTAAATGCTGATTCAATATCACTAGTATGTAGTCTATATACAAACTGTCCAAATAAAGCCCTTTAGAGCTTTGTGTGAGGATATGTGTGCAAGTACACACACTTTTAACCCAGGATCCGACCAAAATCTGCATTTTGTTGTCATGTCTGTTTTAAAATCTAGAACAGCTGTTTTTTGTCTTTGATGACTTTAACATTCTTTTAAGAGTCAAGGCCAGTTATATTGCAGAAAGTCCATCAGTATGTATTTATCTGATTATTTCCTCATGCTTAGATTCAAGTTAAATATTTTTAGCAATATTTAACTACTAATGTAAACTGTGTCCCTCCACTGAGAGTCAAACAATGTCAGTTTTGTCTCATTATTGGTGATGCAAAGTTTGATTACTTGGGTAAGAATGTCTGCCATTTTTTTTCATTATAAAAATACTTATTCCTCTTTGTAAACAACAAAGATATTTATGGAGTTTAAAAGAGACTGTGATTATTCTGTTCCTCAATAACAACCTTTCACCTAATGGTTTTAGTTGCCATTGCTGATTCTTGCCAATTGCTATAGTGGAGGCTTTTTAACAGCTCTTAAACAAAAGTTGTAAAATTCTGAGCCAATATTTGATCTTTTTATATAACATTTATAATTTCTAAACTATATTTTATTTTCTAACTGATCTACCACATTAAGAAAAGTACTTGAGCCTGGGAGGATGAGGCTACAGCAAGTTATGACCATGCCATTATACTCCAGCCTGGGCAACAGGGCAAGACCCTGTCTCAAAAAAAAAGGTAGTTACCGCCATACATACCTAGCTTCATCAGGATGAGTAACCCGTACAGAATCATTGGGTATATAGATCATATTTGTATCTTCGATCTTATAGATGGCATGACCTCCAATATCTGCCATCTTCCTCCTTTTAGTTATTAACACAATATAATAGCCTTCTAAGAATCTGACAAAACCTAGGCAACAAAAAAAGAAAGAGAAATATGTTTTATAAACCTAGTAATGGCTTCGAGATGCCTATTTAAAAGGACAAAGACTTTTGATACATTTCTCACTTTATTATTTCCTTGATTTACAGCCATATAAATTTCAGGTATCTCAGAATTACTCTCTAGAAATATCTATACTGACATTTATCTCACTTAAAAATATTACTCTAAACAGAGCCAAATCATGAGTGAATTCCCATTCACAATTGCTACAAAGAGAATAAAATACCTAGGAATACAACTTACAAGGGACGTGAAGGACCTCTTCAAGGAGAACTACAAACCACTGCTCAAGGAAATGAGAGAGGACACAAACAAATGGAAAAGCATTCCATGCTCATGTACAGGAATAATCAGTATTGTGAAAATGGCCATACTGCCCAAGTAATTTACAGATTCAATGCTATTCCCATCAAGCTACCATTGACTTTCTTTGAAAAATTAGAAAAAACAACTTTAAATTTCATATAAAACCAAAAAAGAGCCAGTATAGCCAAGACAATCCTAAGCAAAAAGAAGAAAGCCGGAGGCATTATGCTACCTGACTTGAAACTATACTACAAGGCTATAGTAAACAAAATAGCATGGTACTGGTACCAAAACAGATATGTAGACAAATGGAACAGAACGGAGGTCTCAGAAATAACACCACACATCTACAACCATCTGATCTTTGACAAACCTGACCAAAAAAAGCACTGGAGAAAGGATTCCCTATTTCATAAATGGTGCTGGGAAAACTGGCTAGCCATATGCAGAAAACTGAAACTGGACCCCTTCCTTACATGTTACACAAAAATTAACTCAAGATGGATTAAAGACTTAAATATAAAATCTAAAACCATAAGAACCCAAGAAGAAAACCTAGGCAATACCATTCAGAACATAGGAATGGGCAAAGACTTCCTGACACTAAAAGCAACGGCAACGAAAGCCAAAATTGACAAATCAGATCTAATTAAACTAAAGAGCTTCTGCACAGCAAAAGAAATGATCATCAAAGTGAGCAGAAAACCTACAGAATGGGAGAAAATTTTTAGAATCTGTCCATCTGACAAAGGGCTGATATCCAGAATCTATAAAGAACTTAAACAAATTTACTAGAAAAAACAAAACAAAATAAAACAAAAATCAAACAGTGGGCAAAGAATATGAATAGACACTTCTCCAAAGAAGACATTTATGTGGCCAAAAAACATATGAAAAAAAGCTCTTCATCACTGGTCATTAAATAAATGCAAATCAAAACCACAATGAGATACCATCTCACGCCAGTTAGAGTGGCAATTATTAAAAAGTCAGAAAACAAGAGATGCTGGCAAGGCTGTGAAGAAACAGAAACACTTTTAAACTGTTGGTGAGAGTGTAAATTAGTTCAACCATTGTGGAAGGCAGTGTGGCTATTCCTCAAGGATCTAGAACCAGAAACACCACTTGATCCAGCAATCCCATTAATGGGTATATACCCAAAAGATAATAAATCATTCTACTGTAAAGACACATGCACATGTATGTTTACTGCAGCACAATTTACAATAGCAAATACTTGGAACCAACCCAAATGCCCATCAATGACAGACTGGATAAAGAAAATGTGGCACATATACACCATGGAATACTATGCAGCCATAAAACAGGATGAGTTCATGTCCTTTGCAGGAGGCATGGATGAAGCTGGAAACCATCATTTTCAGCAAACTAACACAGGAACAGAAAACCAAACACTGCATGTTCTCACTCATAAGTGGGAGTTGAACAATGAGGACACATGGACAAAGGGAGGGGAACATCACACACCGGGGACTCTCAGGGGATAGGGGCAAGGAGGGGAAGAGCATTAGGACAAATACCTAATGCATGCGGGGCTTATAAGCTAGATGATGGGTTGATGGGTGCAGCAAACCACCATGGCACATGTATACCTATGTAACAAACCTGCATGTTCTGCACATGCATCTCAGAACTTAAAATAAAAAAAAAAAAAGAAAAAAAATTATTCTAAACAATTTAATTCATTCATTGTTTTTGGTTTCACTGCAAATAGCACTTAGATGCCTTAAGCAAACATAGATAGCAAGATTAAGAGGAGTTATTATTCCATGGGTAGAGCTTTAGTTTTGCATAGATAAAAAAATTCTCAAGATTTGTTGCACAAGATGCATATAGTTAATATTGCTGTACTGTGCATTTAAAAATGGTAATAATGATTATGTTTTTACCAAAATTAAATATATATATATACATACATACACATATACACAAAATACTATAAAAATGAAGATGAAATTATAGTAAAGGAAATGTTTAAAAACATAGTAAGATGAGTCCAAGAATAAAGTCATACACAAGCATAAATCTTAAGATCCTATGTACTATACCCCACATTTGCCTCTCCATTTTCTTACAGATAATGCAAAGAGGAACACACATCCAAGTATACTATGCACAGTGGCTAAAAGATAAAAAACCAAGCCAGTACTTAGAGAAGCTATGGTAGTTCTGAGAACTGGAAGATAATTCCAGATTGAGTCCTCATAAAAAGGATACGTGCTGCAGAGAACAATAACCTCAGGAGAATTCTCCAGCAATGTCAAGGATACATTTCTCAGTGCTGTTTCAGATGCCAAGGCACAATTCAATAAATATTCTTTACAAACTGAAAGAATGCAGGCAAGGCACACAGCTGAACAGAGGTCTAATTTCATTTGAAGATAAAATCTAAATACCTCTGGTAATATTTTACCAAATGTATTCATCATGAAATACTAGTTAATGGAATTCCATAGGGGAGAGGAGTGCCAGTGAGCAAATAATACTGGACTAAGAAACGTAAAAATCCTGAGAACCTTACAGTACTGTGCTACAGTACACCATGAATTTTGATGGGAGATAAAGACCAAGTGCCTTTCCAGATTTGTTTGTTCATGGAAACTCCTACCGCTGCCTTAAAACAACAACAACAACAACAAGAAAACAGTAGATAAACGTTCTAAGGAACATATTTTGGGAAATGTTGCCCAAAAGAACAAACGTCATGGATTCTTGATAATTAATGTCCAAAACCAATTTGAGCGGCTTAAACTAAAAAAGGAATTTATATGAAGGATCCCGAAGTGATTCATGCCACACATGGGAAACAGTGTGTCTGGGCCTCAGAGAAAACCCAGTCAAGAAGTGTCTCTCAACATCTACTCCATTCTTCTCTCCCTCCATAGACCAGGCTCCTCCACTTCTCTGGATCATGTGGTAGGAAACACAACAGTTGACAGCTCTGGGCTTTCCACCCAAAACCTCCTAACTGGGAAGAAGAGAACATTTTTACCAAGTTCAATTTCAGAATTCCTGGGAAAGAACTTGGATTGACCCAACTTGGGTCAGGTGCCCAGCCCAAGACCAATCAACTATGGCCAAAGAATAGAATCACGCTGTACTGGAAGCCATTTTATATAACTAGGTGGCCTAGATGGGACTGGAGGACACAGTGCCAGTTCCCTGGAAAGTGAGTGCAAACAAAACAATATATTAAGTAAATTACATATCCTTCATGCAATCCTCCACAAATATCATTTCTGATAGTTCAGTTTTTAAATGAATATTGGAGAGTTAGAAACAGAGTTGTGTTTTATGTCAGATCATTAAAATATAGAAGTTCTATACTGCTGACTAAAAAAGAGCCATATACATTAATGTTCAGCAGCATTACATTCTCAGCAACAGACTAGTTGTCATACAATCTTGGTCAAAAACTTTCAGGTTCCCTGAACTTTGCTTTGGGAGTTAAAACTAACTTTTTTGGTGGTAGTGAAGAGGTGACACTTCTGAAATGGCAATGCAAGGAGCTCAGCAGACCCTTTCCTAGGAAAAACAATCATAACTGGCAAAAATCATAAAAACAAAGGAAAAAATTCAAACTTTCTATGAAGTTCCCTAAGGGCACACAGAAAGTGGATAAACATTCATCCAAGAAAATCTACTAAATCTTGGTAAAAGCAGCAAGTTTGTGGCATTTGGATCATGGCCTGTTCCCCTTCCACACTGCCTCCCAGTTCAGTGTGACAGGGTATCTACTCTGGACAGTTGCAGCCAAGAAGATAGAGCTCCTTCCTCTCTCTCCAGCTCCCAGTCTAGGACCACAATTTCTGCTCACGAGGGGCAGGCCACCAGCATTTCTCATCCCCACCAGCTCTGTGTTGTAAAAGCTCTATTCCAGGTAAGCATGGCTAAAGTCTGGGCTCCTTCCTTCAACCAAGCACCGACTCACAGGGTAGAGGCTCTACTCCAGGCATGTCAGGCCAAGAACACAAGGCTCCATCCCTGCCCAGCTCACTCGCTCATAGGACAAGCTAGATACAGTCATATACAGCTGTTTCTCATCAGAAGCAATGAAAGCCAGAAAGAAGAGGGATGCCATATTTAAAGTGCTAAAAAAAGATACATATCAAGAAGAATCTTATATCTAGCTATTTTTCAAAACTAACTTTCTCACACATACATTCTCTCTCTCTCTCTCTCTCTCTGTATGTGTATGTGTGTTTCTCTCAGAGTATTATAGTCTATAAAGTCTAAGCTAGGACCCTGGTGCTCTGAATTTTTGCTCTAGAATTGGCAAATACCTATGACCTATGTCTTGTTATTCTCAGCTGATGAAAAAAGAACTACTAACTGAATACATTAACATGAAAGAGCTGAAATCTATAATGGAAAGATGTCTCAAGAATCTTGTCAGCCATGCTACTGAGAAAAAATGCTATTAAAATAATGAAAAATACTTATATTTTAGAAATCCACAAAACACAAAGTATTTCTTTAAAAAGGTTAGAGACTAGCCAAAAATGACCTCAAAGTTGAAGGACACAGGAATGGGAAGAAGGAAAAAAAAGCTGATGACAACCTCCCTAAAAGCAACTTAGGAAGTAGTCATCCTTTCAGAAAGATAAAAGTTACAAAAGTAAGGCTTTTGGAAGCAACACATACACACACACAAAAAAAACTTAAAATGGGAATGTAATTGGGATTAAATGATAAATATTTACAAGATAAATTCGTTTTCCTTTTATTCTTCCTGTGTATTGATTTTTTAGATAAAAATTCTCAGTAATAATTTCTCTCAATCTGTATTCCATTTAAATTTTAATTTTATGTTTTTAAGCTCCAGGCTATTTACATCATTCTACACTTTCCTTCATAATTTGTATGAGCGAAAGTAAACATACTGCACAAAAGAGACTCTCTTCTTCTAGCACAAATGGCTTCGGTATATTATAAATGAGATTATTTTCCGCTTCCTTTTTACTACCAATTGGAAATCTCTCTCAACAATCAAAGGCTTCAGTGTGGCACAGACGTCCACCAAGAGTCATCCTGTTCATCCCTCTAACATGTTGAACACCAGAACAAGTTTCTTCATCTTCTTTCTATGTACTTCTGACCCCAGGCCAATTTCACTGAGTACTTTCCAGAAGACGAGATGATGGTCGTCATGCAAAAGTGATTTCTGTCTCTCCAAAAAAAAAAAAAAAAAAAAAAAGGCTGTGTCACTTGAGAGGAATGCCAAGCAAAGTATATATATAAAAAAGGACAATATGAGAGAATGGAGTATATATAACTCTGTGGCTGGAGAGGACCCTCATCAGCCCACTAACAGGGAAGAATGTAATATCCTGTTTAGGGAGGTCATCATGCCAGCCAGCTATTATCTTGAACGCCTCCAGTGAGAATAGCACTCCGGCAGAGAAGGATGAAAAACCCCCACAAGGTACCCAGTGCCTTTGCACAACAGAGTGTTCTGGAACCAAAGTGACATCTCTAATATCAAATCATACCACCCCCTAACTTGTCTGAGACTCACACTTTATTGGTGTTTTCACTATAATAGTGAAAATACTATCTGCAAGGGTGTTGTAAGTAATAGCGTAGTCCATCACAGTCTACTATACTGACACTTCTTATTTTGCCACTCTTCCACATACTAGAGGCTTAGAAGAGTGTCTGACAGGTGACAGTGGCAGTAAAAGGACAAATACCTAAGGGTTGTGTATCAAAAGGAGCTGGGATGATAACAGAAGTGAGTAGTATGGGCTACATGTCATCCTACTCATGTGCCTTAGGACCACATAAAACAACTCTGTGATGGATGTTCATGATCCCATATAGTGGTTTCTCAAACTTCCTGCTGGCTGTCAAATAACAATGGAACAGGTCAGGAATTGGCAAGGCAGCTACAGGACTGGATCAATCCGTTCATAGTAAAGAAAACGCTCTGGGTCAGTAATATTCAAAATAAGGCCTAGGGACCAGTGCTGGTCCATGAGCTTTCGGAACTGGCCCACGAAAAGACAAGTAAACAAATTAAGAGGAAGGATTTAGAAACTTTAGAACAATTTAGATTGCTATAACATCTGTGTGCATGATCAATGAAACTGGCCTCACACAGGGCATAGTTTGGATATTACTAAACCTGTGTTTGAAGTCACATGCGGTGTTGGTCTGCAACATGTGATATATGTGAGGGAGGGGGAAAAACTGATCCTTTATTACAGATCATAGACAAGTATTGTTCTAAATTCTCATGACACGTGTACTAAATAAACCATGACAACAATCTAAAACATTGCAGCAAAAATATATTATCCACAAATTCAGCATGTTCAAAAAGTTAGTGAAGAAAATATTTTAGCCACAGAATAGAACAAAACCGTTCCAGCCATTTCACACATGTATTATTTTGACAACTACCCATTTTTCAACGATAAGTATTTTGTGTTAATTTCAGTATCCACTATATTTCTAAGCTAGTACTAATAGACTTTTATTACTCCCTGTTTACTTTTCACTGATTCTTAACTTTATTTACATGACTGAAATAGGATACATAAGGCACATAAAAATACTAAATGTTTACCTAGTACATTACTGTCTCACTTTACTTGCAGGTTAATCTTTCAGTGACTTCACTGTACATGCACAGTCTCAAAGCTACTAGGGCTCTAACTTCAAGAGAAACAGCTGAGAATATCACCTTTAAAAGAAACATGGAGACACCTTCAGCCTTCACCCAGAGTTTACTAATCAAAACTTGTATGTAAAATAAATATCAGGTTACAAACTTGGTTATCAATTGATTCAAAGAAAAGTTCTAGTTTTACAATCTTGGTTACCAACCGATTAAAAATGAGGCAAAGAATATGCTAAAAGCAAACATATCAAGAAAAATTAAATGTGACCAAAGTATCATAAAACACAACAGTCCAGCAGTCTAGAGGCCATTTAATGTAAAGGCAAACAGCCCAATACAACTCTAGAATACCCAAGGACAGCTATTTTTCAACACGGTTCTCGCTGGTGGCTTATGACTGTAATCCTAAAACTTTGAGAGGCTAAGACAGGAGGATTGCTTGTGCTCAGCAGTTTGAGACCAGCCTGAAAAACATAATGAGA
>NW_016107546.1:1004966-1012297 GCF_001604975.1 Cebus imitator | reverse complement strand
AAAAAAAAAAAAAAAAAAAGTTGTAATAAAGCATCAACATTTAAGGGAATAAGCTTAAACTATTAAGTAACTATTATTTAAATTAGAGCCTATCATACTTAAAACACATTTTATTTCTAGTTTTTTTTCTTAAACTTAAAATATAAGCAGGACTGAAAGTGGAATTTAACATATTGGTATTAATGGCATTTAAACACATGAACTCACATGACACATACAGACATACACATTCCCACAAAAACTCATCCATTCAACATGTAATCTCAAGGGCCTTCTCAAGACTGAGCAAAAGGCATAGAAAAGGGGCCAAGCCTGAGAAGAAACCAGTCATGTTATACTACTCTTTACCTTCCCAAGCAGCCACCTTAACACACAAAATGAGCCTAAAGAGATCATGTATGAAGAGCAATGAGAGTACTCTGAGAAAAGCAAACTACAAGGATGACAGAATATAATCAAAGTTTTCACAGAGTCACAAAACAAAGTGCTAATCAGAAGACCCAAAATAAGAATCTGAAAACATATAATATAGTCAAGTCCTTATTAATTGTTAGTATCTATAGAAACCACTGATATGGTCTGCATGTGTCTTCACCCAAATCTCATGTTCTACTGTAATCCTCCATGCTGGAGGAAGGGCCTGGTAGGAGGTGCCTGGGTCAGGGGGGTGGATCCTTCATGAATGGTTTACAACCATCCCTTTGGTGCTGTTCTTGTGATACAGAGTTTTCTTGATATCTGGTTACCTAAAAGTGTGTGGCACCTCCCCCACCCTTCCTTACACTCCAGTCATGTAAGACACACCTGCTGTCCCTTCGCCTTCTACCATAACTGTAAGTTTCCTGGGGTCTCCAAGAAGCAGAAGCCACTATGCTTCCTGTACAGCCTGCAGAACCATAAGCCAATTAAGCCTCTTTTCTTTATAAATTACCCAGTCTCAGGTATTTCTTTATAGCAATGCAAGAATGGACTAACATAACCACTTAATATTACATACACTCCAGCAGGTTTAAGAAACACAGAGATAATTTTGTAAGTGTTTATAGAGAAAAAGACTCAAAATAAGGTGCTGGCAGCAGTGATGCTAAAATACAATAGCCCTCTGCTTTGGATTTTAAAGCCAAAAGCAAGCTGGCCTCACCTGACTACTCCCCAGCATTCCTACCACCTGTGGGTACCTTCATGCATGTGCCTCTGCTGTCACCCTTACTGGAGTTCCCTCTTTTCTTTTTTGCTTTTAAGATGGAGTCTTGCTGTATCACCCAGCCTGGAGTACAGTGGTGCGATCTCAGCTCACTGCAACCTCCACCTCCTGGGCTCAAGTGATCCTACTGCCTCAGCCTCCCAAGTAGCTGGGATTACATGCACACACCACCACACCCAGCTAATTTTTTGTATTTTTAGTCAACACAGGGTTTCTCCATGTTGGCCATGCTGGGTATGAACTCCTGACCTCAAGTGATCCACCTACCTGGGCCTCCCAAAGTGCTGGGATTACAGGCGTGAACCACCGCACCCAGGCTGCAGCTTCCTCTTTTCTTCTCTGCATTTATCCATACCTGGTTCCTCCTTTAAGGTCCAGCTTAAGTCTCATTTACTATAGGAAATCTTCCCTGGCCCAAGTAATTTACCAGAAGGTCCAAGTAATTTACCTCTTCTGTGATCTCCAACACCATTTAAATCATACTACACAGCTTGGCTCTTAATTATAATCTTAGAGTTGTTTTATGTACATTAGATTTTGTCCTTTGCCACAGACCAATCAGGAACAAACACGTAGCGCAGTAAAGACAGATTTATTGACCCACCACAAGGAGGGACAATGCACATCAGAGAAACTGTGGAGCATCTCGATAAAGTAAAGGAATTATTAAAGGACTGAGGGAAAGGTGAAGCTTAGGTAAAATTTAAATGAAGAGACTCAAACCAAAGCAAGGTGATATTTAAAGACATCAATATCAAGTCTGGACTATAAAGTAGACCCAGGGTCCTGTTTCCTTGAAAACAACAGAAGCAACATAGCTATGGACTCCTGTGTTCAGAAACCTCATATCTGAAGCTCTGCACTTGAGTTGGTAAACTAAAGCTGCTTCTCTGTGTCAGTGACTTAGGTTGTCCAAGTAAATGTGGGATGTTTTATCTTACTAACACAATTTCAAACAGCAGACTTTCTGATGGTCTGTGATTTTTAGAAACCAAAGTTTCTCAGTGAGTAAACAAACAAACAAACAAGTCATCCAAAGAAGGGGGCTATGACATTTTATAACTATTGACTAACCTTAAGAGAAATTCCTGTTAATTTTAAAGCTGGTTTTACCCGATTTGTTACTCCAGCTGATGAACAGCAGGGCAGATGTTTAAAGTCCAAGCTAATTTTTACTTTTTCATTCAACGAGTCAAACAGCAGCCCTCTCAAAAGCCAAAAACATTTTTATATTTGTTTGTATCCTAAAACTGAGCAGTGCTAAGAGTGTAAGCAGATGCTATAGAAATGCTGTTTGATGTCTGACTGATGGATAATGACATTTTAAATAACCAAAGTTCCAGGTAATTATAATTTTAAAGCTATATAGCGTTATAAACTCATTTAAGTAGTCTATGAGGAAAAAAACAAAAAAAAAAAAAGAGATTTTAAGAAGGGGACAGATTTCTTACCCACAACACCAAAAGCTGAAACTGCTCGAAATAAGCCTGAGGATCCTTTCTGTCCCATCTTTGTTCTATTTCCAAGGTCCAAGCGGCCAAGAAGTTCCCTTACTTCTTGTTGAGTATAGACATGCTAAAAATAAGCACATTTACTCTGTAAGGTTATGCTTAGACTTTAGATTATGGATTATTTGTGCCTGAAAGTTAAAAGTTACCTACAAGCATCATCAGCTATTTCATAGAGAAAAATATAGTACACAAGTAAGCTACAATTTTAAAACGCTAACAACTTCTTTAACAGTAATTAAGGTTGGTTATTAGATCATGCTACCATATTAAAAAAAAGTGTCCAAACCTTATGTTCTAAACCAGAGATTTAAGGGATCTACCTGTATAGGTAAATTCCAAGTCATATGCAAAATTTTGAGTGAATGTGTGTTTTTATGAGAAGGCTCATAGATTTTCCCAGCATTTCAAAGGGTTCCCTGACCAATTGCTCCCATCTCCAAATAAAGCCAAAAATCATTACATTGTATTGTTAAAAACACTCAGACAGGTGGGGGGAAGAATGGACCCCAGGAGTGGCATGGGAAATCATAATAAATAATTTATCTAAAACTATTACAACACAGAAAATAGTTTTGTTACCAGCAGCTTAGTGAAAATGGATTCCAATCTGTAGTTACTAACATATTTGAAAAACCAGGAATCTTTATGGATTCAGAAATGTTCACAGACAGAAATTTCAATATAAAAGGTAACAAGTCCTCTTGTGTGAAGAAGTTAAACTTCACTGTTCAAACTAACATACAGTATTTCACTTTTGGCTAACAGCTTCAGATTTTTGTGCCACCTGAATTCCAGCCTCTGTATTTTTGACTTTGGATAATCTAACTTCTGGATAAGAACAGAACTTAACATTTCCTTAGTGTATAGCAAGTCATCAGAAAACGTCCTAGAGGTGATTTTTAGGAGCAAAATAAAGTCTGTAGCATAGAAGTCTTCCCTGACTTCAAGTAGCTTGATATTAAAGAACCATAATAGACCATGTCTTTGGTAGATGCAATATTAAGTTACATTGAATTCTTAAAATGTTAGCTCTTTAAAAAACAATATTCATTATCTTATCCTAAGAGTGTGTTTTTGAAAACAAATCAAAATGACGGGCAAAGTATAATTCTGGCATACTTCTTGACATCAATGATTTCTAGAAACCAGATTAGAGATTCTTGCCAACCAAGAAAAATAACAGAAATTTTTAGACTTACAATAAAAATAATATATCACTAAAAACTATAAGGATATTTCATATCCTTTAAATAACAGGTATGAAAGTTTTCTGCAGTCAGGTTTGGAAGATACTTACCCTGTCATCAATTATGACCAAATCTTTTGGTTCTGTTCTATCAATCTTCAAGACACGATATTTTGTTTCTGCATTATTGCTCCCAACTAGAAAGTATCTCTATAAATAAAAAGGAATGTCATTAGTTTCTCAAGGCATTTTGCCCTTTACGCATTTTATAACCACTTCAGTTTTTGAAATTAAATTCATTAATAAAGTCAGGTTACTTTTTAAAGAAATATTTCTGTTATGTATAACTGGCAGATTAAAGAAAGGATGATTCCAAAAGGTCAATTTTAAAATTAAAATATTCCTAGTGGTTTCATGATAAAGATCAGTCTGATGTCTGAAATGTGCCCAGTAACCAGGTCAGATGAATTTAATTGTCATAAAATTAGAGATTAATCTAACTGATTGGAGGTTGATGTTTAAGCTTTACCAGGAAGAAGCTCTGGTAAAAATTAGAAAGCTCAACATATAATTAGGAATGCTTAGACAATTATGGCTATTAAAGTATTGAAAGCTTATCAAAAAATTACTTACAAATTTTCATAGACATCTGAAAATATCTCTAATACAGCAACTATAAATCTACCGTAAATGATTAAAATAGTTGTCCTGCCCGAATGACCTTTTATGGATAAGATACAAGAAATTATTATTCTTTCTTTCCTAAAACAGTTCCTTGGAGCATTACGACTAAATACAATCATGTTAGTCTTATTAAATAAATACTGGAGGGGTGCTGGGCAAGATGGCTGACTAGAGGCAACCAGGTGGAACACCTGCCACTGAGGGACCGGGACAACTGGAGCACTCCTAACAGATTTCCAGAGGGAAGGTACTGAGAGTGGTGGAGGGAAGACACAGAAGCTGGGCTGAAGAGGGAGGAAGCTGGGAACCCTGCATGGGGCTACCATGCACTGGCATTCGTTCCTGGCTCCCAATGGCTCCAGGGGAATGGGCGAGTTGAACTGGTAAGGAGAAACTTACTCTTGCCAAGGCCTCTGGAATCCTGGCAGGAGGAGACTCCTTGACCACCACAGACACTCGAGTTGGCAGGAAGAACTGCTTAGAGAAGCGGCAGGGAAAACACACTAGCTGATGCAGAGCCCAAAGGGTTTGGTATGGGAGCGTTTGTAGTGGAGCACAGCCAGGAACACTTATCCCCCCAGGGCTGACTTGTTTCCATACGAGACTTTAGCCCTATAGGGAAACTGTCGGACCTGAACTCCACAGGGCGCTCTTGCCCGTCAGACTGGACAGTTGATCTCAACACCCCTTGGTCTGCTGACTTCTCTCTCAGGGCCCCAGCCCTGCTTGCAGGGCAGCCTCAGGTGCCCTGGGGGCCTGCATCATAGCCCCTGTAATGGTGGACTGGCGCCTGACTGGCAAAGAGCTCTAGTGGGGTGGCCCCTATGGCCACACAGCAGCCACCCCCTCCCTCCCTCCACTGCAGCTTCCCCCAGGCGCAGCTTCTCCCAGGCCCACCTCCCCAACATCACTTTGCCAACATGTGTGTGTGCAGGTGGGTTTTGTCTTCCTTGCCCTACCAGTGCATGTGTGCGCACGTACCCTGCACTGCCACTGCTGCAGTGCGGGTGCGATCCATTTCCCTCCCTCAGCTGCACCATCATTGTAGCTGCAATCCTAGTGGGCACAAAGCTAGCCTGCCCCGTCCCCACTCCACCCCTGTAACAACACTGCCATGGGAGTGAAACTAGGCACAGAGACCAGTGAACCCTCCCCAGCCCTAAATAACCACCACTGCCTGCAGCACACAGAGAGTATACATAGGCCTGCACCTACCAGCACCCCGGCCTGTGCTAACAGGACCACCATGATGACTGCATGCACAGTCACCAGCAGGGCCTCCCCTGCCCCCTGAGCCATACTGCCTCTGCTGCTGCTGTGAATGCCCACAAGGAGGTAGGCACCTGCTGGCACCCTGCCACAGCCTTATTAAGCATGCACTCTACCATGCTGTCACTGTCACTGGCATGTGTGAATGAGAACAGATCCCATAGCCATTGCACTATGAAATGCTTTGGCTGACACCAACCATCAAAGCGTAGTGACCAGCAGTTTAGGAGCATATTGGCACCCCTTAGCACATTGGATACCTAACCTCGAGGAGCCAGGGAACAAAGTCAGAACCCAGTACAAGTATTCCAGAGTTAGAGCATGCAGTCCAGGAGTTGGGAGCTGAATAATGGCCTTCTAGAAACAAAACCTGTCGACTGAATCCACCTTATCCCACAGTTGAACTCTCAAGGTCATCAAATAGGATAAAAGAAAAAAGCCATACAAAGGTCAACACCTTCAAAGATTGAAGAAACATTAGCCCACAAAGATGAGAAAGAACCAGCGCAAGAATGGTTACAACTCAAAAAGCCAGAAGTGCCTTTTTTCTTCCAAACGACTGTACTATTTCTCCAGCAAGGGTTCTGAACCCAGCTGAGATGGCTGACATGACAAAAATACAGTTCAGAATGTGGATAAAAATGAACTTCACTGAGCTAATGAAACATATTGTAACCAATGCAAGGAAGGTAAAAAATAAAAAAAAAAAAAAAAAAACATGATAAAACATTGCAGGAGCTGACAGGCAAAATAGCCAGTATAGGGATGACTATAACTGACCTGAGAGAGCTGAAAAACACACTACAAGGATTTCATAATGCAATCACAAGTACTAATAGAAGAACAGACCAAGCAGAGGACAGAACCTCCGAGCTTGAAGATTGGCTTTCTGAAAAAAAAAAAAAAAAAAAAAAAAAGAGAAAAAAAAAAAAAAAAAAAAAAAGAATGAAAAGGAATGAACAAACCCTCCGAGTAATATGGGATTACATAAAGAGGCTGACTGTACAGCTCAGTGGGTATACCAGAAAGAGAATGGAACCAACTTGGAAAACATATTTCAGGATATCATCCATGAGAAATTCCCCAATCTATCTTTAAAAGCCAACATTCAAAGTAAAGAAATGCAGAGAACTCCAGTCAGATACTTCACTAGAAGATCATTCCCAAGACAGATAATCATCAGATTTTCTAGGGTCAAATGAAAGAAACAATATTAAAGGCAGCTAGAGAGAAAGGTCAGGTCACCTACAAAGGGAAGCCCATCAGACTAACAGTGGACCTCTCAGCTGAAACCCTACAAGCCAGAAGAGATTGGGTGCCAATATTCAACATTATTTTTTTTTCTTTTTTTTTTTCCCCATTTATTTATTTTATTGCATTTTAGGTTTTGGGGTACATGTGAAGAACACGCAAAATTGTTGCACAGTAACACACGTGGCAGTGTGATTTGCTGCCTTCCTCCCCATCACCTACATCT
>NW_016107546.1:959214-998966 GCF_001604975.1 Cebus imitator | reverse complement strand
CCGGGGTCTGTTTGTTTTCCCCTGCGGCCACTCACTGCGCAGGCTTAAACAGCGGCACTGAGGTTTGTGGCGCTTTTTTTTGGTTTTTTTGCCCTGAAATCTACTGTCCTGGTTCTCTGCTCAGTCCCCTTTTTGAACCGGCGAATGGGCGACTTCCCGTGGCTCCAATCGCCAGCCAAAAGGGCACCCGGACCGGTGTATTTTGTACGGAGAACCGCGGCTCCGGGGCGGCGACAAAGCAGCCGCGCGGGGCAAAGCAGCCGCGCGGGGCAAAGCAGCCACGCGGGGCAAAGCAGCCACGCGGGGCAAAGCAGCGGGGCTGGCCGGGAATTTCCTAGTCTGTGGGCAATAAAAATGCGGCGTCCACTCACCCTCTGTGCTTTCACTGGGAGCTGCAATCCTGAGCTGTTCCTAAACGGCCATCTTGGATCCAACCAATATTCAACATTATTAAAGAAAAGATATTCCAACTCAGAATTTCATATCTGGCCAAACTAAGCTTCATAAGCAAAGGAGAAACACCCTTTTCAGACAAACATGCTATGGAAATTTGTTACCACCAGAACTGCCTTGCAAGAACTCCTGAGGTAAGCACTAAATATGGAAAGCAAAGACCATTACCAGCCACTACAAGAACACACTGAAGTACACACACCAATGACACTATAAAGCCATCGTATAAACAAGTCTGCAAAATGACCAGCTAACATCCTGATGATAGGCTCACACATATCAATTCTAACCTTGAATGTAAATGGTCTAAATGCCCCATTTAAAAAGCACACAGTGGCAAGCTGGATAAAGGACCAAGATACATCAGTATTCTGTCTTCAAGAGACCCATCTTACATGCAATGACACCCATATGCTCAAAATAAACGGACAAAGAAAAATCTACCACACAAATGGAAAACAGGAAAAAGCAGAGGTTGCAATTCTAGTTTCTGACAAAACAGACTTTAAACCCAAAAAGATAAAAAAAAAAAGACAAAGAAGGACATTACATAATGGTAAAGTCTTCAATTCAACAAGAAGATATAATTATCCTAAATATATATGCACCCAACACAGGAGCACCCAGTTAATAAAGCAAGTTTTTGGAGACCTTCAAGGAGACTTAGACTCTCACACAATAATAGTGGCAGACTTTAACACCACACTGACAATAGCAGACAGATCATCAAGACAAAATTAACAAGGATACTCAAAATCAGAGCTGAACTGAAGGAGACTGAGACACAAAAAACCATTCAAAAGGTCAATGAATCTAGCAGCTGTTCTTTTTTTTGTTTTTGAAAAAAACTAATAAAATGGACTGGTAAGTAGGCTAGCAAAGAAGGAAAAGAGACGATTCAAATAAACACAATCAGAAGCAGCAAGGGGGATATTACCACTGACCCAACAGAAATACTAACAACCATCAGAGAATATTATAAACACCACTATTCACATACACTAGAAAATTTACAAGAAATGGATAAATTCCTGGATACATACACCCTCCCAAGACTGAACCAAGAAGAAACTGAATCCCTGATAAATTCCTAGACACAAACAACCTCTCAAGACAGAACCAAGAAGAAACTGAATCACTGAATCACTGAACAGACCAGCAATGAGCTCTGAAATTGGGGCAGTTAATACCCTACCAAGAAAAAAAAAAAAAAACTCAGGTCTAGACAGATTCTGAGCTGAATTCTAGAAGATGTACAAAGAAGAGCTAGTACCATTCCTACTCAAAGTATTCCAAAAAAAAAAAAAAAAAACTGAGGAGGAGAGATTCCTCCCTAACTCATTCTACAAGGACAGCATCATCCTGATACCAAAACGTGGCAGAGACACCAAAAAAAAAAAAACTTCAGGCCAATATCCTTGATGAACACCAACGCAAAAATCCTCAACAAAATATTGGCAAACCAAATTCAGCAGCACATCAAAAAGCCTATCCATCATGATCAAACAGGCTTTATCCCTGCAATGCAAGGTTGGTTCAACATATGCAAATCAATAAATGTGATTTATCACATAAACAGAACTAAAGACAAAAACCACATGATTTTCTTGATAGATGCAGATACTTTCAATAAAATTCAACATCCATTCATGTTAAAAACTCAAAAAACTAGATATTAAAGAAACATATCTCAAAATAATAAGATCCATATATGGCAAACCCACAGCCAATATCATATCAAACGGGCAAAAGCTGGAAGCATTCCCCTTGAAAACAGGCACAAGACAAGGATGTCTTCTCTCAATGCACCTATTCAATATAGAATTGGAAGTTCCAGTCAAGGCAATCAGGCAAGAGAAAGAAATAAACGATATCCAAATAGGAAGAGAAGAAGTCAAACTATCACTTTTTGCAAATAGCATAATCCTACTTCTAGAAAACCCAACAGTTTCAGTCCAAAGGTTGTTAAGCTGATAAACAACTTCAGCAAAGCCTAAAGATACAAAATCAATGTGCAAAAATCACTAGCATTCCGATACACCTACAACAGTCAGGCTGAGAGCCAAATCAGGAACAAACTCCCATTCACAATTGCCACAAAAAAGAATAAAAAACCTAAAAATACAGCTAACTGGGGAGATGGAAGATCTCTACAAGAACTACAAACCACTGCTCAAAGAAATTAGAGATGACAAACAAATGCAAAAACATTCCATGTTCATGGATAGAAGAATCAATATTGTGAAAATGGCCATACTGCCCAAAGCAATTTATAGATTTCATGCTATTCCTATTAAATTACCACTGACATTTTTCACAGAACGAGAAAAAACTATCTTAAAATACATATGGAACAAAAAAAGAGCCCAAATAGCCAATGTAATCCTAAGCAATAAGAACAAAGTGGGAGGCATCACATTACCCAACTTCAAACTATACTACAGGGCTACAGTAACCAAAACAGCATGGTACTGGTACAAAAACAGACACACAGATCATTGGAACAGAAAAGAACCCAGAAATAAGGCCACACTTATACAACTATCTAATATTTGACACCTGACTAAAACAAGCAATGGGGAAAGGATTTCCTATTCAATAAATGATGCTGGGAGAATTGGCTAGCCATATGCAGAAGATTGAAACTGGACCTATTCCTTATACAACATATAAAAATTAACTCAAGATGGACTAATGTCTTAAATGTAAAACCCAAAAGTACAAAAACTCTGGAAGACAATATAGGCAGTACTATTCAGGACATAGGCATGGGCAAAGATTTCATGATGAAGATTCAAAAACAACTGCAACAAAAGCAAAAATTGACAAATGGGATCTAATTAAACTAAAGAGCTTCTGCAGAGCAAAATAAACTATCAAGAGAGCAAAAAGACAACCTACAGAATAGAAGAAAATTTTTGCAAACTATATATCTGACAAAGGTCAAATATCCAGCATCTGTGAGGGACTTAAAAAATTTACGAGAAAAAAAAAACATTAAAAAGTGGGCAAAGGACATGAACAGACAGTTTTCTAAAGAAGACATACATGCAGCCAATCACATGAAAAAAAGCTCAATATCACTGATTATTAGAGAAATGCAAATAAAAATCACAATGAAAGACCATCTCAACACCAGCCAGAATGGTTATTACTTAAAAGTCAAAAAATAACAGATGCTGGAAAGGTTGCAGAGTTAAAAAGGAACACTTATACGCTGTTAGTGGGAGTGTAAATTAGTTGAAACATTGTGGAAGACAGTGTGGCAATTCCTCAAAGACCTGAAGACAGAAATATCATTTGGCCCAGCAATCCCATTACCAGGTATACACCCAAAGGAATAGAAATCATTCTATTATGAAGACACATGCACATATATGTTCACTGCAGTACTATTCACAATAGCAAAGACATGGAATAAACCTAAATGCCTATCGAGATAGACTGGATAAAGAAAATGTGGTACATATACACTACGGAATACTATGCAGCCATAAAAAAGTCCTTCGCAGGAACATGGATGGAGCTAAAGGCCATTATCCTTAGCAAATGAATGCAAAAACAAAAAACCAAAGACCACATGTTCTCACTTACAAGTGGGGTGAGAACACACAGACACATAGAGGGGAGCAATAGACACTGGGGTCTTTTGGAGGGTGGAAGGTGGGAGGAATGAGAGGATTAGAAACAATCACTAATGGGTACTAGGCTTAATACCTGGGTGATGAAATAATCTGTACAACAAACCCCCCATGACACAGGTTTACCTGTATAACAAACCTATAAATGTACCCCAAACTTAAAAGTAAAAAAAAAAAAAAATACTGAGAATAAAATGAATAACCAAATGTAGAAAAAATATTATATTTAAATAAAAATGCTTTTTCTTTTTTGAGATGGAGTTTCATTCTTGTTGCCTAGGCTGGAGTGCAATGGCACTCTGCAACCTCTACCTCCCAGGTTCAAGCGATTCTCCTGCCTCAGCCTCCCCAGTAACTAGGATTATAGGCATGCGCCACCATACCTGGCTAATTTTGCATTTTTAATAGAGACGGGGTTTTTCCATGTTGGTCAGCCTGGTCTCGAGCTCCTGACCTCAGGTGCTCCACCCGCTTCAGCCTCCCAAAGTGCTGGGATTACAGGCGTGAGCCACCATGCCTGGCAAATGAAAATGCTTTTAAGAAAAACTAAATGGATTATTTTAAAATTATATCTTAAAAACAAATATAACTTCATTAACAAAAATAAAGATAATTTGCTTCAAACGGTCCTTTAAAAAGTGACACACTTTTTAAACGTTGCAAAAATTGAGAATACACTGCCATAATCAATTGGCATTGTGCCCTTTACTATCGATCATATAAGGTGTAGACACACAAAGCAACTAAATAAAAAATAAGTCTTTCTATATTGAAGGCCAAAATGAAGCATGTAGACCACAGGAAATCAGTGCAGGAAAGATTAATGTGGTTTACTACAAATGAGAAAAATGACGAATTGGGTGTAGAATTGAACCTCCAAGAATGGATAACACTTTAAAAGGTAAGATTTTTACCGTATATTAGAACATGAACACTTGGATATACTGTTCTAACTTTAAATCTGTAGGAATAGATGGGATTTTTACTATTATTAAGTATATATATATCTGTTTGTAAAGGTCTGATTTACTGATAGGATATGAAGAGCAAAACAATCTGTTAAAAATGACAGGTTAGCCTGATCTCAAGAGGAAAGCTAGCCGAGAAATTCAATCCCTCATCTCCTAAGAGAGGTAGAGTCTGGATGACACACCAGTTATAATGAGGTAGAAATAAAGGAATTATAATAAAAAATAGTACACTAAGTTGGGACATCCAGTGGCAGGACTCAATGTACTGGGGGACACAGTTAGACAGACAGGGAAACACAAAGAGAAAGGAAGTCAAAGAATCTCAGCCAGGCTTCAGCTAATTCCTGTCTCTTAGACCCTACCTACCACTGAGAGGAGAGGGGGTAACCAACCTAGCAACATTCACTTGAGAAGAATGGTTGGTAAACTATACGTGCTTGTTAGTAGAAAAGGGAGCCCTTCTTAAGGACTTAAAAAATGGCTTCTAGGAGAGGAAATAGCAAGTGCAAAGAACTGAAAAGGGGAGAAACTTGGTATGATTGTTACAGGCAAAAGAATAACTGAGAAAGTGTTCATTCACAAAGCACTTAACACAATGACTACAGCAGTCAGCACAAAGATACTCTTTAAGTGTTAGTTCCTTTTCTTTCCTTCACTTTGTAAGAAGTCAGCAAAACTATGCCATTGTATTTGAGGAAAAAGAAAAAAAGCCAGAGGAAAACAGAGAGTAGCCCAAAGGGAGGAAAGCATGTTCAGGACCAAAATGGGAGAATGCGCCAATCTGTTAGTCTATCTATGTCAGTCTGGGAGAGAAGAGCATGCAAATTAACAACAATGAATAGCATGCTATAACAGAGACATGAACTAGATGCCATGAGAACACAGGAAGGGCACTTGACTTATCTGGGGATGGTCAGAGCAGGCTGGTGTTGTCCAGATGCTGAGTTTGGCCCTGAAGAACCTCTAAGCAGGACTTTGTGTACTGAGCCAAGATGGGGCCAGTGAACCATCCATCGCCACCTGCACCAATCCCTACTCATCACCTGTTCTCCCTAAAGCATCTTTGTTTCTATTTCAATGTAGTGCTTCCTTCTGAAAGTGAAGTCTAAATTTGTTTGGGGCTTGTCTGCCCCCTACTCCTTAACCTCTGTGGATTTTAACTCCCTTGTCTAGTAGCACAATATGGTGCCACAGGCATTGGCTAAGTGTTAGGTGAAGGAATAACTATGTACCACAGAGTGATCATTTCATTTGCTGGGTAATTTTCTAAGACATTTATACTAACCCATCCTTTCTGGGTAAGCACATAGAAAAATGGCTCTTTTAAGGCAACCACTCATCAGGAGGCACGTCACAGGTTTAAAAGAGGTAAAATCCCTAAATGAAATTCCCTAGAATTTTATTTTTTAACTTCTTTTTAAGATTTGGGGGTATATGTGAAGGTTTGTTATATAGGTAAACTCGTGTCACAGGGGTTTGTTGTACAGAATTTTAATAAATTCTAGGAAACCTAAAGATTAATTGCAATGGGATTACACTTTGACAGTTTGTAATTTTAAAAGCAGATATAAATCCTGACATGTTCATGGGCAAATGTATTATTGGACTTTGACACACACACTTAGGAAGGCAGATCTGTACCTCCCATATTGAAATCCTTCCAAAGAATCCATGAATCAGAGGAGCCAAAGGCTAAAACCTACAGAACCTAGAAATAGATCTGAGTGGAGAGAAAGAAATGGGAAGCACTGTTAAGTACCCGCATTCTCTCTCTTCTCAAATGGTCTAAGAATCCTAAAAACGTTTTGTGCAGAGAATAGCGACCTCATGTGGAGCCAGTTATGTAGGGAAGAAAACTCCTGCTTTTCGGGGGGAGCTGCTGTGGACCGCGGAATCACTGCCTGCACTGCCCTCTGGTGGGCAGTTAACCACCCACTTTCATACCAATATTTTAAAAGGTAACTTCCAGAAAGGCCTTGTTTCCACTGGGTCTTATTTGCTTCCTGTTGGAATATATCAACACTGTATATCCTCAGCCTTTACCACATTTAATAGTATGTTTCAAAATGGATCACAGCATTTTGGGGCTTAAAATTTTTCCTAAAATTTCCTTTCATTAAATTTTTCTCTACTATTGATTTTTCCTGCAATTTTAAATTTAAAAAAATTTTCAAAGACAACAGAACAGTACAATGAACATCCATATACCCTTCATCTAGACTCACCAACTGTTAACATTTTGTCACATTTGTTTTCTCCCTCCCCCACTCCTGATAGATACTTTGTTCCTCTGAACCTCTGGAAATGAGTTGCAGGTATCATAACATATAATCATAATACCATTGATATAATATTATCAATGTACAATTTATATTCAAAATTTCCCCCATTCTCCCTATAATGTCCTCTATAGCTGGATTTTTTAAAAGCCAGAATCTAATCAAGGATCACATATTACATATCTTTATGTAAAGATATATCTTTTAAAATCTTTTAATCTAAAATAGTCCATGAGCCTTTGTCTTTCATGGCTTCACCATTTTTTAAGAGCCTACTTTTTTTTTTTAGCTGGAGTCTCGCTCTGTCACCCAGGCTGGAGTGTAGTGGTGTGATCTTGGCTCACCACAATCTCCGCTTCCTGGGTTCAAGCAATTCTCCTGCCTCAGCCTTCCCATTAGCTGGGATTACAGACATGTGCCAGAACACCTGGCTAATTTTTTTTGTATTTTTTAGCAGGGATGGGGTTTTGCCATGTTGGCTAGATTGGTCTAGAACTCCTGACCTCAAATGATCCACCTGCCTCGGCCTCCCAAAGTTCTGGGATTTCAGGCATGAGACACCACCCCCGGCAATGAGCCCACATTTTTTTTTACATAAATTTTCTTGGTGTTTCTATTGATGTCACTCATTTGAACACTGACTGGTAAATGCCTCATATGTGTCAGGAACTGGGCTCAATGCCTGAGGAAAAAGATAAACTGAGGACTCCCGTTCCTGATTCCATCTACCAGTAAGATACAACTTATTGCTAAATGGGATCAGGAAGGAGAATGATAGATCCAATTACCTGTGAGCAGATAGCTGGATGATGGTGCCACTTACTGATGTAAAGATGACAGGAGAAGAAACAGGTTTGAAGGGAAATCAAGAGTTCTGTTCACAACATGCCCAGAGAGGCCAACTGAGAACTCAGTGGATAAAAGAGCTCAGTGGGTGTCATCAGTACGTATGCAGCATTTAAAGCCGTAGGACTGGGTAAAACCTGCTAGGGAGAGTAAGGAGAGCGATGAGAACCCCAAAAAGCTAGCCTGACGAACTCCATTATTTAGAGGCTGAATACGGAGAAGGAACCAGCTGAGAAGATTGGGAGGAATGACTGATGACTGATGAATGAGAAAACCCCAGCACGGGGTGGATTTGTCAAAGCAAAGGGCGGAGATCATTTGGGAAAGGAGAAAAAACAGTAACATCCACATCAGATGCTGCTGAGACATCAAGAACAGAGCATCTGATGACTCGTGCTTCTGTGGGCAGTCTCTGGGACAGAGCCTGGGCAAAATCCACAACAGAGACGTTTGAAGTGCAAAAAAGGTAGGATCCTGGATAAAGATGGGGGAGGAGACACCTCTGGTCTTCCCAAACATCTTACTAAAACCACAGTAAAGTTTTTTATGTTTGTTTTTAGGCGGAAGCCCCAAGAGCAAAAGGAGGAACAAAGAAGATAAAGGGGAAAAATAAAAAACAACATTTGAAACTGAAAAGCATGTGTAACAAAGCTGACTCCTAGACCAGCAGTAGAAAAGTCCAGAAGCAATCCAACTTACACTATAGAACCTGAGAAAAGCTTGGGAATTTGAGGCGCCTGATACCTCTGTAGTATCAGAAGAAGATAAAAAGAAGACAGTACAGAAAGAAGTTAGCACACCTTCTAAAAAGAAAAAAAGCTTCAAACTAAAGATCAAGAACAGAGTAACATTAGAAGCTCTCAGCAACAATGCTGGAAGGTAGATGACAAGGACATAAGGCCTTCAAAATTCTAAAGGAAAATTAATTCCAATCTTTAATTCAAAATTTATTTTATCAATCAAACCTGAAGGTGGCATAGGACATTTTTAGACACACATAGGGTTAAAAAAAAAATGACCTTCCATGAACCCCTTCTCATGAAGTAATGAAAGGAAGTACTCTACGAAAACGAGGGCATAATCAAGAAATAGGAAGTGATGGGATCCAGGAAAACGGGGAAACTGTCATAGAGAGGATATAGGGTCACGGTGAAGGCAAACCCCAGGATGGCAACTGTAGTGCAGGCCTTGGGAGCGTGCAGTCCATACTAAAGCCATTGCTTCAAGATAAAACACAGAAGAATGACTAAGGGGTGTGAATGTGTTGAGAGATTTATACATCTGGGAGAAAGTCAGGGTTAAATTTATTACAAATTTGTAGTAAGAACTAGGGATTGAAAGAAGGAAAAGTCATCTGAAGTATTGGCAGAGATGAAGAAGTAAAGGGACCCTAGTTCAAATGGCAGAGGTCAAGGAGATAAATAAAATATCCAAGAAGAACAGGGAAGGAAAGGGAGCAGTAACTGGAGCACACAGGATTTCCATAGATCAGGCATGCCTCAGCCAGGACTGCCTTAATGTATATATACATGCAAGTAGGTGCCTACGAATCAACACCACTGGGGAAAAGGGTTGTGTGTTTTTAGATATGCTGGGGGTTGGGATTTGGCAGGAGTTTGCGTGGAGAATTAGGACACCAAAAAAAAAAAAAAAAAAAAAAAAAAAAAAAAAAAAAAAAAAAAAAAAAAAAAAAAAAAAAAAAAAGGCTACATTGAAATAATACCTGTTAAGACAGATGACGAGCTAAACTGGCTCTCTTCTGAAAGTTAAGTCTCATTGTTCAAGAGAAAGCTTAAAATTTCAATATAGTTTTAACAGAGGTGACTTGATATAAAGTTGAGTATTTCTAAAATATATATGTGAAATCCAAATGGAATACAATAGGTAAGCCATTTAACAGGAAATTCCGTATCTACTAACATTATCTCCTTTTATAATGACAAGCTAATTAATCACTCACTTTTCATCTGAGGGAGGAAAATCAGCCTTCTTGAAAGAAATTTTAGGTGTATGACAGCTTCAATTCATGTTCAACTTCACTTGAACTTTCTAACTAAATGTATTATTTTTAAAGATCACCATGAAGTTACTTCTCCCAATCTAACAGTATTGCAAGCCTGCCTCCTCACTTAGTCCAGTAATCCCAAAAATTGGGTAATGCAGCTCAGAAGGGGGAAGTGAGTCTCAAGAGAGGTCTGCAAGTCTATCCATTAGAGCTTCAGGGCTTTACTCTGGGGAAGCTTCAAATCCTGTGTAGAAACAAGTGTGAATGTCACCTCTAACCACACTCTCTAAACCAGTTATCAATATAATTGCAATGTTTCTCTCTCTCATTTCATATATTTGGTTTCCTTCTCCAATCCTTAGTCAACTACACCCTATATTGCTCTCTCCCATTCCCTGATTACACAAATCATGGCTAATTTAAAAAGGTGCAATTCCTCACCATGTGGTTCTTATTTTATTCTACTTTCTGTAATGGGTGTGGGAGGGAGTATCCTTAAATTCCTTTGGAACAAGGCAGGCAATAAATGCATACATATTGGGAGGCCAAGGCGGGTGAATCACGAGGTCAGGAGTTCGAGACCAGCCTAACCAACATGGTGAAAGCCCGTCTCTTCTAAAACTATGAAAATTAGCCAGGCATGGTGGGATGCACCTGTAATCCCAGCTACTCAGGAGGCTGAGGCAGGAGAATTGCTTGAACCTGGGAGGCGGAGGTTGCAGTGAGCCAAGATCACGCCACTGCACTCCAGCCTGGGCAACAGAGTGAGATTCCAGCTCAAAAAAATAAATAAATAAAAATAGATAAATAAATAAATGCGCGCACGCGCGCGAGCGCGCACACGCGCGCGCACACACACATACACACACACACACACATATATGCTAACAATCTTGAACTAGTAAGAGTAAAGATTATCCTAACAACTTTCATCTCCCCACCCCCCACAAAAAAGACACATGCAGACCTAGTTCTGTTTAGCTACCCATTTTAACATCAACCGTTATGTGTTCATTTCTTTGTTATGAAACGGTCACTTACTGTGATGCTAAGATCTCTATGCCATCACATATTAAGCAAGGGCACCTTCTTGTAAAGACAAACTGCAATTTCACCCAGGATAACTTCAAGTTGCTAAATATCCACTGGCAACTCCTAGTTGCACTGGGCTATATGAGTGTTAGCACTGCGTTAGGCCTGGACCACAGGACATATTAAGGACCACAGCAGAGTCACAAGTGCTAAGGGGCATATTGAAGGTGCTCAATGCCACAGAGAATAGGTAGATTTGAGAAAGGGTCAGCCCTTACAAGCTGGAACTACACTTCCTACATGTCATCTGCCAACACAGCTCCCTTTCCTCTCCAAATATTCCTCAAAATCCACCTCTACAAACAGGGAACAATAACGACCTGGACTTCACCTCCAGAGCAAGTCTACCCAATTATCCTTCTAAATGAAGGCTCAGGACAAGAGACAGCCATCTTTTCCACTGTTTCTTTTGCTCCTTAATGTGTCTCCTAATTCCTTCATAATCAATTTAAGGTAGAGTGTACCTTATCTGAAATACTTCGGACCAGAAGTGAATCAGATTTTGGATTTTCTTAGATTTTGAAATTATGCATAATGAGCTATCTTGGGGATGGGACCCAATCTAAACATAATATTCATTTATGTTTCATATTTACCTTATAGACATAGCCTAAAGGTAGTTTTATACAATGTCTTACATAATTTTGTGCATAAAACAAAGTTTGTGTACACTGAACCACCAGAAATCAAAGATATCACTAGCTCAGCCACCCATGTGGACCATCCATAGTTGTTGGCATTACCACTTGTGGTGTCATGTTGGCACTCAAAAAATTTTGGATTTTGGAGCATTTCAGATTTCAGATTTTCAGATTAGGGATACTCAACCTGTAATACACCCCGACCAACCAAAACAAAAATGCCCATTTCCTTCAAATACTTCCCAGAAAATCTTTGCCATTCTAACAGGAGAAAAAAGGAATCTATTTTCATTTTGTTGCTTTAATTATTTGCTAATTGAATATCTTTTCATATTTACTGGGTGTTTTATTATTCAGACTGATTTTATAAGATACTTTTGCATGTAAGGATATACTGCTTTATCTGCTGTTCATGCTACTAAGACTTTCACCATCTGTCATCAGTCTTTTGACTACTTTAAAATTTACATTGATAGTTTTAAATGCTTTATACTAGAAAAGAAAAAAATTAAGTCAATGGTCTAATTATCTTATGAAACTAGAGAAGGATGAACTGATTGCTATGGTCTAAATGTTTGTGTCCTCCCAAACATTCAAAATTCATATGTTGAAACCTAATCCTTAATGCAATAGTATTTAGAAGTGGGGCTTTTGAAAGTGATTCAGTCATGAGAGCAGAGCCTCTTGAATGGGTATAGTGCACTTATGAAAGAGGTCCAAGGAAGCCTTATTTGCTCCTTCTATCATGTGAGAACACAGCAGGTCCTCACCAGACACTGAATCTGCCAGTGCCTTAATCACCAGCCTCCAAACTGTGAGAATCAAATGTTCATTGTTTATAAGTCACCTAATTGATGGGATTTTGTTATAGCAGCCTGAATAGAACAAGACACTGATTAAGCCAAAATGCATATGAGAGGCCAGGCACAGTGGCTCATGTGTGTAATACCAGCACTTTGGGAGGGTGAGGCAGGTGAATCACTTGAGGTCAGGAGTTCGAGACCAGCCTGGCCAACAGAGTGAAATATGTCTCTACCAAAAATACAAAAAATTAGCCAGGTGTGGTGGCATGCACCTGTAGTCCCAGCTACTCAGAAGGCTAAGGCAGGAGAAGCACTTGAACCCAGGAGGCAGAGGCTGCAATGAGCCAAGATCAAGCCACTGCACTCCAGCCTGGGTGACAGAGCAAGACTCTGTCTCAAAAAAAAAAAAAAAGCTTATGGGGGGAAAAAAGCCTAAGAGCAGAAATTAATTAAGCAGAAAATACACAATAGAGAAAAATTAACTAAGTCAAAAGTTTATACTTTCAAATCCCCAGTAAGATAAATCAAGGGAAAATAAAAGCAAACACAAAACACCAATGTCAGAAATAAAAGCGAGAATTTTACTACAAATCCTGTAGACATAAAAAGGATTATAAGGGAATGTTTTATGGGTAACTTAACGTCAATAAATTCAACAACTACGATAAAGTGAACAAATTTCTGGAAAAACGTAATTTATCAAAACTGATTCTAAGTCCACTGAAAATCTATATAGCCCTATATATCTGTTATGGAAAATGATTAATATAGTTATAAAAATTCGCCCCACAAAGCAACTCTATCCACAAATCTTTCATTAGTGAATCCTAGAAAACACTCAAATAAGAAACAATGCCAATCATATAATCACTTTCAGAAAATAAACACTTCTTAACTCATTTTATAAAGCTGGGGTTATCCTGATATCAAAATCAGACAAAGATATTAAGAAAATGATAGACTAATATCCTGAATATATTAATAAAAGCAAAAATCCTTAATAGAATATTAGCATATAGAGTCTAGCAATATATAAAAACAGTAATAAAGCATGATCAAGTAGGATATACCTCTAAAATCCAAGGTTTATTTAACATTTGACAATGTATTAATATAATTGACCACAATATGCAAATAAAGAAAATGTCATGTGCAGATGTGGAAAAAATATTTGACAAAATTCAACATCTATTCATGATTTTTTTTTTTTACAAAGTCTCACCAGACCAAAGCAAAAAATATTCCTCAATCTGAAAACGGGTATCTAACCAATAGCTAACATCATACTTAATAGTGAAAGACTGAATATTTTCCCTCTAAGATAGAAAACAAGACAAGAATGTCTATTCTGGTTACTTCTATTCAACTTTGTATTAGAGGTCCTGGCCAGGGCCATAGGTCAAGAAAAAGAAATAAAGACATCAAGATGGGGAAGCAAAAAGTGTTCCTATTTCTAGATTATGCAATTTGAATTGTCCCAGATTCCATGAAATCCAAATCACAATCACAACAGACTTTTTATTAGAAGTTGACAAGCCTATTGTAAAAATTCATATGGAAACACAAAGATTCTAGAATAGCCATAATAACTTGGCAAAAGAATTAAGTTGGAAAACTTCCTGATTGTAAGACTTACTATAAAACTACAATCATCAAGAAAAGTTGGTAATGACATTAAAAGAAAACAAATTTATCAATGGGAAGAGTTTAAGAAAAGATCCGCATTTATTCAATTAAATTTTTTCACAAAGGATGTCAAAGAAATTCCATAAAGGATAGTCATTTTAACAAATGATATGAGACAATTAAGGTACAGAAAAAAGCGAACTTTAATCTCTGCAGCCTCCAAGAACTCTTAATGATTGTTGTCTCTTGGTATTCATGCCCTTTGTATGGTCCTCTCACACTGAACAGGGGCTAACCTGTGTAAGAATATTGTAGAAATGATAGAGGGTGACTTCTGAGGCTAAGTCACTAAAGATGTTACAGTTTCCTCCCTGTTTCTCTTGCGTAACTCTCTCTGGATGAAGCAGCCTACCACATTGTAAGGACAGGCACTCAAGAAGTTCTGTGGAAATGTTCATAGGGCAAAAAGGCAAAGCCCCTTTCAACAATCAGCTCAACTTGCCAGGCATGTGAGTTAGCCATCTTGGAAGTAAATCTGCCAGTTGTTTCAAGCCTTCAGATGACTACAACCCAGTTGAATCTTGACTGCAATTTCATGAGACCCTGAGTCAAAATCACTTAGCAAAGTCACTCCCAATTTCCTGATCTACTGAATCATACTTTTTTTCCCTTTAATTTTTAGGTGACATGTAATAATTGTACATATTTATGAAATATAAATCGATATTTCAATACATGCATACACTATGTAATGATCAAATCAAGATAATTAGCGTATCTATCATCTCAAACATTTATCATTTCTTTGTGTTGGGAACACTAAAAATCCTTTCTTCTAGCTATGTGAAAATGTATGATAAATTATTTTTCTATAGTCAGCCTACAGTGCTATAAAACACTAGAACTTATTCCTCCCACGTAGCTGTTGTTTTATATCTGTTAACCCTCCCTCCCTATCATTCCCTCTTTCCTACCTGTCCCACCCTCGAATAAACACAATTCTACTCTCTATTTCTATGAGCTCAACATATTTTTTAGGTTCCACATATGAGTGAAAACATTTATCTTTCTGTGCCTGCCTTATTTCACATAATATAACGTCCTCCAGACTTATCCATATTGCTGTGAATGACAGAACTTCATTCTGCTTATGGCTGAATAGTATTCCACTGTGTGTATATATACACCACATTTTTTAATCCATTCATCTGCTGATGGACACTTAGGCTGATTCCATATCTTAGCTATTGCGAATAGTGCTGCAATAAACACAGAAGTGCTGGTATCTCTTTGACATATTGATTTCCTTTCTTTTGAATATAAGAAGGGACTTCATAAAGTTAATGGAAAATGCATATTATAAAAAAGTTATGGCTTTCAAAATTTTTTTCCACCAAAATAAATTGATACCAACTTGCTATAACATGTCTGAACAGGAGCTAGTTTGAAGTACTAGGAAGGATAAGACATCAGTTTGAAAAGAGCCCTGTCAGAGCAACATGAATTCTGCTAAAATTGAAACAAGACAAACATCAAAGCTATGGTAAAACTTTGGTAGAAGAATGGTGAAATCATTGATGCTTATTAAAAGTTTATGGGGACAATGTCCCAAAGAAATATGCAGTTTATAAATGAATAACTTGTTTTAAGAAGGGATGAGATGATGTTGAAAACAAAAGCCCACAGCAGCAGACCATCCATGTCAATTTTTCAGGAAGAAAATTCATCTTGTTTGTTACCTGATTAAAGAGGACAGATGATTAACAGCAGAAATAAGAGCCAACACCATAGACATCTCAACTGGTAGATTAAACAATTCTGCCTGAAAATTTAAAGTTGAATAATTTAAAAAAAAAAAAAAAGAAAATTTAAAGTTGAGCAAACTTTCCACTTGACGGCTGCCAATGCTATTTCATCCAGATCAGCTGCAGACAAAAGCAGAGCTTTCAATAGAAATTTTAAACAAGTAAGATCAAGATCCTGAAGCATTTCTTCAAATAACTGTATTAAACATGGCTTTACCAGTAAGATCCTAAAGTCAAAGCACAATCCAAGCAATGGCTATCAACAGGTGGCACTGGTCCAGTTAAAGCAAAGCAGACGGGCCAAGAGGAAAAGATCACGGCAACAGGTTTTTTTTTTGGTATACTTGTGGCATTTTGCTTGTTGACTTTCTGGAAAGCTGAAGAACAATATCTGCTTATTATAGGAGTGTTTTGAGAAAGTCAGCCAACACTTTAGCAGAAAAATACACAGGAAACTCCACCAGAGAGTCCTTCTCCACCACAACAATGCTCCTGCTCATTCCTCTCATCAAACATGGGAATTTTTCAAGAGTTTCAATGGAAAATAATTAGGCATCTGCTGTACAGCTCCAATTTGGCTCCTTTTGATTTCTTTTTGTTTCCTCATCTTACAAAAAAAATCTTTAAAGGGCACTCATTTTTCTTTAGTTAACAATGTAAAAAAGACTGCATCAACATGGTTAAATTCTCACACTTTATAAGATTTTAAAAGCACAAGAAACAAAAGCAAAAAGAGACAATTGGGACTATATCAAGCTGAAAAGCTTCTGCACAGCAAAAGAAACAATCAACAGAGTGAGGAGGCAACCTGTAGAATGGAGAAAATATTTGCAAACTCTTCATCCAAGAAGGGACCAATATCCTGAAGCATTTCCCCTATGTTTTTTTCTAGATGTTTTACAATTTTGGGTTTCACACTTAAGCCTTTAATCCCTTTTAAGTTGATCTGTGGATATGGCAAGAGAGAAGGGTCTTATTTCATTCTTCTGCACATGGATATCCAGCGCTCTCAACACCATTTATTGAAGAGATTGTACTTTCCCCAATATACATTCTTAGCATCTGCACCACACTTTATACCTAGTGTTCCATAATTGGAACACTAACCCTGTAACAGTGCCTTAAATTATCTTTGCCTCATTTTTTCTTTGCCAAATAATATATACAGTAGCAACAGTAGTAGTAGTAACAACAGCATGGTCTCTTAGAGGTCTTAAGAGGATTAAACAATAAAATATATGTAGAATATTTTGAGCTATTATGCTCATTATTACAACCTGCTCTGTTTCTTTTTTAATTCCTAGCATTTATCTAGTTACCGGTAATTTTATGCCCTTTTTCTTATTATTTATACTTTCAGCTTATTACTAAAATAAAACAAAAAAAACCTTTCTGCTTTTATCTTTAAGTAAAAAAAAAAATAAAAATTACTTAACTAACAAAAAAACTGAGACTCAGTGATTTAATGCAGCAGACATTTCCAAGGGTGATTGCCCAGCCCCAGCCATTTGCTGAAACAAAGAGGAAGATTCCACAGCTAAGTCATTCCTGCCAGACCCTCCCTGGCCATGAATGATTTGTCCACTCAGGGGAAGATGCCCAATCATAGCTGAGTCAATCAGATTCTTTATCCCAGCACTTATGCTGTTTTTGCAGCACTCTGAGGGGATTCTCAAACCTGCTATCTGTTTCCTGCTTTTCCAGAAGCTGGAGTTAGGATCTGCCAATGATTCCATGCAATGGTTCCCCCAGCATCCCTCTGATAAATTTACCTTTTGTTTCTAAGCTGGTCAGAGTTAGTTTCCATTACTTAGGTGGTTGAAAGGGGTCACAGCTGAATTCTAGAACACACATCTGTCTCTTTGTGTTAGACCTCCTTAATCCACATCTATTGAGAGTCCACTGTTTGCAAGGCATGACCAGATATGTGCTGTGAGGATCCGTGAGGTTTTGACGGGAAAAGAAGGGGTGTGGCATTATGAGAATAGAGAACAGCAGAAAAACGCCAGGTAGATATAAGGAGCTGAAAGCAATATACTTTTACTGCAGAATAAGGCATATGAAGGCACATGGTTGATACTCAATAAATGATTCGTGAATTAATATTAAATTAGATGTAAAACTAGACAGACAAGTTGAAGACAAATACTACACAGCTTTGAATGCCAAATTAAAGGATTCAGAGTTTACTCTCCTCAGAATTGGGACCACTAAAGATTTCTGAGCAGAAGAGCCCTATAATATAAATTGTGCATTTTGAACTCTAATATCTCACCAGTCCTCACGAATGATCAGCTTATTAACAGGCTGAAATTTGTGTTTTATTTATGGCCAGATGTGGTTGCTCATGCCTATAATCCCAACACTTTGGGAGGCTGAAGCCAGGAATTTGAAACCAACCTGGCCAACATACAGAAACCCTGTCTTCTACTAAAAACACAAGAATTAGCTGGTCATGGTGGCACATGCCTATAATTCTAGCTACTTAGGAGGCTGGGGTGGGAGAACTGCTTGAACCTGGGAAGCAAAGATTGCAGTGAGCCGAGATAGCACCACTGCACTCCAGCCTAAGTGACAGAGCAAGAGACTCTGTCTCAAAGGGGAAAAAAAGTTATTTATGTTTCTAACTAGGGACATTTAGCAGCACATTTTACAGAAAATAGGTTTCATTTCAATGTCAAATGATACTTCTTTATGGCTGTCATTAGAGAACTGAAAATACTTGCAAATACAGTATATTTGGTAATTTCATCTTCTGATCTAGAGCTAATCAAAGTTGTCAGCAAAATTAATGTTAAGGTCAACAACTCTTAACTCATGAAAACCTGAGGGAGACGTGCTATTAGGACTATGTTATAACTGAGAAACTGTTAAATGCCTTCTCATACTCCTCTAATGGAGACAACCCAAGTTTCAGAGAAACAGTTTATAAGACACTGTATAACACAGTGAAGAGCACTGTGCAAATATCTGGCATATGCAACTTTGTTAGCATGAAATGGGTAATATCAAATACAGTACCTACTATTGCTGTGGCACTCCAATTTAGAAGAGGTATACTGTACCAACTTTGCTTTCCAGCCACAGAAAGGACCAAGTATGAAGTTCTATAAACACCATTCCCCCTTAATTGAGGAACTAGTAATCGAAATACATACAAACTGATCTGCTTATTCACTATTTACCTGGCCATTCAAAGTAATAAAATTTTAAAAGTAAATGTTATGTTGAAAAAAGTCAAGGGCAAAGCAAGATGCTATCCAAACAAATTATGTGTCTCTGAACAAAATAAATGTTTCTTTCCTTTCAAATAAGAAAAAAAGAGAACTCAAAAATTCAGCAATAAAAGTGTACATGATTCACATCAATCGCAGTGATGGTATATGATGGAATAGGAAAAAATAAGTTACAAGTCATAGGTCAAATTTTTTTTCATATCCCTGCCTGTACTGCAGCTTGTGAACTCTAGAACTTTCATAGACTTTCTGAAAGCTGAAAATAATCCAGCAACTTGCACAGAGAACCTCATAAACAGTTCCTGAGGTACCATAAGCACCTGTTTCCAGCGTGTTCCAGCCATGGCTGGTTAAGTGGAATGTCCAGGGCACCAAAATAGGGCAAAAGCACCCAGGCACAGCCCAAGACAGCTAGCTTACCCCAAGGCTGTGTTTGACAGGGATCTGGGAACTGGAGAGGACGGAGGAGGAGGCAGGGTACAGCCTCGGCCCTTTGGCCCCGCACTCTCCAGCAGGTATCCATCCTCCCGCCCGCGCCCCGCCGCGAGGGGTACTCACAGCTCTGGTCTCGTAGAGAACCAGCTTCTGGACCGAGCTGATGATGGGGGCGGCGGCCGTGGGCATGGCGTTGGCAAATGAGGGCCCCACAACAGGGCACCAGCCGCCGGACCGCCCCAGGAGACTAGGCGAGAAAACGCCTCAGACCCTGGACATGAAGTCTAGCCAGGAACAACACCGCCTGGGTGGTAAAGCTACAGATGATCTGCTGTTTCCGGATCCCGGCGCCCCGCCTCCAGGCAAGCCCCGCCCCTCACGGCGGGAGCGGGGCTGGAGGACGTACCATAGACTGGTCGGGTAGAGGCTTCCAGGACCTGAGTGCTGTCGAGAGAGGAAGCGAAGGGCGCCATCTTTGGTAAGGACAGGAGGAAAACGTGGGCGGAGAGAAAGTCGACAGATTAATCCTCCCTCTCTTTGGATTGGGTAGCTTCTTTTCAAAAGGGTTCTACCAGTTGCAGGATAGATCCTTTCCCACGTTGGTCTGTGTTTTCCACGCCTACTGCTGCTCATTTTCCTGGAAGCCGGCCCTCTGCCAGTCCTTCACTAAGTATCAGTTTTCCCCTCACTTCTAATCTATGTTGTACCGATGCTGTGTGGCCCAAGGAATTGTTTTAAAACCACCTAAAGCTGGAAAGTGTGGCTTTGCCACAGGTTTGTGCCTGAGGCTAGCCACTTGAAGTTCTTGACAGACTCGAGCGCGGTGTGTGGGAGCCGCGCCTGAAAGGAGGTTTCTTCATATCATGTGTGCGACATAAATGGGCATGTGTGTACCCTCTCTTCCATATTTGTGAAAATGAGCGTATTTTAATTATGAATACTAAATTAGGTACAAAAGTGACTATTTCGAATTAAAAAAGAAATGCAATGAACTACAGCCCCGCCTTCCGAGGCCCCGCCCTCCAAGTTGCCGGTGCGCGGCGGCCCAACAGTCTCCCCGGCAACCGCCCAACAGCACCGCGGAGCCCCTTAGAGGCGGCTGCTGTCCCGCAGAGTGTCCGCTTCGGCCAGGTAAGGAGCCTTCTCGTGGCCGGCGGTGTGGTGGTCCGCCCTGGTGGCATCTTGGTATCTGTTGCACTCAACTCCGCCTCCTGCAGGAACCCTAGACCAGCTCCTTTTCTTGCAAAGCGGTCTCTTTGTAAATCCACTTTTTAAAACCATATCTTCTTTCAACCAGTGAAGTATTTAGTCCACAAATATTTACTGAACACCTACTGCAAGAGTATAAGATGTAGGGGAGAGGTAGCTATCCTAACTTAGGCGGCAATGCTAGGTTTCCCAGGAGACGTGCCACCTCTAAACCTCAGAATCTATGCTAGAGGGCTTCTCAACTGCTAAGTGTAAAAAAACTTTTTAAAAATTAAAGAATTATAGCATACACAGATAACATGTATACCAAAGATCATATTGTAAGTTCAAATTTGAGAAATCACAAAAATTTTAAAGATATACTTAATTCTATGGTTTTGTGTGCTTTCCCCCTACAGCTTGGTACTCCTTTTATTAAGAACTAGAAAGATGACGGTGTCCTTTCTGGCATTTTGCATTGACTTGGACATTTTAACTGGGAAAAAATAATTAGCTGTGTTCTATTTCATAATGAAACCAACTTTTCTGAATATTGGTTAAATATCTGCACAATGTTTTTATTTAGGGTAGCAACTCTTAAAATACCTGTAGGATTCTAGTCTTCAATTATTATGGTTTAGCCCTTACATTTTGACTTTGTCTTAGTTTCTTTCTCCGGGAAGCAAATCTTAAGACAAAACTTTAAGGGCAAGTTGTTTATATGGGACGTAATCCCAGAAAACAGCAGCAGGGAGGAGAAGAAAACTGATAAAGGGAATATTACCAAAGAAGTTTCTTTGTGGGCTGAATTCACTAGGGAATACTGGGAGGCATGTCTCAGTTATCCCCTCTTAAGGGGCAAGGAAGCTGGAGTATTTATGTGCTAACTCCCATCAGTTATTGGATGAAGCCTAGTATGACAGAACATTGATTCCCTAGAACTTCCAGTCTACCCTATGTTTAGGGAGAGTAGGTTCTGGCAGCTGGAGAGAGCCCTTAGGCAAAAAGTCGCATGTGCTGACGTTTTGGAAGTTGGGCTGGTCATGCATAGAAAAGGTATATGTCAAGTCGATATGGGGAAGGCACTAATAGCAGTTGCTACATTCCACCCTTTTCAGCACTCACATCCACTCTTTCCCCACATCAAGTTCACACCATCCCACCCTGATTCTTTAAGGTAGTGGCTAGTCTTAATTTTTAAAGGGACTTACAAAAATAAAAGATTAATGGGACAAGCTGCAGAATCCACTACTGCAATAAATCTGAGGTCTGTAATTGATCACCTCCGTCCTCTACCATCATTCTAGATTTTCCTTACTCTTGGCCAGCACTTCTGCTGGCCTGTTTGCCCAGTAGGATAATGAGGAGTGCAAGCCCTTGGTTACTGTGTCATTGTCAGGTTTTAGTTGCTGCAATTACGCATTCACTGGACATGAAAACATTAAAAGGTGTCTCAGAGAATCCCCTGAGTTCAAGAAATGCATCCCCTATCCCAATTAGGTAGCAGTTTATGGCCATACCACCCTGAACACCCCCAATCTCACCCAGTTACATAGCATCAACCCTATCTCCATCTGCCAGTGCAAAGACTCCTTATGGGCTTGTGGAGTCAAAAATGACAAGGTGGCAGCAGTCGTCTTAAGATTTAATGAAAACTTTACTGGGTGCCCTGATATAACCGTCTCTCCCATCCACCAGACCCAGGACCTCTTGTCCAGAAGTGAGGTGCAAATTTCCCATCAATTACAAAGAGTATTGGTGAGAGGGGCCACTCCTACTTCCAGCCCTTGATTCAAAGCATATTCTTCATCTTGAAGTACATTGTCTCAGTCCCAAGCTAGTGCCTTAGCTGTGCCTTTAAGAGGCCATTCCAACATTCTGTCAAACCAGCAACTTCTAGGTGAGGTGGTATATAAAAAGGTCCTCTGATCCAAGGCAGATCAGAGATCTCATAAAGGTAAATGAGACATACTCTAAACCTTTAGGTAGTGGTGCTGGCCAAGGCACTGCAGGTAGGAAAGACAAGCCCATATTAGGAGCACATGTCAGGTGTTCCTTCAAAGGTGAAGGGGTCCTGTGTAATCAAATTGTCATTGAATTAATGTTTTGTCTCCTAAAGGGGTTGTACCATGTTGAGGGCTGAATATGAACAGGTCTCTTCCATGAACAGGTAGAACATTCAGCAGCAATAGTAGCTAAACCAGCCTGGTGAAAGGGTGCCCTGTTATGAGCCCATGCCTAGCCTTCATCACCTTCATCCCTGTCACCATGCTGACTTTGTTTACGAACCCATTATACAACCATTGAGGTGACCAGGAGCAAAGACTGGCTGGTGTCTACTGGTTAAATTATCCTGTCCACCTGGTTTTCCAGTACCTCTTCTGAAGTGGATGCTTTCTGAGATACAAATGTCTACGTATTTTACATCTACTTATATTAGTTTTCTATGCTGCATAGCAAATTACCACAAATTTAGCAGCTTAAAACAACACACATATGTGATCACAGAGTTTCCATGGCCAGGTGCCCTGGCATCACTTGGTTGGGTCATCTGCTCAGGGTTTCCCAAGGCAGCAGTCTGTTGTTGGCTGAGCTGTGCCTCCATCTGGAGACTTGACCAGGGAAGAATCCACCCCCAATCTCATTCATATGGTTGGCAACCATCATCATTTTGTGGTTGTAGGACTGAGGTCCCTGTTTTCTTAATGGCTGTTGGCAGGGACTGCTCTCAACTCCTGGATGCCACCCACTATTCCTCATCATGTGGTCCTCTCACAACCTGACAGCTTACTTCCAAGCCAACAGGAAGTTTCCCTCTAGTTCCCTAAGATGGGGTCTTTTATAATGTAACATACTCATGAGACAGACATTTTATCACCTTTGCTGTATTTAGAAGCAAGTTACAGAACCCACTCCCATTCAAGGGAAGGGGATTATATAAGGGTATGACTCAATAGAGGTGAGATTAGGGTATATTTGCAACACAACCCTCATAGGCCCAATCACATGCTTCTTCCCCAGAACTCTTTCTCTTACCTTGTGATCTTGTACTTTCTAGGCCCTTGATGAAGCCATTTAGCATTCTTTTCCAAACTGAGGGCCTAGGAATACTGCTTAAAGCTCTGCCTGCCAGGAGGATTTCCCCTAATCACCATATTTCAGGGCTACTTGTGAGAGGAACTAAAGTCTGGAAGCATTTTAATTGCAGCTTGTACCAATATATTGTGATTCATCCATGAATTTTGTTTTCATATTCTGTCAGCTCTTCTTAGGGAATTCCACATGAGGTGTAAGCTAAAAGAGACATTGGTGCATGAGACAGGTGACATGGGTGTCTGGGCTGCTTATTTATGAAATTTATTTGTGCCCTGAAGACCTGTTTGAGCCAATCCCAGTGTTCCATTTTTATCATTTAATGAGTTGCTGCTGTGCCTGCCTGACTTTAGGACTTGATCTGCCTGACATAACCAATTCATAGTGGGCACTTCCAGTTGCAGAGTCACTTGATATCCCATGACCATTCATCCTCTATCAGGCATTCATTCTCTATCAGAGCCCACGAGCATGCCAAGAGCTGCTTTTTGAGTGAGGAATCATTCTCTGCTGCAGAATGTGAGGATTTACAGTGAGAGGCCCCTGTTTTGGCTTTCCTAACACTCCAAAAGGTATCCTTACATACCACAACATTGTGGGACTTAGCATTGTGGGATGTAGCCAGATATATGGCCCAGGAAACAAAGCCTCTCGTGCTGCAACCTAAAACTACAGAGCTCTTTCTTACTGTGGGCCCCACTCAAAAATGACAGCTTTCCATGTCACCCATTAAATGCATCAAAACAGTATTCTTAAGTGTGCTTCATGCTCTCTTTGAAAACTAAAGAGGCCTACAAAATACTGTGCCTCTTTTTTAGAGGTAGAAGGTACAAGGTACAGTAACCCATCCTTTACCTTGGACAGAATATTGCAGACCATTGGCCTTTTAAAACTTTACCAAAGTACTAAGACCTTTAATCTTTGTAGGTTTATCTCTCACTTTATGCTGCTTATGTATCTTTATAAGGGGATCCAGGACACTGGCCACTTCCTGCTTACTAGGTCTGATATTGTGGTTCAAGACCCCTTTATACTATATTGTCACAAACAGCAGGAGAGTCCTTGGGTAAGACTGGATGTTCACTGTCACGGTTCTAAGTCAATACAAATAGCTTCTGATTCTCTTTCTTGATGGAAATTGAAAAGAATGCACACACTGCCATATCATTAGGTACATAAAAGTCTGTGTCGATCTAGTAAAGACCTCATCTGCATAGCAGTTGCAACTGAGACTTCCAGCTTGTTAAATTTACAGAAGCTTACCCTCATCTGTTGTGCTCGGTCTGGCTTCTACAAAAGAAAGACTGAAGAAATAAGCAGGACTATACATCTTTTAAATTGTTGTTGGTATCACTCTTCATTCAAAATGATTTGCTCTTGGTATCTTGCCCAGGGGTAGAGGAACCAATATGCAATGTCATGAGCTTCCATTTGGCCTTTTCTACCACAGTGACTGTCACTGCATAGGCAGGGAATCACTGTGAAGGTTTTGCCATTTGCTATCCCAGTTATTCTCTCAAAGACCAGAAAAATAACCATGGGGTGATCCCACAGACCCATTGGATCCACTGTAAGACAGACTGCAGCCAAGTCTTTATTTATTACTGGCTCTCAATTTGTCCTGACTCTAACAGGGGGCCATGATAGCATTTGGAAAGTGTCAGCTAGACCCTGTGTCCAACGGCTCTTGAAAAAGAATATTCCAGTTTCTACGGTGTATACTTCTCCACTTAGTAGGGTCTCTTAGAGAAGGATTTGTAAATCACTATTGTAAACACTTGCAGTGTTGCAGACTCCTTTCTTTTTTTTACCTATTATTCATTTTCATTATTGTTATTATTCATGTCAAAATTTTTTACTGCTTTCCAAACAGTTACAGTGATTCAATCTCTGTAATCCTAACTCACTGAGTTATTTGGAAACATGACAGTTTTAAAAGCCACTGTGAATGACTAATATCAACAGAGAAAAGAAGACATTCATTCATTGTTCTGGGAATAATTGTTTGTTTTGTTATTCTCAATTGGTGTTGGCCAAGTTGGGGAGAGGGAAGCAGAGATTTAGGTAGTGCTGGTTGCTTTCTGTTAAGGCCTGTCCATCACACTGTGATATCAACTTGTTGGAACAGAAATCCACCAGCCTAGGCTAAGTCCTAGCCACGTGAGGCGGGTTTTAAGTGCTTCAGAATATGAAAGTTTGGACAAGAAATTCATCTGAATGGGAATGTTTGTTAGATTTTCCCTATGCTCAGCTGGTAGGCCAGCTCTGGTGAAGTCATTAGGAAATACTTGGAGCCAAGTTGAGCCTCTTCTGACTTTAAGGGGAAGGCTCTCAAGATAGTGACCTAGGAAAGTTACTAGTCCGAGACTGTTGAGACATGCCTAACCAAAGACATTCTCAGCAGGTCATTCCTCTGAAATGTACATCCTGGATCTTCCCCCAACATGACCAGGCATAGAATGCCAAAGCAGTAGAACAAACTGAAGGGACCTGGCCCCACCCCATCCCTCACTCTATAGAAGAGGAACCATGGCCCAGAAAGAAGTGCATTGTCCCAGCTCCCAGGACAGTTAAGACAGAGTCCAATGAGAACCAGGTCACGGCCCACTCTTGAGGGCTTCTAATCTCCCTTTCAATAAGTGGGTTCTGGGACTGAAAATTGAGCAATGAATTATGATTTTTTACTGTGGCTACTGACATCAACCCTTGGTGCACTTGTTCTTTATCTTTTTTAGGTATGTAAGTTAATCAACACTCTCAATGACTGCTCATTAATTTCACCACTAAGAATGCCATGATTTAGCACCATCACCAGAGATCGCTGTATTACATGTTCCCTTCTGGGCTTGCTTCCCATTATCATGATTATATTTACATTGCACCTGTCTTCTGCTCTTCCAGAACCTGTCATCCCCACTGACACATGGGAACCCAGCATCATAGCAGCTTCTCCCCTACCTTCATCCCTGGCCTACAAAGCATATAATCCCTGAGTTTCTTAATGATGCCAGCGCCCCCTTAACTAGTTCATTTATTGCCTTAATGAAGGGAGTGTTTTCTGGCCATCCCAAAGAGCAGAGTCATCTCAGAAGTTTTTTGTCATCCCATAATAAATTTATTCTAACATGCCACCTCTGCCAGCCTTTGACATCTTCCTCTACACCATGCCAAGACAGCTCTGGCACTTCCAGCTCATTTACTGTAAGCTATTTTTTTTCCAAGCTTCAAGGAACCTTATGATTAGTGAATTAAGACTGGCTCCAAGTGTCCTTGCCAGGATGTTAAACCATGAGTTGTGGGAGAGAGCCCACATGTCAGTAAACTTTTATCCAGTCTATATTCCCTGACCCTGCAGCAGATGCCTCACAAGACAATACTGGCCCTCCACAAAATCTGTCTTTATCTTCCGTTTTAACTTCTAGAGCAATAACTGGGGTAGAGTATCAGCTCAGCCTGAGGAGGTACTAGTACAGGAAGAAAGGTATTATTCACCTAAATAGCTATAGGACCTGTCCATGATGTAACACAGGAAGGAAGAGAACATGCCTGTGAAAAGATCCTGACTTTTAAAGTCTAGTCTGTCAAAATGTGCTTTTTAACTAGAGTTACTGGCATTACTGATTTATTTCTGCCATCTTATTTTACTTTCATTTGTCCTATTTAAAATTTTTCTATTTTTGTCTCTCCTTTTTTGACTGTTTTTTCCCCTTTACTCATTCCATCTTTCTCTTTCTGTTTGTCTGAAAATGTACTATCTGTATCTGTTTAATGTCATTACCTAGATAGGAGAATGTACATTTGATAAAGTCTTATTTTTTTATCTGCAGCTCCAGCTCCAGTGAGATTTTTTCTTTTTTTCTTGTTTTTATTTTATTTTATTTTATTTTTTTATTTGCCACTCCTGGTAAAGTCTTTAACCAATATGTTTACACTCCTCTGAAAAATGCAAGGGCATTAGGATGCTTTAACTTTGGCCCCCTCCTCCCAATATGTATGCTACCATTTCCCATTATTTTACTTCTTAGTTTTCTTTTTAAACCTCAAAAACCAAGCATTATTGTTTTGTATAATAAATGTTTGTTTAGATTTCTCAATGACTTTGCTCACTCTGTGTGTGTGTGTATGTGTGTGTGTGTGTGTGTGTGTGTGTGTGTGTGTGTGTGTGTTAGGCCTATTGACAGGGATTGCTTTTTCTCTCCCTGAAGAGGATCCCTTAGAATCTTTAGTGAACATGTGCTGGCAATTAGCACTCTGTTTTTGCCTAACTGAAAATACTTCATTTTTGCCCTTGTTCTTGATATACAGTTTCTCTGAGTATACAATTCTACCTTGAAAATATATGTTTCTCTTAACTCAGCATTGCTGCCAAGGTCACTTATTGGTTTAATTGCTGCTCTTTTTGCAGCACGCTCTCTTTTCTTCTAGGTTCGCTTTTAAAGTTATATTAATCTTTGGTATTATACAGATTTACCATTTTGTTTCTTCATGTAGATTTCTTTTTTTAAAATAATTTTATTTTAAGTTTCAGGATACATGTACAGGACATGCAGGCTTGTTACATAGGTAAACGTGCCATAGTGATTTGCTGAATCTATCATCCCATCATCTAGGTATTAAGCTCTGCATGCATTAGCTATTTATCCTGATGCTCTCCCTCCCCGCCCCTCCACCAGGCCCCAAAGTATGTTGTTCCCCTCCCTGTGTCCATGTGTTCTTATTGTTCAGCTCTCACCTATAAGTGAGAAGATGCAGTGTTTGGTTTTCTGTTCCTGTGTTAGTTTGCTAAGGATAATGGCTTCTAGCTCCATCCATGTCCTTGCAAAGGCCATGATCTCGTTCTTTTTTGTGGTTGCATAGTATTCCATGTTGTGTATGTACCACATTTTCTTTATCCAGTCAACCATTGATGGGCATTTGGGTTGATTCCATGTCTTTGCTATTGTGAATAGTGATGCAGTGAACATATGTGTGCATGTATCTTTATAATAGAATGATTTATATTCATTTGGGTATGTACTCAATAATGGGATTGCTACGTCAAATGGTATTTCTGGTTCTAGGTCTTTGAGGAATTACCACACTGTCTTCAACAATGGTTGAACTAATTTACATTCCCACCAACAGTGTAAAAGCATTCCTATTGCTCTACAGCCTAGTCAGCATCTGTTGTTTCCTGACTTTTTAACATTGCCATTCTGACTGGTATGAAATGGTATCACATTGTGGTTTTTATTTGCATTTCTCCCTCGTGATCATGGATGTTGAGCTTTTTTTCATATGTTTGTTGGCTGCATAAATGTCTTCTTTTGAGAACTGTACATGTCCTTTGCCCGCTTTTTAATGGGGTTGTTGGGATTTTTTCTTGTAAATTTAAGTTTCTTGTAGAGTGTAGGTATTGGGCTTTTGTCAGATGGATAGGTTGCAAAAGTTTTCTCCCATTTTGTAGGTTGTCTGTTCACTCTGATAATAGTTTCTTTTGCTGTGCAGAAGCTCTTTAGTTTAATTAGATCCAATTTGTCAATTTTTGCTTTTGTTGAAATTGCTTTTGACATTTTCATCATGAAATCTTTGTCCATACCTATGTTCTGAATAGTATTGCCTGGATTTTCTTCTAAGGTTTTTATACTTTTGGGTTTTACATTTAAGTCTTTAATGCATCATGAGTTAATTTTTTGTATAAGGTATAAGGAAACAATCCAGTTTCAATTTTCTGCATATGGCTAGCCAGTTTTTCCCAGTGCTATTTATTAAATAGGGAATCCTTTCCCCGTTGCTTGTTTTTGTCAGATTTGTCGAAGATGAGATAGTTTTAGATATGCAGTTTTATTGCTGAGATCTCTATTCTGTTCCATTGGTCTATGTGTCTGTTTTTGTACCAGTACCATGCTGTTTTGGTTACTGTACCCTTGTAGTATAGTTTGAAGTTGAGAAGTGTGATGCATATTGTCTTGGCTATTCAGGCTCTTTTTTGGTTCCTTATGAATTTTAAAGTAGTTTTTTTTCTGATTTTGTGAAGAATGTCAGTGGTAGTTTAATGGAAATAGAATTGAATCTATAAATTATTTGGGCAGTATGATCATTTTCATAATATTGATTCTTTCTATCCATGAGCATGGAATGTTTTCCCATTTGTTTGTGTCCTCTCATTTATTTGGGCAGCAGTTTGTAGTTCTCCTTGAAGAGGGCCTTCACTTCCCTTGTTAGCTGTATTCCAAGGTATTTTATTCTCTTTGTAGCAATTGTGATTGAGACTTCTTTCATGATTTGGCTCTCTGCTTGCCTATTGGTGGTGTATAGGCATCCTTATTATTTTTGCACATTGATTTTGTATCCTGAGACTTTGCTGAAGTTGTTTATCAGCTTAAGAAGTTTTTGGGTTGAGACAAAAAAGGGTTGGGTTTGTTCCTGACCTCATGATCTGCCCTCCTTGGCCTCCTAAAGTGCTGGAATTACAGGCATCAGCCACCATGTCTGGTGAAGGATTTTTCATGTCTCTGGATATAGTTTATGTCATTGGCAGAGACAATTTGACTTCCTCTCTTCTTTATGTCCTTGTGTACTCGATATTTAGCTCCCACTTGTAAGTGAGAACATGTAATATTTGGTTTTCTGTTCCTGCATTAGTTTGTTTAGGATAATGGCTTCCAGCTTCATCCATATTGCTGCAAAGGACATGATCTTATTTTTCATGGCTGCATAGTATTCCATGGCATGTATGTACCACATTTTGTTTATCTAGTCTACCACTGATGGACATTTTGGTTGATTCCATGTCTTTGCTGTTGTGAGTAGTGTGATGAACATACATGTGCGTGTATGCAAAGAACATTATCTTGTTTCTTTTTGCTATATCATTTTAACTAAATATTTAATAGTTCTAATAATACTATTATTTTGTTAATATTTTATCATTTCCACTTTAAAATTTTCTTTGATCCAGTAATACTTAGAAGAATATTGTTTTCTTTTTTCTTTTTAATTTTCAACAATTAGGGGTTTTTAAAACTACTTTTATCATTATTTTTAACATATTTTATTGTGATCAAGAGATATTTCTCATGCTATTTTACTGTTTACATAATACAAATATTCAGTGGGTATATATATTTTATGAGTATAAATATGTAAATAGTTTATAAGTGCTTGAAAACAAAACATAGTCTTTGTGCAAAAACAAATAAAAAACTTATGACCTTATTTATTTCTGATTGACTCCAAAAGAGTTGGACTGAGTTGAAACCTGTTCATGTTAAAATATTGAGGACTCAAGCTTCTGTGCCTATAAATCCACTTAAGAGCTCAAAATAGCAAAAGGTTTCTGAAAACAACTTTAAAATAAATATATGTTCTTACAGACATTTATAAAATATTACAAAAGAAAAAATGTAAAACTACGTTACTTTTGGAAAAGTTTTCTTCATGAAATTAACTGAAGCTTCCTAAAATATGAAAATATGAATCTAATAAATTAGCCAACGTTACCTTTTCTATTTCTGGTAAAATTTATGCGTGCACCTATGTTGTATGTGCATATATAACATATTTTACTTTAATTTGGTTTTTAATATAATACACACAAATGTATGTATTTATACATATATATTTACTTTATCCTTAAGTTAGTCTTTCAGAAACACTTTGAGCTCTCTTTCATACAACATATAGTTTCATTTTGTTTTTGTCTCTAAGAGCTTACTATTGTTTTTATAGATGAGTTAAACTTATTTACAATTACTGACAAAATTCATGTGTTTAATGAAATGACTTTTGGGATAAGAAATGACTTCTGGGATAAGAAAATTCACAGGTTATTTTAGTTGTTCCTAGCCATCTACTCCAACCAAATTAGGCAAGTTAACAATCTTACCCTTTTTTATTGTAGTATTTTGTATCATGACTTCTCAAGAGAAGACAGAAGAGCATCCTTTTGCAGATATATTTGATGAAGATGAAACTGAAAAGAATTTTTTGTTTTCCAAACCTGTTTGCTTTGTTGTATTTGGGAAACCAGTAAGTTATTTCTTATTATTTGGTATAATTCTTTTATTTTTAAAATCACAATTTTTTAAGTTACCATATAAGAATAAAAACCACATATTGTGCTAATTTTTTGAGTGCCTGACAAGCTTTCATTAAATGACTTAAAATCTGACATAATATTGGTTATAAATTTGTAACTTTCTTCTTATATGTTATAATTGAGTAGGAACCCAGGTTGTATTTAAATTTGCTTTTATATTATGAGGAAATTAACGCACCAAAACACTGTACATGACAACTGTTAGTAATGTGTGATCTGAGGTTATTTCAGACTTGATTTGCATATAAAACTTCCGTTGCAATTTGTTGTGAGGCTCTGGACATGTGAAGATAGGACACCATCAAGAAGAGCCAGGAAGTTCTGTTAATATGAGATCCTGAGAGGCACTGTGCCTTAGGCTTTACCTACAGCTTGTTAGAGGACCTATGTATTGTCTTTCCACAAAGGGGAAGAAATCAAAATGGCTGTTGTAATAAAGTTTGCTTTTCTAGACAGTTCTAGTGAGGATCTCTAGATAAGAGCTACTGACAGCCACTAAGCTGGTTAATTAAAGAGCCTCTCCAGAACAGCAGAGATTAAGAACTGGATCCCATCCTTGACTTATTTTATGTGGACCCTTGGACATGTACCAATAAATAGTTCCAGCAACTTTTACTATGTTTGTAAAAACATAATAGGGTTTAAAAAGTCAACAGTGAAAGCAACCAGCTGTAAATGTTACTTCAGCAAAATGACCTGTTATCTTTAAAGTATGATACTTTCCAAAGATGTCAGTTAAAAAGGATCTTTTTGCTCATCAAAATTACTAAATGGAAGCCTGTCAAAACAGTCATGATTATAAACTTTAGAAAGGAAATAAAATGATGACTCTCCAATATAATCACAATGATTTATAATCAAAATTATAAAATTTGACAGTTAAAAGAGTGCAATACCATAATGGTATAGCTTCCTGATTTTAGGACTATCTACTTAATTTTAAAAAGTTTATTTATGTTACTTTAGGAGATGTGGCATATGCAGGAATTAGTAGAGAAACTAAATTATACGTATCTAGGGTCTACTTTTCATTTTTATCGGAAAATTACTTTATAACATTGATGTAACAGTAACTAGCAATAAAATATTTAAAAATTGGTATATCTGTTTCACTGGCAAGTGATTGTTCTATTGGGCTTTAAATAACATTTTTCTTTTTAAGGGTGTTGGGAAAACAACATTAGCCCATCACATAGCACAGGCATGGAAATGTATTCGTGTTGAAGGTAAATTTTATCTTTTTTTCTCCAGTATTTTATTATGAATACTTTCAAATGTGCATAAAATGGAGATAATTATACAGTGAACACCCATATACCCACCATCTGTAGTCTGTGATTAACATGTTGCTATATTTGCTTTATCACATGTTTATCCATCTATCAACCTAGTGAATATTATCTGTTTGGGTTTTTAATTTATATTTAATTTAATTATTTATTTTTATTTTCTTTGTTTTTGTAGAGACAGGGTCTCGCTTTGTTGCCCAGGCTGGTTTCAAACTCCTGGACTCAAACAATCTTCCCACCTTGGCCTCCCAAAGTGCTGGGATTACAGGTGCAATATATGAGACAATGGGTTGATGTCTTTATGTATAAATTTTTTAATTAATAAAACTATTTGTGCCCTAATAGAAAAATAAGTAAAAGAATGAATAGGAAATACATAAAAGTAGAAATAAAAATAAACAATATAAGACAAAAAGAGTTTAACATCATTCTAATAAATGTTAATTAAAATAACACTGATCTATACTTGCCTACCAAATTGGCAGTGAATCTTTACAATTACGACAATCACTGTTGGTAAGGATGTTATGAAATGGGCATTCCATATGCCATTAGTAAAATTGTAATCTGATACAATTTTTTTGGAGAACAATTTATAATACATAACACACACGCAACTCTAAAATTGTCCTCTTTCTTTGATCAAAAAGTTTACTTCTAGGAAATCTTAAAGAATACCAAGCATCTCATAGATTATTAACAGCTAATGACATAACAACTCTCTTGGGTCTTCCCCTGGGTCATGCCCCTTTCATTCCTATCCCAGGATATGCTTCATGAGGGAATGATACATTTCCTCTTATAAAGGAAACAAATCATTGGAATTTCAGCCTCAAGACCTCTCTTACTAGTTAGTATTTACTCATTTTAACATTTCTTGATTCATTTGTTTTTACACCATCTGCAAAACTAGTGGGCTTTGAATGTAGGGTGGTTATGAATATCTGGATTAATTAATACCAGTGCATACTTTTGTAACTGTACTTAATGATTTAGAAATCACTGTCATATACACCACCTGATTTCATCCTTACATTCTATTGTACACTACACAGTACATGTGCATCCAAGATGCAGAGGTGTTTACAAAGTTATCTTCCTCAATATTCTTTATATTTTATTTTATTTTTAATTTTTATTTTGAGACAGGGTCTTACTCTGTCACCCAGGCTGGAGTGCAGTGACATGATCACGGCTCTCTGCAGCCTTGCCCTTGCAGGTTCAAGTGGTTACCCCCACCTCAGCTTCCTAAGTAGTGGGGACTACAGGCATGCACCATCACACCCTGCTAATTTTTTACTTTTTGTAAAAATATGGTCACCCGCTGTTGCCCAGGCTGGTCTCAAACTCCTAGGCTCAAGCAGTCCTCCTACCTTAGCCTCCTAAAGTGCCGGGATTGCAGGCATGAGTCACCATATCTGCTTCTTCAAGATTTTTAAGCTAGTAAGTGGCAGAGACAAGTTCTCTATGGAATACATTCTGCTGCTTCTGCTTTTTTTAGGCTTTTGCATTGTAAACTATAAAGTGATGCACAAATGTTAATCTTTGTTATCAGTTACAAGACACTAGAAAGTGTTTCTTATTTTGGCGATCCTAATATCAGTCTGTATTAATATTTTGAATTCATGTTTTAGCTTTGCCAATTTTGGAAGAACACATTGCTGCTGAAACCGAATTAGGAGTTATGGTAAACAAATCTAAATATCAAAGTAACTATGATTACAAAAAAAAGCTCTGTTTCATAGATATATTATATAGTAATGTACAATATCTATGCTTGTCCTTAGTTGCAGTCAATGTTGATCAGCGGTCAAAGCATTCCAGATGAACTTGTCATAAAGCTAATGTTGGAGAAGCTCAATTCCCCAGAAGTCTGTCACTTTGGTATGTTTATTTTAACACATTTACAGCCCACAAAGCAGCCTTAAAACTCATGCTTTACCTGAGGCACAAATAGTTTCTGGAGTTGCCTTTTCTTTTGCCTTAGCATAGGAATCTCAGTGTCTATATTCAGTTGAGCAGTTCAGATGGTTTTATTTGCTTGTTTGATTTTATATCCCAGATTGTACATTTGTTTAAAAAATAAGTTTATATGACCCAATCTTCTTTAACATTGTGTTATCCAATAAAAGCATCAGAAATCTGCTGTGGTCCATCTTGCAGCACTGCTAACTCTGCTGAATGTTTTCCCATACACCCTGGGTTATATCGCTAAGTTCTGAGAGTGGCTAGGGTTCTCTGCATTAATCCACACTTACAAGGCAGGAATGGAAAGTGAAATGGCACCAGCTTGCTCTTGAGCTCCAGATAGTGTCAGGCTTCAACCTGTTCATCCACTCTGGCCTCTGACTCTGGACCTGAAACCTCTCCCAGCACTCAAATGGATGCTGAGCAAGGGCTTTGGATCTAATTTATCAAGACAAAGACCACTGAAGCTCAAAATGATTAAAAAGAAAAGAGCAAACTCTAAGACCTCTGCAAAAGAAGAGAAGAATAAAGACAAGTTTGGGATAAAATCATCCACCTGAAATAGGATTTATTGAATGAAAAAATAAAAATTTAAAAAGTTGCTTTATATTCTCAGCAAGTTAGAAGAGGACATTGAAACTATTAAGAATGCAAGAATAAAAATACAGGAAAGTAAAAACCATAACTGCCAAAGCAAATCAATGATGGAAGCAGCAAAAGCAGCCTTGTCAAACTGTATTTATTGATCTTCATCTATAGATAGAAAAATACCTCTTCACATAGATCATATGTATAGAGAGAGAATACATAGAATGTCCCATATCTATCCACATATGTAGACAGATCTCTATATGGAGATATATATATATATATATATATATATATGGAAATACATATATATATGAAAATACATATATATGTATATCCATTTTATATATATAACATATATATTCATATGTATGGATTATAAATAAATTATAAGTAGATAGGTAAGATTTGCCTATAAACTGCCTACCTATCTATCCACTTATTACCTATTTGTTCAGCAGTGATAAACAGGATGACCTTGGGCAAAATATCTAGAATATGGAAGGCTGGTTAACTAAAAATGCAAACAGGAATCACAGAATTCCAGATTAGGTCAATAAATAACCTCAGAAAGCATAGTATCTGAAACAGAAATATGTATATAGGTAGGCAAGTAAATACCTATTTGTTAACCTCCCTTACCTCTTTATAAATTTAGATTGATTTACATGGCTAGAAAAAAGATGGCATAAATTATAAGTATTAGCAAAAGGAGAAAGAAAAAACACAAAGAAAAAGAAATTCAGTTGTACCTCTCATGGTGTTCATAATGTTTTAGAATTCTTATTAGGTGTTTTAAAATTCTTATTAGAAAATAGTTCAAACAAAAATAGAGAAGTATAGAGATTCTTCCACATGACTCTACCACCCAGGTTTGGCATATGTCCAAAACCAGCTCTAGTCTAATCTCATTTCATCTACACCTCTACTTACTGCCTTCTCTCAACCTATGCTATTTTTAAGCTAATTCATATCAGTTCATCTGTAAAATGTTCCATTTGTATCTCTAAGAGATGAGGACTCTTAAACTATTAACACATTACCATTATCCCACCTAAAAATTAATTGTAATTCCTTGATATCATCTGCTAACCAGTCTGCGGTCATTTCACTAAATACCTCATAGATGCTTTTTAGTTGATTTTTTTTTTTTTTAAGCAGGATCTAACCAGGTTTCAGATATTGCAAGTGACTGGTATGTCTCAAGTCTCTTTAAGTTTCCCCTACTTCTTTCTATCTTCTTGTGTCTTCTCTGTTGAAGGAATGACCTAAAACCATAAAAACCCTAGAAGAAAACCTGGGTAATACCATTCAGGACATAGGCATGGACAAAGACTTCATGACTAAAACACCAAAAGCAATGGCAACAAAAGCTAAAATTGACAAATGGGGCCTAATTAAACTAAAGAGCTTCTACACCACAAAAGAAACTATCATTGGAGTGAACAGACAATCTATAGAATGGGAGAAAATTTTTGCAATCTATCCATCTGACAAAGGACTAATATCCAGAATCTACAAAGAACTTAAACAAATTTACGAGAAAAAACAAACAACCCCATCAAAAGGTGGGCAAAGGATATGAACAGACGCTTCTCAAAAGAAGACATTTATGCAGCCAACAAACGTGAAAAAATCTCATCATCACTGGTCATTAGAGAAATGCAAATCAAAACCACATTGAGATCCCATCTCACACCAGTTAGAGTGGAGATTATTAAAAAGTCAGGAAAAAACAGATGCTGGAGAGGATGTGGAAAAATAGGAATGCTTTTACACTGTTGGCGGGAGTGTAATTTAGTTCAACCATTGTGGAAGACAGTATGGCAATTCCTCAAGTATCTAGAACCAGAAATAACATTTGAGTCAGCAATCCCATTACTGGGTATATACCCAAAGGATTATAAATCATTCTACTATGAAGACACATGTACACGTATGTTTAATGCAGCACTGTTCACAATAGCAAAGACTTAGAACCAACCCAAATGCCCGTCAATGATAGACTGGATAAAGAAAATGTGGCATATATACACCATGGAATACTATGCAGCCATAAAAAAGGGTGAGTTAATGTCCTTTGCAAGGACGTAGATGAAGCTGGAAACCATCATTCTCAGCAAACTAACACGGGAACAGGAAACCAAACACTGCATTTTCTCACTCACAAGTAGTTGAACAATGAGAACACATGGACACAGGGAGGGGAACATCATAAACCAGGGCCTTTTGGGGGCTGGGGGCAGGGGGAGGGATAGCAGTAGGAGAAATACCCAATGTAGATGATGGGTTGATGGGCGCAGCAAACCACCATGGCATGTGTATACCTAGGTAACAAACCTGCACGTTCTGCACATGTATCTCAGAACTTAAATAAATAAATTTTATAAAAAGAAGCAGGTCACTTGTAGAGTTTCTCTCATTCTGGATTTGGCTGATTGCATTCCTCAGTCCCCAATACTTCCTGTATGCTGGTATTGTCCTGGGGGCTGGCAAAGGAAAAGTGATATAAGTGGTTTCTTTAGTCTGGGAGGCCACACTCTCACCATTTGCTTACATGGCCACATTCTAGGCATGCACAAACAAGCTCATTTTAAAGGCTGCAGTGGAGATGGAACCTAAAGCCCTTTCTGCCCAACCACCCCTCATTCATTCTGTAGCATCCCCACAGGAATTTTTTAGAACCTATAACTCTGCTAAATACAGTTTGAAAGTCTTTAACCAAATTCCCAGCAAGCCTTCTCTTTTTGATGGTTACTGTCAACTTGTAGCCTGGTAGCAGAAGCATTTAAGTAAGCCAAGTTGGACACTAAGGTTAATAGCAAGACAAGAAAATCATGATTATAGTTCATATGTCCAAAACCAAGATGACAAGGTCTTTCTTTCTGCCTTTTTTAAGTTAAATTAGATAGCATTGCTTCTCTGGATAGAGCCCAACACAATGTTAGCAGAAAGTAAAGTGATTTAAAAAAAAAATGCTTAAAAGAAATTGTGCATGCCTAAGCATTCAAGTAGGTTTTGAATTACCATGATGATTTTTGGTCTTTTTTAAAAATAAAAGATTGTGGCCAGGTGCAGCACCTGTTATCCCAGCACTTTGGGAGGCCGAGGAGGGCTGACCATGAGGTCAAGAAATCGAGACCATCCTGGCCAACATGGTGAAACCCCGTCTCTACTAAAAATAGAAAAATTAGCTGGCCATGGTGGTGTGCACCTGTAGTCCCAGTTACTCAGGAAATTGAGGCAGGAGAATCACTTGAACCCAGGAGGTGGAGGTTGCAGTGAACTAATATCATGCCACTGCACTGCACCCTAGTGAGAGAGTAAGACTCCATCTCAAAAATTAAAAAAAAAAAAAAATTGTGATAAACATGCTCCAGGTGCTTGGTAACTTTTTTATTATGCTATTCTAGGCATTGCATTAAGATAGTGGTTCTCAAACTTTTCGGGCACAAGACTCCCTTACACTCATAAGAATTGTTGAGGCGAAGGTGGATCCAAGATGGCCGTTTAGGAACAGCTCAGGATTGCAGCTCCCAGTGAAAGCGCAGAGGGTGAGTGGACGCCGTGATTTTATTGCCCACAGACTAGGAAATTCCCGGGCAGAGGTGCTCCACGGTCGTCAGCGCGGCTGTGCCGGCCAGTGCCAGCCAGCGCCGCTGCTTTGCCCAGCGCGGCTGCTTTGCCCCGCGCGGCTGCTTTGTCGGCGCCCC
>NW_016107546.1:940546-953239 GCF_001604975.1 Cebus imitator | reverse complement strand
ATGCCAGATGTAGGTGATGGGGAGGAAGGCAGCAAATCACACTGCCATGTGTGTTCCTATGCAATAATTTTGCATGTTCTTCACATGTACCCCAAGACCTAAAATACAATAAAATAAATAAATGGGAAAAAAAAAAAGAATTGTTGAGGCTCCATAAGAAGTTGTGCTTATGTGGGCTACATGTATTTATATTTACCATATTAAAAATTAAAACTGAGACTTAAAAAAAGTTTATCTGTTTAGAAATCATAAAACCATGACTTGTTAACATAAATTGCATATTTTATGAAAGATAATTATATTTTTCAAAACAAAAAATTAGTGAGAGGAGTGGTATTGTTTTACATTTTCGCAATCTCTTCAATGTCCTACTTAAGAGAAAGCTGGATTCTCACACCTGCTTCTGCTCAATCTGTTACATGAAGAAAAATGTAGTTTCACACAGATATATACTTGGAAAGGGAGGAGTATTTTAATAGCCTTTGGAATAATTATGGATGTTCTTGATTCTACATCAAAACTCAACAAGTGGAAGTTTCCTGAAGGTTGATTGCATTTTGGAATCTGAAACTGCATCACTGAACTTTTCAAAACTTGGTTACATTAAAATCCACTGGTCTTTCTTGCACTTGGAAAGAGCCTATAACTCATGCCTAATTTTTGTGACACCATCTGTTGGTCATTTGGAGAATATTGGCTCACTGAGTTATACAGATCTTCCAAATGTTGACACATTTTACTATATAATATCAAAAAATCACATTTGCTAATGTCACCATCAATCTCAACAAGAAAAGCTCATTATTAAGCTTATGGTGTTGACTATAAGTTTTTCAAAATTCAGATTTTCACTTGAATATTATAACTGGCAAAAAAATACTATCAGTTTTTGTCCTTGAAGTGACAGGGTCATTCCTTTTGCTTTTCATAAGATTTCTGCCAACTATCTAGGGCTGAATAAACATAGTTTGGCAATTGTTCTTCCAAGAAAAGATGTTGTAGAAAAATAGGCTGAAAGCTTTTAATTCCCACTGAAGGAATTAAAACTTTATTAATAAGAGAAAAGTTTCTTGAGCAAGACAGTAACATAATTAAAGAAATATATTAAGGAAATTAATGTGATGATGGTAAACAGGGTGAATTTCAGTGAGAAGACTGAGATTTCTGGATGAGGATACAAGCCAATAAATGTGCTAAACCAAAATTATATTGGCTATTTAAAAAGCAGAAAACTATGTTATGTCCATGGGAATTTTATTACTCTCATAACTTACACAAACATTATATACATATATTCTACTATATTATGAAATATTAATATAAGAAAAAATAATATGGCATGCAACCTCTATAATACACTTTTGCCATTCATATGAGTAAATTTTCCTAACATGAGCTAAAATAGTTACAAGCATGAAATTTCCTTCCCTAGGCACCTCATCTGTCTAAAATAAATTGACTTAGAATTTTCAAAAATGTCTCCTTCTAGCCCAGTGATTTTTTTATTATCAGAAAAACATTATTCTTAGTTACTCTTCATGTGGAATAACCTTAAGTGTTTATTTAAAATTTTTGACAGATGACTTTATGATAGATATTTTATAAAGTAATAATAATAAACCCATGCCCTCATATGTTGATAATATTATAAAACTTTTAAAATTATATTTTACTTTACAGGTTATATTATCACTGAAATACCATCACTTTCACAGGATGCCATGACTACCTTACAGCAAATAGAATTAATTAAAAACCTAAATTTGAAACCTGATATTATGATCAATATAAAGGTAAGGGTATTAATTGTTTTGCTAGCAGAGTAAACTATTCTTTTTTATAGTAGTTAAATTCAAGGAATGCTTTAAACATTTTTAAATGGTTATGGAGATAGTAACTTATGCATCAATCACAGAAACTGAGTCATACTTTCTCATAGTTCTGTGCTCTTGCTCCTACAGCTCCATCTACATGAGATACCTTCTTGCCTCTTCACCAGGCTTCATCATAGCCATCCTTTCAAAGTCAGTTAAGACATCATCTCTTTAGAACTTTCCCTGACAACTACCCCACTCCACCACCTCTCTTTCTCTCTCTTTCACACCTTTCTTACCGTAACAGAGTTAAATCCCTCTCTCAAGACCATTCTCCGTGCTCTCTGCTCCCTATCATGTTACTCACACCTTACTGTATTATAATGTAGTGAATAAAGTCCTTAACCCCATTCATGTTGTAAGTGTGATGGTGAAGTGTCCTATGGCAGTTTCTACAGGGAACCAGAGTATCATCAGAGGGCTTAATGTGAGACAGAATTCAGTGCAACACACACTTTTTGGATAGTTTGGCCCTACTGGATTGGGGAATAAGAATTTTGAGAACAGAAGCTCTTAGCCCAAGATCTCTGATGAATCCCTAAGCATCCATGAACCTCTTGCAATTATACATAAAACTTTATGTATATGTGAATTTTTCTGATGCAAAAATCTATGGCTTTCATTATATTCTAAAGAAGTCTGTACTACCAAAATCCTGGCTTAAAGTCTAGCAATCTGCTAGAGCAGTAGTTATCAGAGAGTGGTTCCAGAGCCAGCAGCACCCAGAAGCGTGGTAGAAATGCAAATTCTCAGGCCCTATCGCAGAACTAAGAACAGAATCTGTGAGGCGGAGCCTAGCTATTGGTGTTGCAAAGCCCTCCAGGTGACACCGAGCACCTCTGCTGTGGGGCATATCCTTCAGACTAACACTCTCATTAGTCATTTCCTGCAAGTGAGGACAGGAGACAGCGGAAGGAGATAGTCCTTGTCAGGATCCTAGAATGTGGGTATTCTGGGTTAAACACATGTTTTTAAAATTACCTGAATAGGTTGAAATTCTTTTTGTGAAAAATTATGAAGCCTAATAAAAGTCTTGCCTCAATAACTACCCATCCCATCTCCACCTAGAGATGGCATGAAGAAATCAGAAAATGAGCAATGAAGGTTCCAACGTTCCTGGCTTCCTTTGTTTCTTAATGTGTGATACATGAACTTCCAGCGTCAGAATCACTGAGGATTCTTGTTGAAGAATCTAAGCCTCACTCCAAACTTAATAAATGACAAGAGGAGCTGCAATTGATTTAACAAGCCCCCCAGATGCAGTTACATGCTCATGTGGCAGAATCAATGCCTCATAAAACAACCTAGATTTTTTTTTTATCCTGAAAAACATTTAGAGCACAATGTATCAATCAGAGAACTATTATTATCATTAATAATGCACCCATAGAGCATGGACTACAATTAGAAGGCCTGGTTCCAAGTTGCAGTTCCTCCATGTGACATTATGATCTGAGATTGGTCTCTTAATCTGCCAGAGCTGCTTCTCTGACCTACGGGATGGCTGTAATCATAATTTGGATTGCTTATTTTACAGTTAGTTGAGAATTCAGTAAAATCGCACATATGAAAGCAATGTGGAACAAGAAACTTGTAGACTTTTGTTTTGGCATTTTTACTATCTGGATTCAGTTTCTCATTTACAAAATTTAAATGTTATGCTAGAATAGATGATCTTTTGGGTCCTATTCATGACTGGCATTTTATAAAATACTTCACCCATAAAGCTGTAAGTGGTAGTAAATATTACAAATAAACAATATTTTTATATGTGGCTATTCCCCCTATTTTGCACCATTCTTAAACTTTTCAAACTAATCATAGAATTCTGTGTACCTTTGCAGAGTTAATTGATTTTCTATTCCATTTATCTACTCTTTCTACTTTTCTAATCCTCTTTCCTCATTTTAAGACTTGTAATACTTTTTCACCTACATTAATTTTGAACAAATAAAAACATAGCATAAAGGTAGTGTCTGAGCCTCTCTTGGCATGTAATGCAACCTGATGCAAAATGCCAGTCACAATATTGCATTTGCTCAGGTTTTAAAGGAATTTTTTGGTTTATGTACTGCACAATATATTCAATAAATACACATGGAATTAAAAGCATATTCAAAATGTTTTAAGTAATTTAATAATGTTGTTTCTTAGTGTCCTGACTATGATTTATGCCAGAGAATTTCTGGGCAAAGACAGCACAATAGTACGGGATACATATACAGTAGAGAACAGTGGGATCCTGAAGTCATTGAGAATCAAAGGAAAAAGAAGAAAGAAGCCCAAAAAGACAAGAAAGGAGAAGAGGAAGAAGAGGAGGAAGAGCAAGAAGAAGAAGAGGTAATATCTCAATAGGTAACTGTCATACACTACACTTTTAAAAATTGCTATAATTAAAGTAAATGCTGATATACGTAATAGGAAATAGCAGATGCTATAGAACATTAAATTTTCTTTACACATTGAGTTTGGAGGAAATAAGCAAAAATCCTTCATGTTTTCAAAAATTACGAGATCATAATCTTGAGGTCAAGTTTAGCCTTCCTTCAGCATAGATGTGTCTCTACATTTCTGACATTCTGACACCTAGTGTGCTTCATCTCATAATGATGGAGTCACCTACTATGTGTCAAGCACTAGGCAAGGTAGAATAAGAAGTTAGAGCATTTCTTAGTCCATTTTCTGTTGCCTACAACAGAATAACTGAAACTGGGTAATTTATAAAGAATGACTTCTTTAAAAAATTTAAGCCTCAGGTGGTACATGTTCAGATTTTTTGTATGGATATATTATATGATGCTGAGGTCTGGGCGCCATTGAACCCATCATCGAAATAGGGAACACAGTACATAATAGGTATTTTTTCAACCCTTCCCTTTCTCCCTCCCTTTCCCTTTTTGGAGTGCCCAGTCTCTATTGTTCCCATCTTCATGTCTATGTGTACCCTGTGTTTAACTTCCACTTACGTGTGAGAATGCAGTGTTTGGTTTTCTGTTTCTGATAATGGCCTACAACTGCATCCATGTTACTGCAAAGGACATGATTTTATTCTTTTTTATGGCCATGTAGTATTCCATTATATATATGTACCACATTTTCTTTATCTAATCTACTATAGATGGGCACCTAGATTGATTCCATGTCTTTGCTGCTTTGAATACTGTGTGATAAACATGCGAGTGTAGGTGTCTTTTCAGTAGAACAATATATTTTCCTTTGGGTATATGGCCTGTAATGGGATTGTCGAGTTGAATAATTCAGTTTTTAATTATTTGGGAAATCTTCAAACTGCTTTCAACAGGGAATGAACTAATTTACAACCCCACCAACACTATATGAGCATTCCCTTTAGAAAAGGAATTTATTTCTTATAGTTATGGAGGCTGAGAAGCCTAAGGTTGACGAGCCACATCTGGTGAGGGCCTTCTTGCAGGTAGACACTCCACAGAGTCCTGAGGTGGTGTAGGGTATCACATGGTGAGGGGGCTGAATGTGCTAGCTCAGGTCTCTCTTCTTCATATAAAGCCACCAGTCCCACTCCTATGAATCTGTTAATCCATGAATGGATTAATTCTTCATGGGCCCTCATGACTCAATCACCTCTTAAAGATGAGTCTTAAAGACCCTGCCTCTCAATACTGCCACATTTGGGACTGAATTTCAACATGAGCTTTGGAAGAGACAAACATTTAAGCCGTAACAGAGCAAAAAAAGACTAAGTAACCCAGGGAGCAAAGTAACCCAGGCATCATTCAGTTTGTGAAGCTAACACAACCCTGATTTCAAACTCTAATGAACAGAGAACATGCAAAGTTCAACTTATAATCAACATAAATATTCTAAGAATAACATGTTCTATTTTCATCTTAGTTTTTGACATCTGGTATGTATCTTACTTTTATAGTACATTCCAATTACACTTGCCAAATTTCAAGTGCTCAGTGTGTAGATGTGGCTAATAACTTCCATGTTAAATAGCATAAGTCTAACCCCTTGCTTATAGGGTCTACTCCTATAGGGTCCAGTGAGTCCCTCCCTGCTGGTGTGGAGATGAGAAATTAGAAATAAAGACACAATACACAGAGATAGAGAAGAGTTTGGGCCCGGGGGTCCACTGCTACTTGAAGCACGGAGACCAACAGTGGCCCCAAGAGCCTGGACACTCTGACTTTTATTGAGTGTAACACAGGAGGAAGGGCAGGTAGGATGAGGTAATGTTGGTTAGTGATAGGGTCAGGTAAATCATGTGTCCTGGAGATAAGGGGCCCAAGACTTTGAAGAAGCCGAGGCAAGGAGAAAACCTAAGGCGTCAGCACTTTTTTCATACTTGTCAAGAAATTGGAAGGTCACTAAGATTTATGTTACTATTACTAATTCTTATTTTCTAAGGAAAAGAGGAACCAGGTTCAGAAGTAGGACTTGAAAGTAGCCATGGAATGTGACCACTGAAGCACAGCACCACACAGAGACAATTAAGTCTCGGGATGTCTGTGGGCTTCCCTGACAGCCATCAGGCCTACCACAAGAGCTTGGAGAAGCAGAGTTTTCTCCTAACTCCTCTGGGGAGGAGACATCTCGGCCATCTTGGACGTCTCCTTCCCTAGCTGGCTAACCAGCAGGCACTTTCACAGTGCTAACACTGTCACACAGCCAAGGCATCCTCCAGCAGGCCTTATGTGGGCATGACAGAGGACTTAGAGTATCTTGCCTTAGGGTCACCTCTTTTCCAATACCATTTCAGTCCCATATTTCTTGACCTGAGACTTATTAGTAAGATTAAAGATCATATGATTATATAGATGAATATATTTATGATTACATATGAATAGCTGTGTGATTATATATGAGTATATATAGGAATAACTATGTAAATATATTTCTAATTTGTTTCTAAATCTATATTTATATGAGAACATGCTGAAGCTTCAGTCCCTTGCCTTGGCTCTTGCAGGGTTCCCCCCTCCATTGCTCTGTTTTATTTTCCTCATAGCACTTATCGCTTTCTGAAATTGTTACTTTTTTACTTGCTTCTTATCTGTCTGCCCCACTGAATGAAAACTCTATGTAGCAGGGACAGTCTCCAGTGCGATAGTGGGTACTCAATACGAAGCTGTGTAATGGCGGAATGAATGAATGCCAGCATACTAGCAAATCCCTCTACTAGAGAGAGAAAATGGTAGCATCTTTTGGAAAAGACACGTATATTAAGCCATTCTGGAATGTGTAACCTTTGGTCTAGTAATTCTACTAGTAGGAACTATTGTAAGGGAAAATGTTAGCCATATAAAGATTTATCTACGAAGCTACTTATTGCAACATTATTTGTAATCGTGAAAAGCCTGAAACATTATTGTCCAAGTATAGAGTAATTCAATAATTGTACATTCAAGGAAATTAATATATTATTTGACCATTAAAACAATACTTAAATCAGTTGATAAAATGGCTTATATGGAGAATATGGCTCAAGTAAAATATGCATGTGTGTACATTGATAAAAAACGGGAAAGAATGAATAATTTGCATCATAAATATGATATGGAATACTTATTCTGTGCCAGACCTGTGATGAGAACTTTTACACACACTGTTCCCTCTGCCTTAAGATGTTCTTTCTCTAGAAACCTGTGTGGCAGCTTTCTCTCCCTCATTTCCTTCAGATTTCAACTCAACTTCCACTTCTTTAGATAAACCTTTCATGGCCACCTGATGTAAAATAGCGTCTTCTCCCACCACTCTCCATCCATGCTACCCTGCTTTATTTTTCTTCCTAGTACTTACCACCACCTAATATGTTATAAATGTATTTGTGTACTTGTTTATGCTCTCTTCCTCAACTGCATTGTGTGTGAGTGCTATAAGCCCAGGATGTTAGTTGGTTTTGTTCACTCTTCTATCCCAAATCCTTAGAACAGTGCCTGATGCATAGAAGGCACCCAATAAATGTGGAATGAATGAATTAAAAACTCAGGTGTTCACAAGAAATATAATTTCTCTATTTTGCCTCTAAAAATCTGATGCTCTTTCCCTATTCTTCCCTACTTATTGGGGAACAAATGGAAATGAGTAAATATTCAGGTCAATTTAAAATTTTATTCCATCTGACGAAGACCCCTTAGGAGACTTTCATTCTCTTAAATAAAAAACTTTTATCTTAATCTCGAACCTTTCTGTATGCCCCCAGCCCCACTTCTTACCCAAAAATGATATCTAGATGTAAAGAGTGGGGAATGTGGCTTGTAATTGAATAATTAATTATTCATCTAAAGATATTTGAAAACTCTTTTTTTCCATTTAGGCATTTATTGCTGAAATGCAGATGGTGGCTGAAATTCTTCATCATCTGGTTCAGAGGCCTGAAGATTATTTGGAAAACGTCAAAAACATTGTTAAGCTTTATAAGGAAACAATTCTCCAAACTTTAGAAGTAAGAACAAAATATATTGCTAAAAATTGGAATATTTATATTTGTTTCATCACTGACTAAATAGCTTTCACATGTCTTCATCCCCATGTATTATCTGTCTGATTCTCCTCTTGAGCTTTGTAGAAAGCTGTTAGAAAAAGCCTTCCATCTCAAAGAATGTTTCCCAGAACAATACTATTTAACTCTTACAACTCTGTTACTGCAAAGTGACAAAAGAACTGCATTTTTCAAAAGCCAATGGGGTAATTCCTTTATGGATGGGTGTTGGAAAATCATGTTAAAAGACTCTGTTGTAGAAGTATTTTCAATCTGTAATTTATAGCTTTATCAAAACAAATGTGCACTTAAGGTGTACCTTTTGTGTAAAAAGAATTGTCTATTCAGTTAGATTGCTGTCTAAAGAATGGTTAAGCTGATTGGTCTATGGTTATCCCATTATATGTAAACATGTTAAGACCATTATATAGTGTAATAGAAAGATTTTAATTAAAATAATCAGTATTTTAAAAGTATGATGACTGAGATTAGAAGTATGTGAAAGAATATTTTATATGGTAAAAGTCCAGGTAAGACTCTACCAAATATAATCATTTGTGTTGGAGATTAAGTCAACAAACATTTATTGAACTTGCACATTTAGCCAGACACTGTGCTAAGCAATAGAACTATGAAGACAAATAAAACAGTCCTTCAATTGCCTGTTTCAGTATGATGGAGAAACTAAAGAATGTGTTTCATGCTGTCTCACAATATTTATATTATTTTAAAGATAAATGAGTGGATCATTTTCCCTCTCATCATCCATCCCCCAAAATGAGAACCACAGTTAATTGCTTTCATATGAATGACTTCTATTCCTCCCCACCTCTCCTGTCACTGGCTTATAAACGTAGCTTCTGAAGCATGAAGTACATGACTATCAATAACATCCTTTCTTCCTTCAATAAAAATATCCTGACTACTCTTTAAGTGACTGGCACTGGGTATGAAATAAAGCCAAATTAGAATCAGATTCAGAAATTAGAAAATTGTATTTATGGGGGGGAAATGCAGAGGTCATCTTTTTAAGGATACCACCAGGTTATCCTTCCTCACATTGCTGGTGCCCAGTGCGGTGCCCAAGTCTGGCAAACAGTAAATGCTTAACAAATGTTCATTAGCACAAATGATAAGATACAAAGGAAGAAGAACGATAGCTTCAGTTTCATTAAATGTACGACTTCTGGAAATTAAATAGATAAAACCACACTCAAAGACAATAAACTGGAAAAATATTCCCATTAACTATGATGAAAAATTTAAAGCTTTGGCATATTAAAAGGTCATAGAAATGATTTTTTAAAAACCTGGAAGTTCACTCTGTCTTGAGATAAATAGACAACAAATCTGAGCAATTAACAAAAATGAAGAAGAGTAACATGCCTGTAGAAAAAAATGTTCAGCCTCACTGATAATAAAGAAATGCTAATCTAAGTAATGAAATATCATTTTCATGATCAAAATTTAAAATATGAAAAGGTAGGAAGACTGGCTATCCAAGTGCAGAAAACAGGAACTGGACCCCTTCCCGGCAGCTTACACTGAATTAACTCCAGATGGATTAAAGACTTAAACATAAGACCTAATACCATAAAAACCCTAGAAGAAAACCTAGGCAAAACCATTCAGAACATAGACATAGGCAAGGACTTCATGACTAAAACACCAAAAGCTTTGGCAACAAAAGCTGAAATAGATAAATGGGGTCAAATTAAACTCCAGAGCTTCTGTACAGCAAAAGAAACAATCATTAGAGTGAACTGGCAACCAACAGAATGGGTTTATATATTATATAAATTATATATTATATATATATATATTATATATACACAATGTAATGTGAAGCCTTGTTCAAAACATGATTATTTATGGTTAAGTGAACAACACTAGTAAATCTGTTGTCAGCCTAGAGGAAAAGAGATCGAATCTAACCTTACACAATATTGTGAAAAACAAAATACACTGAATAATTAAAGAGATTATTTTGTTCAAACTTGCAATAAGGAGAATGTTCATTAATAAGGACCTTCTAAAAGAAATGGAAAGGAGCTGGGTTTTATGGAAGCAGGTAAACAAGGGAGCCATCCTTGAGTCTTATGGAGTCATGAGCAAAGATGGAAGCAGACTATCTGAGTCCTTGAGGAAGGATGGAAATGGGTCTTTTTCTCAGCCATCCCTACTTTCTAGTGTCACAGGGCTCAGAGTTCAACATTGTTGACATACAAAAATAAAATATAGTAGATATTGGATTTTAATATTAAAAATAAAAACAGTAGAAGAAAATTTAGAAAAATATTAATATAATCTTGAGATAAAGAAAATCTAATTTAGGTCAGGTGTGGTGGCTCACGCCTGTAATCCTAACACCTTGGAAGGCCAAATTGGGCAGATCGCTTGAGCCCATGAGTTCAAGACCAGCCTGGGCAACATGGCAAAAACCATGGTGAAACCCTGTCTCTACCAAAAAAAAAAAAAAAAAAAAAAAATCTAATTTAAACAAAAAAGGAAATCTAGAAGTAATGAACATATATATTTGATTATGAAAATAATTTATTTTGCTGAAGACACCATAAATACATTCAAAAGATAAATTATAGAAAGATAAAATATCTGCAATCCACATGCCAGATTGTAGGGTGCCAGCCCCACATATCACCCGTGGGTACCCAGAGTTTGTTGGCAACAAAAGAATGAGAAAAAGACAGGTTAAGAATGCGTAAGTGGGACCAGGGGGCCAGTGCATAAACTGGAGGAAGCAGAGGACCTAAGCTCTGGTTTCCACAATATTTATTGAATACAGTCACTTTTATCTATAGTGCAGGTGGTAGGGTGAATTCGTGGAAGGGAGGCTGCGGCCAAACATAAAATTGATAGCAGTGGTGGTTTATGTGAGTTTCCCAAGAGCTAAAAGCATATGCTTATCAATAGACAATGCAGCTGGTGGGAGCAGGCTTAGCACGGAGCTTACGTGTCTGGTTACATTCCATTGCTTCAAGAGAGTTTTATGTCCTTGGGCACTATGTTTAGAATATCAGAGCTTAGGTCATTTTGTTACTGGGAATATACTGGCAACAGAGAGGCCTTCCTCCCCAGAGGCCTCCTGCGGCCTTCTGCAGTTTATTGTTCCTGATTTCTTTTACACATTACTTATAACCAGTTTATGTTATACATTACTTATAACCAGTTTATGTAGACACATTGTAAATCCTCCCTCCATTGCTGCTTCCCCCAACACCAGATAAGAGTTAAAAACTTTCCATGAATGTCAGAGAAATGAAACAATGCAATAGAAAAATGTATAGAGTTATGATTAGGCAGTTTACAGAGATGCATATCTGAATGCTGAACCTCACCACAGGGATAAAAAGTAAAACAAACTGATCCCATTTTTTAACTCAGTTTGGCAGAAATTAAAAAGTTAACGTAGCCAATGGTGGCAGGAAGAAATGAGCATTCTCATACATTGCTGATTAGGGTTTTTTGTTTTGTTTGTTGTTGTTTTTGAGACAGAGTTTTTTTGCTCTTGTTGCCTAGGCTGGAGTGCAATGGTGCGATCTCGGCTCACTGCAACCTCCACCTTCTGGGTTCAGACGATTCTCCTGCTTCAGCCTCTCAAATAGCTGGGATTATAGGCATGCACCACCATGCCCAGCTAATTTTTTTTTGTACTTTTAGTAGAGATGGGGGCTTCACCATGTTAGTCACGTTGGTCTTGAACTCCCGACCTCAGGTGATCCACCCGCCTTGACCTCCCAAAGTGCTGGGATTACAGGCATTACCCAGCGTGCCTGGCCTGCTGATTAGGGTTTTGGATTGCTACAACCTTTTAGAAAACCAACTGGCTGTACCTACATTTGTTAATATTAAAACCTACTTTTACAAATCTGGCCCGTATATCCAATATATCAAGATACACCAAAGGTAGCATATTCTGTGTTACTGAACATTTATATGTGTACATATCAGTGAAGTGAATGGCTGTGTAAAGAGACCTACCTGTTGTGCAGGCAGCATGAAGGAGTAGGAAGAAGTCGCGTTGATTGTTTCTATGTACTTTTTTGCATTCCTTCACAAGTTGCAGTTAGTACAAGTTATTTTTGTAATTATTAAAGAAGAAAGTAATTTTTTTTCTTTTTCCTATTTATTTATTTTATTGCATTTTAGGTTTTGGGGTACATGTGAAGAACATGCAAGATTATTGCATAAGTATGCACGTGGCAGTGTGATTTGCTGCCTTTCTCCCCATCACCTACATCTGGCATTTCTCCCCTTGCTATCTCTCCCCAGCTCCCCACCCCCCACCGTCCCTCACCTATTTCCCCCCAACTGACCCCAGTGTGTAGTGCTCCCCTC
>NW_016107546.1:918137-936897 GCF_001604975.1 Cebus imitator | reverse complement strand
GGCTGGATAGGAGATTCTGGGTTGAAAGTTCTTTTCTTTAAGGATGTTGAATATTGGCCCCCACTCTCTTCTGGCTTGTAGGGTTTCTGCTGAGAGATCTGCTGTGGGTCTGATGGACTTCCCTTTGTGGGTAACCCGACCGGAAGAAAGTAATTTTTAAAGTGTTCATAAAAAGAAATACTTGAAAATAACTAATAAAGTATTGTAACATACCTAAATATCAAACAGCAGAGAAATATTAAATAAATTGTGCTATATCCACAGTACATAGTCTTATACAATAATTGAAATGTTACATTGATGGTGATCTTATATAAGTATAGGAGAAGCATAGTTACAATGTTAAGTGAAAAAGTAAGCTTCATTATGATCTTGAGCAGGCAAAACAATTTTTCACGGCATGAAAGATGGGAGGAAAACCTTTAGAGGCTGGATTAGAGACCTTTTTCTCTCTACTTTTCTGAGTTTAAAAAAAATCCATAAGAAAAATGTGTATTAAAATAATAAAAATATGTTGTATTGTTTAAATGATGCTGGCATCTATATGAAGAAAATCTGTGACTTAAATTTTAATCAGATGCTTCCATGGTTTGGAAACCAAATAGCAAAGCTATGAACATATGCAGATAGATGCTCCAAAGCATTTTGTATTGGAGCATCTATCTGCTCCAATACATCTGTGGGATGTAGAGAAAAAAGATTTTTTTAATAGAAAAATAAAATTAATGATGAGAAGATTAGTTTGAGCTTTTGCAAAAGATCTCTTGAGCACTGAAAATAACATATATTATAACATGTATAAGGCAAACAATTTACTTTAAATATTTCTGCATAGTATGTTAAGATTCTGATCTTTATTCTGTTTTTCCAGTGATCCTGTATTATAAAGTTTCTTTTCTATTACCTGCAGGAAGTAATGGCTGAACACAATCCCCAGTATCTCATTGAGCTAAGTGGAAATAAACCACCAGAGGAGCTCTTTACGGTGAGTGCAGTGTTCAGCAGAAGTACTTCACAGCATGGAAAATTTAAAAGCTATTGACAGCATTGTACTTCTTTAATAAATAGGAGTATATTTGTATTTGAACACCATTTATCTTTGAACAATTTGTCTTGACACTTAAAATTTTGATGTTCTGTTTTTTCGTCTGTTCGTTTTAAAATCAAAACTACATTCAAATTTAAAGTCTCTGTATGTCCAAAGGTATCAAAAGAAAATTAAAAGCAATGGTAACCAAAAGCACACGAGAAGATACTGAACATCATTTGTCATTAGGTAAAGGCAGGTCAAAACCATAGTGATGTACCCCTTTTACCTTCTAGGATGACTAAAGTAAAACACACACACACACACACACACACACACACACACACACACAAGATAATAAAAAGTGTGGGTGAGGATGTAGAGAAATTGGAACTCAAAAATGTTTTACAAAAATATAGTAACTATTTCTTAAACATCTAATAAGTGTCCGGCATTATCATGAGCTCTAGGGATACAGATACAAAGGAGGCAGATGAGTCCACACGTCTCTTCCCTCATGCAGTATCCAATATGTTGGGAATAATAAATCTCTAGAGAGCAGTTTTTGTTATAGTCAGGGATATACATGCATGGTATTATAGGATTTCATGGCATAATGACAAAACCTAATCAGGTAAGGAGGACCACCAGTCTGAAATTATCTTTAAATAGAAACTTAGAGGACAGTAAGAACTAGACCTTGAAGACAAGGGTAGGTGAGGGAAGTGGGACAGTGTTCTATGCTGAGGGGAGGGGCTATGTCAAGGCCCTAAAGGCCAGAAAGAGCACAGTGAGTTGCAGGAATGGAATGTAGGACTAGAACATAGGAGGATAGGGTAAGAGGGGTGGAATAGAGCCAAGACTAGAAATAAGCGGGGGTTGCACCAAGAAAGACCTTGTAAACCATATTAAGGAGTTTAGACCTCAACATGAGGAAATAGGCAGCCAGTGAAAGATTTTAAGCCAGAAAGTGCAAATGATCCTATTTCTGTTTAAGAAAGATCACTCAGTTCCATGCAAAGAAAAAACGAAAGGAGAATCAAATTGGTAGTAGGAAAACTAGTTTCGGCTTTTGCCATCAATCAGGTATGAGATGGTAGCCTAACCTAGGGTAGTGACCACAGGAATGGACAGAAAAGGACAGATCTGAGAAACATTTAAGAAATCTACTTGACAGAGCTTGGTGAGTAACTTAATATGGAAATTAAGGGAGAGAGAAAAGTCAAAGACCATGCCCAGATTTCTGGCTTTATCTGATTGGTGGCAACATGGTAACAGTGCTAGTGGTAGATCTAGATCACGGAGAAGCTCCTCACTTGGGACATGCTCTTGCCAAGATCACCTGTGATCTCATGATCCACTGCTCATTTTTCAGTTGTCATCTAATTCAATCTATAATAGAAGCAACATTTGACACAACAGATCACTTCTTTGTTTCTGCACCTTTCTTCCCTTGGCTTCTCAGACATCACACCTTAGTAGTTCCATTACACCTCACTGGACACTCTAATTCTCTAACCTGCAGTGTTTCAGGACCCCAGAGTTCACAAGGTGTGACCTCTTCTCTGTTTACCCTCTCTCGTTAAGAGACTTCATTCCATCAGTGGCTTTAGATATCTTCTAACCACTGACAACTCTTAAATTCATGTTATTATCTCATATCTTTCCCCTGAATTCCACACTTGTATACTTAACAGCTGCCACTTCTGTTTTTTAATTGGATGTCTACTAGTCATTTTGGATTTAAGTGTGCAAGATAGAACTTCACCACTCCCATCCTGCCCCCAATGTGCCCCTCCCACCATTCTCCTCTTTCAGTAAATGCCAAAAACACTCAGCCAGCTGCTCTCCTTGACTTTTTTTTCTCACATCCCACATCCCATTCACCAGCATATACAGCAGGCTTCTCTTTCAAAACATAGCCAGAATTCTACCACTTTTTACTACCTGGGACACACTTTTCTCAAGGTAGTGGGCTCCAGGGGGCCTGGCTGGAACTGCCAAGGCTGTGAAGGCCCCCATTGGAACTAGTACTCTGCACCTCCACTCACGTTCTATTGGCAGAGCAGGCTACATGGAGAAGCTCAACATTAGTGGAATAAGGAAGTGTACTCCACCCAAAGTGAACTAGGAAATTAATCAGTGAAAGTTGCATTGTGAACAAATAACACAATCTATCACAGGCTACCACACACCATCAGGATTTTGGCTATCTCACCATCTCCCACCTCATGTGCTGGCCTTTTTTATTTTTCCAGATTCTTCCACATAGTGTCTGCATTAATTTCCTGGGGTTACCATAGCAAAGTGCCACAAACTGGTGGCTTAAAATGACATAAATTTATTCTCTCACAGTTCTGGGGGCTAAAAGTCCAAAATCGAGGTGTTGACAGTGCCATGCTCCTTCCAAAGCATACTGTGGAGGCTCTACTTTTGTTTCTTCCAGCTTCTGGTAGCTCCCAGCATTCCTTGGCTTATGGCAGCATAACTCCAATATTTGCCTCTGTCCTCACATGGCAATCATCCCTTTGCCTGAAGAGGTCCCAGAGACCAAACCTCTAAGGACATGAATATCTGGGGACCAGAGGGCAGACTGTTATGAGTTGAAATGTGTCCCTCAAAAAGATATGCTGAAGCCCTAACTCCAACACCTATGAATGTGACCTTATTTGGAAAAATAAGGTCTTTGCCTATGGATTAGGAGAAGAGACTCAGACACAAAAGGAGAAGATGGCTCTGTGACCACAGAGGCAGAGATTGGAGTGATGCATATGCAAGCCAACACATACCAAGGATTGTCAGCAAACAGCCAGAAGCAGCAAGCAAGGATTCATCCCAGAGGCTCAGAGGGATCATGGGCTTGGCTCATAAGCCCATCGCTGTTTCAGAATGTTGGAGATATTCAGATGCCAATGTAGTTAAATATGTGTTCTTTAAATCTAGATTGTTATGGATCGACTTAAATATCTCAACCTAAAAAGGGCAGCTGTTATAACCAAACTTCAGGGTGCAGAGGAAGAAGTTAGTGACACATTGGAAAATGTAAGTTACATGGAAATGTTTGAAAGTCTGCTTTTCAATATAAACTGTGAGCAGGGTGCAGTAGCTCACGCATGTAACCCCATGGGAGGATAGCTTAACCCCAGGAGTTCAAGACCAGCCCGGACAACCTAGTGAGAACCTGTCTCTACAAAAAGAAAAGAAAAACTTAGCCAGGTGTGGTGGCATGCACCTGCAGTCTCAGCTACTCAGGACCTGAGACAGGAGGATTGCTTAAGCCCAGGAGGTTGAGGCTGCAGTGAGTCATGATCACGCCACTGCACTCCAGCCTGGGCAACAAAGCCACACTCTATCTCAAGAAAAAAATTATTATAGATAATAATTTAATTAACTTATTAATAATTTATTTTGTTTATTAATTTATATTTACACACATATATGTATGCTGTGGCCCTAATTTGTATTCTTTGATAAAAATGGATTTGATTTCTGTGAAGAAGCTGTAATATTAGCACAATATCCTTTTAGATATTAGACACAACACAAGTTTTGAAACAAAATCAAAACAAACACAAGAATAATAAGAAAGAAATCCAAGTTCAGTTTAAAAATTTGCAGCACCAAAGAATCTGAAGACATTAAAATTCTTAACTCCATAAGCACTATTCATTTATTTGATCATTCAACCAATTTTTTCTTAGTAACTAATGTGTTCCTGGCCCTGATGTGCTATATATGTGATAGATATCAAATTATAACTGCCAACTGCCAAAAGTGCCACAAGGAGTTTTAATTGAAGGATTTGATCTATTCTGAGAAGCTGAGTTTCACCTATATGAGTAGAAATTATTTTTTTTAATGCATACCAGGTCTGGGCACTGTGGCTCACATCTGTAATCCCAGTACTTTGGGAGGCTGAGGTGGAAGGATCGCTTGAGCCCAGGAGTTTGAGACCAGCCTGGAACATACATGACTCTGGTCCTACGAAAAATAAAAAAAATAACCTAGCATGGTGGCACATGCCTATAGTCCCAAGTACTTGAGAGGCTGAGGTGGGGAAATCAACTGAGCCTACAGGTTGAGGCTGCAGTGAGCCATGATTGTGCCACTGCGCCCTAGCCTGCATGATAGAGCAAGACCCTATCTCAAAAATAAAAATAAAATAAAATAAAATACAAACATATACCAGGATCATAAATAGATATAATTTAAATTTAAAAATCTTTGAAGAAAGAGGTCATTTTGTTATCCTTTATCATAACAAGATCTCAGTAGGTCCACATAACTGGAATATGTTGGGACCTCTGCAACATGAACTGGTGCTGAAGAGGAAGAAAGGTGGGCTCGGGTCAGAACAGAGGCTGGGAAAAATAAACTATGTACTGAGGCCTCCTGTTCTAAATCATTATTGAAGGAAAAATAAAAGGTACCTATAAAACCTGCAGGAAATTTCTGAGCCAGAACGTTTGTCCTTAGAAAGCATCGCATGCGTGGGGCATAGGTGTAAGGTTGTAGTTTATAAGCTGTATGACCAGGTGAGGCTGCCTCCTTTTTCATAAAAGGGAAGAAGATGTGGCTGTGTACGCTGGAGTCATTATTCATATCCCTTAAGCAGCATTTCTACCTGGCAGTCCAACTCACCTCCAAAAGAATCATGTTGGAAGCTTACTACAAATACAAATCCCTCAGGCCCTAATCCCAGACTGATTGAACTGGAGATGGAACCTGAAAATGTATTTTTACAAAATCTAGAACGAATTCCTATACCCATTTAAGTCTGACAACACCTACTTTAACTCTTGGGATGCCAAAGGAGCCTGGTCAATTAAAGTTGATTGATCTACAAGTTCCTGTGTTTTTAAAGGACTTTAGATGAATAGCCTTCAGCTAAAGGCAGGTGATTTTTAGAGAATCAATATAATGAAAATGTTTAAAGCAGTGATTCCCAGCCCTGACTGCAAAATGGAGTCATCTAGAAAGCTTTTTAAACATAACAATTCCCAAGCCAATTAAAACAGAATTTCTAGGATAGGGCTCTGTCATTAAGTGAAACAAAACAAAACAGAGTACGACATCAAAGGCACAGACTACAAAAGAAAAAAATACAAAAAACTTTTGTGCATCAACACTATCAATAGAGGCCAGGAGTTTGAGACCAGTCTGGCCAACATGGGGAAACCCCATCTCTACAAAAAAAAAAAAAAAAAATGGAAAACACCATCAATCAATAGAGTGAAAAAACAACCCACAGAAAGGAGAAAAATATTTGAAAATTATATATCTGATAAGGGATTAATATGCAGAATATGTAAAGAACAACTACAATTCTACAGCAATAAAACAATCCAGTTCAAAAATGGGCAAAGGATTTGAATAGACATTTCTCCAAATAAGAGATATAAATGGCCAGTAAGTACATGAAAAGATGCTCGATATCACTAGGCATTAGGGAGATGCAAATCAAAACTACAATGAGATGCCATCTCATGTCCATTAGGGTGCTATTATTCAAAAAATGAGAAATAACAAATGTTGACGGGAGAAATGAGAACTGTCTTGCATTGTTTGTAGGGATGTAAAATGCTGCAGCTGCTATTTAAAATAGTTTGGTGGTTGCTCAAAAAGTTAAAAATAGAGTTATCATCTATCCAGCAATTGTACTACTAGACATTTCCCCCAACGGATTGAGACCAGGAACTCAAACAGATACTTGTACACCAATATTCATAGCAGCTTTATTCACAATAGCCAGAAGGTGGAAATAACCCAATGTCCATCAAGATGAATAGATAAGCAAAATGTGTTTGTGTGTGTGTGTGTGTGTGTGTGTGTGTGTGTGTGTGTGTGTGTGTGTATGTGTATGATGGAATATTATTCAACCTTAAAGAGGGGTAAAATTCTTATCTATGATAAAATCTGAGCCATGAAAACATACTAAGTGAAACAAGCAGATACAAAAGGGCAAATATATGATTCCACTTATAAAAGATACACGGAATAGACAAGTTCATAGAGACAGAATGTAGGATAGAGGTTAACAGGAGCTGGGGGTAAGGAAGAATAGAGAGTTATTTCATGAGTACAGAGTTCTGTTTGGGATGATGGAAAAGTTCTGGAAATGAATAGAGGAGATGGTGGTTATACAACACAGTGAATATACTTAATACCACTGAACTGTATGCTTAAAGGTGGTTACAAAAGCAAATTTTATGCGATGTGTATTTTACCACAATTAAAAAACTAAAAAACAAACCCAAAAATCTTCCCTAGGAGATTCTACTATTCAGCCAGGGAAGAGAACCACTAATTTAAAGGGGTAGGAGAGCCACAAAGACCTTACTGTAGACTCCAGCTCCCTGGTGAAGAGCGAGAGAGCTGTAGCATCTGATGAGTTGCTGGAGAGGAGGGGCTGTGCAGGTGGATGGGGACGTGGGCATGGATTTGTGCAATAGGAGGAAGGACAGGGTCAGACTGGCACCCAGCATAGTAAAGTTATAGCTTTTGAGTCACACAGACCTGGATTTGAATTCCAGCTATATAGCCTATCAGACCTGTACTCTGCTTAACCTTGCTGCCCTTTATTCAATTATATATATATATATATATATGGGATAAAAATCCCTATGTCATTGTGTTATTGTAAAGATTACGTGAGATGATGTTTTTAAAGTGCCTAGAACCAATGGTGATATTTAAAAAATCTAATAATTGCATCGGAGGGGCAGGGCTGGCTTTATGACACAGGACGACTATGTGCTTAGTTTAATGCTCTGCTGCTGCAGTCTTGAAATTCTTAATAACTGTAGAAGAAGGGCCCTGTAATGTTCATTTCGTTCTGGCCCTGGCAAATTGGTTTGTGCTATGCAAGGGCATTCACCCAATCACAACAGAGCTGGCAGAAGTGCTGGAGACATTTGGGAGGCATTAACCCTAAGTTGCTGGATCATGGAAAGGTCCAGAAATTCTTCAGCAAGAGGAGGGGTCAGAGTAGAGTTTGAGGGTAGTGGCTATGGTGGCCAACTTTCTTCTGCCCCTGCCTCTCTACCTTGGCTGTATCTGGGATTCCTCACAAGCTCCTCTGGTTAAGTCACTCCAAAAAGTATGCTTCCTGTCTTCTGATTGAGAAAGAAGTAGTGGGAGGGAGCCAAGAAGAGGGGGAGTGGCTCTGGCACTAGCACCTTCTTTCAAAGATTTCCAACCAGTCATACGGTTTTCTGCTCTCCATTCATTTCCCTTCAGAGGTACCTGGTATCACAAGGTCCCATGTCTTTCCAGTGTTTTGCAAAGTGAATCCACTAGCTCCATGTTGTTCCTGCCCCTCCCATACCTGTCTTTGCTCCACAGATACTTAGCCATCACCTTTCTCTGACATAAGTCAGTTACCACTCATCCATCTGCTTTCTAACTGACAAAATTGTGTAGCTGTAGCTGGTGAGCTGTCAGCCTGATCAACATCTCTAGTCTCTTCGCCCATTCCCTGTGTCTTCATGAGTTTATTCTTTTTTTAAAAAAAAAATTCTTCTACTGTCATTTTAGTGAGGTTTTAGGAAAGCAGCAAACATATATGCATGTTTTCAGTCTGCTTTGTTTAAGCAGAAGCCAGTCCTGATCATTTTTAAGCCTGTAATATCAAATTCATTCAAAAGCTCCTCTTCTCCTCTCCCCTCAGCACCTGCTGAATGTGTGGCACCATGGGCATGAAGTTGAGAGAGGAACATGGTCTGCTATTCAAATACTTAACCTTTTAGAGAATACTTACGGTCTATTCAAATACTGTTTTCATGTATGGGTGCAAAATATGGATGATAAGGAAAGAGTGACTGCTTCCTGACCTAACTAGGCATGATTTCAGTCCATAGCTCATTGTCCTGGAACTCTGTGGAAAAGAGCTATAGCTTAATGTGCTCCACGGATGAGGTTCTCAGTCTTATGCAAGTCCCCTAAGCATTGACAGTTTGCTTAACATTTACTATCACTTCCAGCTCTCACTTTGGAACATTCATGAAGCATCTCTGCAGTACACATGCCTCTTTGTTCTCTGATGCTGCAGTGGTCCAGGGAAGATCATAGCTCACAATCTCATCTGCATTCCATAGCCAACTATGAAGCCAGCATATACATGTGTGACCCCCATCTGAGGGCTTGAGGGAGCACTTTTCCCCTGGCGATTGCCCACTGTCTTACTTCATTTTCTTTTGCTATAGTAAAATACCACAGACTAGGTAATTTATAAAGAAACTAAGTTTATTTGGTTCACAGTTCTGGAGCCTGGGAAGTCCACGTGCATGGCACCAGCATCTGGTGAGGGCCTTTGTCCTGTTTCCCATGGTGGACCGTGGAAGGACAAAAGAGTGAAAAAGCCAGAGCCAGGGCTAGAGGAGGCCAAATTTGCCTTTATAACAACCCCACTCTCAAAATAACTCACCCACTCCTGAGATAACCACGTTAATCTATTTATGAGGGCAGAGCACTCATGACCTAATCACCTGTTAACAGTCCTACCTCTAAATACCATCACAATGGCAATTAAATTTCAACATGAGTTTTGGAGGGGACATTAAAACCATAAACCTCACCATGCCATCTCTCACCAGTTTTCTCATCCCCTGCTAAGGAAGCACAAGGACAGATGAACCTTTCAAACAATCTTTGTATCATATGGTAAAATAAGCATAAATATAAAATAAAATAAGCATGTTCCCAGCTGAGATTTAGCAGTTTTCTACAGAATTTTACAGTCTGTAGAAGAGTATTTTTTAACTTATCTGGAGGTCACCAACAGAAAGGATTGCTGATGAAGGAGACTTTAAATTTTAAGAATGAAAGAACCACTTATAACTAAGTAAGTGCGAAAACAATGTGTGTGTAACATCGTAGGTATATGTAAAAGCTAGGGTAAATTGACAAAAAATCTGGTACATTTTCAAAAATTTTTATAAGAATTTTTCAGAATCAGTTTTCTAAGGAAAATGATAGAAAATGTACAACCTACGTTATGCTTATTTTACCACATGATAGAAATTACTCAGTAAAATTTAGTTTTTTAACATAAATGAAAACTAGTCCTATTAAATCAAGGACAAGTGCAGAATGTTGCAGTTAAGAAAAAAGCCAAAATTTACTTTTTAAATTCTTTCTGAAAGAGTAAAGCACTATAAAATAATAAATGAAATATTTAATACTGCTGATTCCAGCAAAACTTAGGCCCATATTTTTAATGTAGTATTTGCAATTCACAGGGTGAGCTGTTTCGTACTCTTGCATCTTATAAACCTATTGCACCAAGATATAGATGGCAGAGAAGCAAATGGGGACCTACATGTCCTGTGAATTTAAAAGACGGTAACATTTATTCTGGATTATCAGATTATTCTGTGAGGTAAGTAAGATTTTTAGAACTTAATTTTAAAACTTGCTCATACGTCTTTTCAGTTGTTTACTTATATGGCATATTTTAAGTTTTCTAGGTAAGATCTACTGTCTTTCATCAGAAGAAGCATTAAAACCATTTTTATTGAACCCACGTCCCTATCTGCTTCCACCTATGCCAGCACCACCGTGTAAAGTATTCATACTTGGACCTCAATATTCAGGGAAAACAACACTTTGCAATATGCTTGCAGAAAATTACAAAGGAAAGGTAACTATCTATCTATCTATCTATCTACAGCGTATCTATCTATACTTGATTATAATTTGTAGGATTTTATTTATACTCATTTTTTAAAATCTCATGCTTTAATTGGATAATTGTTCCACTGGGCTTGGAGTAGGGAAAGCATTCTTTGGTTGTTGCTTATTGCTTCTTCTAGACCAGAGTCCCTCCCTGCTTCCCCAAAGCCCCCAGATGTAAATGTCATGTCATTCAGACTATGCCACCTACTAGCTTTCTTTGTTCTACTCATCTTCTGTTTCCTGGGTTTCACTACTTTTGGCTTACTCTCACTCTCCCCATGCACTCACTCCTGTCCTAATTCTTGGTAATTTCAGTATTACAAAGATGATCCTCTCAACACCTTGACCCCTTCTCCCTCAGTAATCTTGTTGTCTACTCTCAGTAAATTATTTTTAGCTTAGACAAGAGTGATAAAGAAACAAGCATATTTGGGATATAATTTGAAGGCAGAGCCAAAAGATTTGATGAGGGATTGGAAGGTGGAGGAATTCTAGGAAGGGCAGTGTGGCTTGAGGATGCCTATGCAAGAAGGAATGGCAAAAGATAATGGTTAAAGTCATAGAGCAATTCAGGCCACGGGAAGGTGTTAGAAGTCGTTCCAAGTCCTTCTGCATTCTTTTAAGCACAGGAATATCATTTCCTATTTGCTTTCAACTTTTTCATTGTAAAACATGACAAACATACAGAAAAGTGAAGCCCCACTGAGTTATCACAAAATGAACCCCCACGTAACCACCACCCAGGTCAAATATGGAATGTTGCCAGCACCCAGAAGCCTTCTCATGTTTCTTCTCAATACCAGTCTCCTCACTCTCCACACAAAGGTAACCACTGCCCAGAATTTTATGGCATTCACTTCCATATTTCTCTTATGGTTTTGCCATAGAAGCATACACCCAAATATCATAGGTTAGTTTAGCATGTTTTTTTGAACTTCATAAACTTAAACAATTTATCTTCTTTGTTCCTGGCTTCTTTCACTTAACATTATAATTATAATATTTGCCCACACTATCGAATGTAGCTGTAGTTTGTTCATTTTTACTGTTTTATTGTATTCTGTTGGTTGAATTACACCATGGTGTATTTATCCACATTTGAGCACTAATAAAACTTTGATTGATTCCAGATTGGAGTGAATGACACTACTATAGATATTCCTGTACATGTCTCTTGGTGCACACATGGACAAATATTTAACTTGTGTAGATAATGCCAAATTGTTTTCCAAAGTAGTTCCATTAATTCACAGTACTATCTACAGTGTATGAGAGTTCCATTATTCCACATTGCTGTCAACTCTTATGATGGTCAGTCTTTCTAATTCTAGCCATTTTAGTGGGTGTATAGCAGTATCTCACTGTGGTTTTAATTTGCCTTTCTCTGATGACTAACTAGGTTGAACCTCTTCCATATGTTTACTTGTCATTTAGATATTTTCTTTCTGAAGGACTTTCTCAAGTATCTTGCCCATTTTTAATTGTTTTTTGTATATTATTAGTAAGAGTTCCTAATATTATCTATATACAAGTTCTCTGTTGATTATAAGCATTATGACTACTCTCTGTCTCTCTGTGGTTTGCCATTTTACTTTTCTTTTTTAAAAAATTATACTTTAAGTACTGGGGTACATGTGCAGAATGTGCAAGTTTGTTACATAGGTATACATGTACTACAGTGGTTTACTGTACCCATCAACCCATCATCTACCTTAGGTATTTCTCCTAATGCTATCCCTCACCTAGTCCCCCAACCCCTTACAGGCCCCAGTGTATGATGTTCCCCTCTCTGTGTCCATGTATTCTCATTGTTCAACTCCCACTTATGAGTGAGAACACGCGGTGTTTGGTTTTCTGTTCTTGTGTCAGTTTGCTGAGAATGATGGTTTCCAGCTTCATCCATGTCCCTGCAAAGAACATGAACTCATCATATTTTATGGCTGCATAGTATTCCATGGTACGTATGTGTCACATTTTCTTTATCCAGTCTTTCACTGATGGGCATTTGGGTCGGTTCCAACTGTTTGCTATTGTGAACAGTGCCACAGTAAACATACGTGTGCCTATGTCTTTATAGTACAATGATTTATAATCCTTTGAGTATATACCCAGTAATGGGATTGCTGGGTCAAATGGTATTTCTGGTTCTAGATCCTTGAGGAATCACCACACTGTCTTCCACAATGGTTGAACTAATTTACACTTCTACCAACAGTGTGAAAGCATTCCTATTTCTCCACATCTTTGCCAGTATCTGTTGTTTCCTGACTTTTTAATGATCGTTTTTCTAACTGGCATGAGATGGTATCTCAATGTGGTTTTGATTTTCATTTCTCTAATGACCAGTGATGATGAGCTTCTTTTCATATGCTTGTTGGCTGCATAAATGTCTTCTTTTGAGAAGCATCTGTTCATATCCATTGCCCACTTTTTGATGGGGTTGTTTTTATTTTTCTTGTGAATTTGTTTAAGATTTTTGTGGATTCTGGATTTTAGCCCTTTGTCAGATGGACAGATTGCAAAAATTTTCTCCCATTCCGTAGGTTGCCTGTTCACTCTGATGATCATTTCTTTTGCTGTGCAGAAGCTGTTTCGGTTAATTAAATCCCATTTGTCAATTTGGGCCTTTGTTGCCATTGCTTTTGGTGTTTTAGTCATGAAGTCCTTGCCTGTGCCTATGTCCTGAATGGTATTGCCTAGGTTTTCTTCTAGGGTTTTTATGGATTTAGGTCTTATGTTTAAGTCTTTAATCTATCTGGAGTTAATTTTTGCATAAGGTGTAAGGAAGGGATCCAGTTTCAGCTTTCTACATATGGCTAGCCAGTTTTCCCAGCAATGTTATTGAATAGGGAATTCTTTCCTCATTGTTTTTGTCAGGTTTGTCAAAGATCAGATGGTTGTAGATGTGTGGTGTTATTTCTGAGGCCTCTGTTCTGTTCCATTGGTCTATATCTCTGTTTTGGTACCAGTACCATGTTGTTTTTGTTACTGTAGCATTGTAGTATAGTTTAAAGTCAGGTAGCATGATGCCTGCAGCTTTGTTCTTTTTGCTTACAATTTTCTTGGCTATGCAGGACTTTTTTGGTTCCATATGAAACTTAAGGTGGATTTTTCCAATTCTGTGAAGAAAGTCAATGAAAGCTTGATGGAGATTGCATAAAATCTACAAATTACTTTGGGCAGTATGGTCATTTTCATAATATTGATTTGTCCTATCCATGAGCATGGAATATTTTTCAATGTGTTTGTGTCCTCTCTTATTTTCTTGAGCAGTGGTTTCCAGCTCTCTTTGAAGAGGTCCATCACATCCCTTGTAAGCTGTATTCCTAGGTATTTTATTCTCTTTGTAGTAATTGTGAATGGGAGTTCACTCATGATTTGGCTCTCTGTTTGTCTGTTATTGGTGTATAGAAATGCTTGTGATTTTTGCACATTGATTTTGTATCCTGAGACTTTGCTGAAGTTGCTTATCAGCTTAAGGAGATTTTAGCCATTTCACTTTTCTAATGGCATCTTTCAGTAAACAGAAGTTCTTGATTTCAACGGATAATGATTTATCAACCTTGTCTGTTATCATTAGTGCTTTTTATATCACACTTAAGAAAATTTTTCCACCTAAACATCATGAGGATATTGTCCTATATTAACTTCTAAAAGTTCTATTGTTTTGACTTTCACAATTAGATATATAATCCACCTAGACTTGACTTTCTTATAATGCGAAGGACAGGGTAAGTTTTACTTTTTCCCATATAGATATTCAGTCATTTCAGGATCACTGAAGAAAAGATCATCCTTTATCAAGTGTTTTGCCCCCTTTGTCTTATCATGTCTTTATACATGTGTGTGCCTGTTTTGGGACTCAGTGATCTATTTCTTTTTTACTTCATTTCTTTTTGAGACAAGATCTTGCTCTGTTGCTCAGGTTGAAGTGCAATGTTGCCATCATAGTTCACTGCATCCTCTAACTCCTGGTCTCTAACAATCCTCCCACCTCAGCCTCCTGAGTAGCTGGGATGACAGATGCACACCACCATGCCTGGCTAATCTTTGTATTTTTTGTAGAGATGGGGTCTTGCTACGTTGCCCTGGCTGATCTCGGGAGCTCCTTGCCTTAAATGATCCTCCCACCTCAGCCTCCCAAAGCACTTGGATTACAAGTGTGAACCACAATTCCGAACCTCACTGATTTTATAGAGAGAAATTTTATATAGAAAAATCTTTTGGGATTTTAACTGGGATAGCATCACATTTATCAATCAGCTGGAGAAATGGACATCTTTACAATATTGACTCTTCTAGTCCACAAATATGATACATTTTACCATTTATTTAGCTCCTCTTTCATTTACATTAGTAATAATTTAGGTTTTCTGTGTAGAAATTTACACAAACCTCTACATATTTGATGGGTTTTGATGCTATCATAGGTAATATCATTTTTAACTAATTAAAACTTCCCTCTATTATCTTGCATGTTATATATTTTTTTCTTTAAAGAGTCACCCAAGAAATAATGCCTGACATATTACTTCTAACATAAATTGGTACTTTTACACTTCTTAGATAATGCAAGGGTCTTACAATTCCAACATACCTTTAAAATGTATTTCCACATTATCCTGTAAAGCATCACTTGGCTTCTAATGTACAAATGTCATAGACCATACATGTCCTTTTTTTTTTTTAGTTGCATTTTAGGGTTTGGAGTACATGTGAAGAACAAGCAAGATTGTTGCATAGGTACATACATGGCAGAGTGATTTGCTGCCTTCCTCCCCATCACCTATATCTGGCATTTCTCCCCATGCTGTCTCTCCCCAAGTCCCCACCCCCCCACCCCTCCCCTATTTCCCCCCAACAGACCCCAGTGTGTGATGCTCCCCTCCCTGTGTCCATGTGTTCTTATTGTTCAACACCCACCTATGAGTGAGAACATGTGGTGTTTGATTTTCTGTTCTTGTGTCAGTTTGCTGAGAATGATGGTTTTCCAGGTTCAACCATGTTCCTACAAAGGACATGAACTCATCGTTTTTGATGGCTGCATAAGATTCCATTGTGTATATGTGCCACATTTTCCCTGTCCAGTCTATCATCGATGGGCATTTGGGTTGGTTCCAGGTCTTTGCTATTGTAAACAGTGCGGCAATGAACATTCGTGTGCACGTGTCCTTATAGTAGAACGATTTATAATCTTTTGGGTATATACCCAGTAATGGGATTGCTGGGTCAAATGGAATTTCTATTTCTAGGTCCTTGAGGAATCGCCACACTGTCTTCCACAATGGTTGAACTAATTTACACTCCCACCAACAGTGTGAAAGTGTTCTTATTTCTCCACATCCTCTCCAGCATCTGTTGTCTCCAGATTTTTTAATGATCGCCATTCTAACTGGCATGAGATGGTATCTCAATGTAGTTTTGATTTGCATTTCTCTAATGATCAGTGATGATGAGCATTTTTTCATATGTTTATTGGCCTCATGTATGTCTTCTTTTGTAAAGTGTCTGTTCATATCCTTCGCCAGCTTTTGAATGGGCTTGTTTTTTTCTTGTAAATCTGTTTTAGTTCTTTGTAGATTCTGAACATCAGCCCTTTGTCAGATGGGTAGACTGCAAAAAATTTTTCCCGTTCTGTTGGTTGCCGATTTACTCTAATGACTGTTTCTTTTGCTGTGCAGAAGCTGTGGAGTTTGATTAGGTCCCATTTGTCAATTTTGGCTTTTGTTGCCAATGCTTTTGGTGTGTTAGTCATGAAGTCCTTGCCTACACCTATGTCCTGAATGGTTTTGCCTAGATTTTCTTCTAGGGTTTTTGTGGTGTTAGGTCTTATGTTTAAGTCTTTAATCCATCTGGAGTTAATTTTAATGTAAGGTGTCAGGAAGGGGTCCAGTTTCTGCATTCTGCACATGGCTAGCCAGTTTTCCCAACACCATTTATTAAACAGGGAATCCTTGCCCCATTGCTTGTTTTTGTCAGGTTTGTCAAAGATAGGATGGTTGTAGATATGTCGTGTTGCCTCTGAGGCCTCTGTTCTGTTCCATTGGTCTATATCTCTGTTTTGGTACGAGTACCATGCTACATATCTCTTAATACAACATTTTCAAACACTGTTTATATTTACATCTCCAAAACAAAATTCTACATTTTAAATTTATAATATTCAGGAAAGATGGTGTGATACATTGCAAATGTAATTGGTGGAATGTCAAAATCAAAGATAAGTGTTTAGAAAACTTCCTCATGTGTCAGTAACGGAGTCTCAAGTGTTCCTGGCCCTAAGAAAGGCCATTTTACTACGTGGAAAACAAGTGTGTACCACCAATCATATTAATTTTTTGGTGATCACATAATGATATTTTAACCATTTTACATCCAAATATGATTGCCTATTACTTGCAATAGGGCTTTGCTTATGTTTTAGTTACATTATAGAATTTGAATCAGGTATAATGCATTATAAATTTCCCATTTAAAACAATGAAAAATGGGCTGGGCATGGTGGCTCATGGCTGTAACACCAGCCCTTTGGGAGGCTGAGGCAGGAGGATCCCTTGAGTCCAGGAGTTTGAGGCCAGCCTAGGCAAAATGGTGAGACCCTATCTCTAAAAAAATAAAATAAAATAAAATCATGAAAAATTATTTCTTACCCTCAGAAACTGAAATAATTATTTTTGTTCATTTTAAGTCATTAAGTTTTTAGGTACTTTTTAATGCAGCAATTAGACAATTAATGTCCCAAAATAATTTTTTAAGATTGATAATTATATTTCATAAAAGTATAAAACATTTTTCTCTGCTACAAGGCCTCTGTTTTTTTTTAATTAAACCCAGTAGCCTGGAGATCTTTGAAACAAGTATAACTAAAAAAGTATTTCTGGCACTGTACACATTGAGCACCTACAGATCAAAAGGAAAAAGGCAACACTAGGCAAATAGGCAACAGATAGCTAGAGAAAACCACAGAAGATGAGTTGTCAGTGGAAAAAACTTGCAAAAGATGCCTAACCTCATCAGGAGATAAATAACATAAATTAAAATAATAGTAAGATGAAAATTTTCACCCACATAAAAAGAATGACAACCTTTGTTCTAATGAGAACATGCATGAATGAGAACTTTTAAAAACTATTGAAGGAGCTGTACATTGCTACCATCTTCTTAAGAATCTTTACATTCCAGCCATGTCAGGGAAACTAGCCCTCCCACTGTGTGATCCCTGAGGGAAGAGAAACTCATGAGGTGAGCTGCTTGGTTACCGCAATTGTCTGCATGGGCGTGGACAGCTTCCTGACAGGACAAGTAGAACATGGTGTTTACACGGGGCTGAGAAGGCTGAGCTGAGTTCTGAAGCAGCCTGCACTGTGAAGCACAGCAGCGAGAAAGGAGCTGCTTGTGAGTAGGGTGAGAGCGAGGCCCAAGTCTGTGTAGCCAAGAGCTTCACAAAGAAGACTTCACAAAGCTTATCAAAGGATGGCTCCTCCAGGTTGTGAACAGAATAGATACTGGAGGCTGAGCAGTACTGGGACTTGAGACATCTGGCCCAGTCACAAAGGAGAGGCCTTATTACCAGAACACCGAGCTGACACACTGTGAAAGGCCATCCTTGGTAGTATGGGCCACAGCCTAGATTAAGGTCTACTCTACACCCTCCCTCACCAAGCCTAAAACCCCTCCTCAATAAAATCTGGGGGAATGAATTTGGAGATTGAGTCCTATCAAAATGGGAAACACTTGAGGGCTTTCCAAATATTGGATTTAATAAAACATTAAACAGAAGTTCAGGCCAGGCACAGTGGTCTGTAATCCCAGCACTTTGGGAGGCTGAGGAGGATGGTTCACTTGAATCCAGGAGTTTGAGACCCATCTAGCCAACATGGAAAAACCCTGTCTCTAAAATACGAAAATTAGCCAGGTATGGTGGTGCACACCTGTAATCTCAGCTATTTGGGAGGCTGAGGCAGGAGAATCACTTGAACCCAGGAGGCGCAGGTTGCAGTAAGCAGAAATTACACCACTGCACTCCAGCCTGGGTAACAAGGAGAGATTGTCTCAAAA
>NW_016107546.1:855354-918020 GCF_001604975.1 Cebus imitator | reverse complement strand
AAAAAAAAAAAAAAAAAAAAAAAAAAAAAAAAAAAACAGAAGTTCAGTATGGTAAACCAATACAGTCATGTGCTGCATCAACGACAGACTGCATATACAACAGTGGTCCCATAAGATTATAATGGAGTTGAAACATTCTCATTGCCTAGTGAAGTCGTAGCCATTGTAACATCATAGCACAAGTTACTCATGTGTTTGTGGTACTGCTATAAACAAACCTACTGTGCTGCCAGATGTATAAAGGCATAGCACATACAATTATGTACAGTTATGTAATACTTGATGAAGATAATTAACAATGAGGTTGCTGGTTTATGTATTTACTATACTATACTTTTAATCATTATTTTAGAATGTATTCTTCTACTTATAGAAAAAGTTAACAGTAAAACAATCTCAAGCAGGTCCTTCAGGAGATATTCCAGAAGGCATTGTTGTCATGGGAGACAACACTCCATGTATGTTATTGTCTCTGAAGACCTTCCAGTGGTACAAGATGTAGAGGAGGAAGACAGTGATATTGAAAATCATGACCCTGTGTAGGGCTAGGCTAATGTATGTGTTTGTGTCTTTGTTTTTACCAAAAAAGCTTAAAAATAGAAAAAAGCTTATAGAGTAAAGAAATAAGAGAAGACACAAACAGATGGAAAAACATTCCATGCTCATGGTTGGGAAGAATCAGTATTGTGAAAATGGCCATAACGCCCAAAGTAATTTATATATTCAATGCTATCCCCATCAAGCTACCATTGACTTTCTTCACAAAATTGGAAAAAAAAAACCACCTTAAATTTCATATGGAACCAAAAAAAGAGCCTACATAGCCAAGACAATCCCAAGCAAAAAAAAAAAAAAATTCTGGAGGCATCACGCTTCCTGACTTCAAACTGTACTACAAGGCTACGTAATCAAAACAGCATGGTACTGGTACCAAAACAGAGATATAGACCAATGGAACAGAACAGAGGCCTCAGAATTATTGACACACATCTACAACCATCTGACCTTTGACAAATCTGACAAAAACCAGCAATGGGGAAAGGATTCCCTATTTAATAAATGGTGTTGGAAAAACTCGCTAGCCATATGCAGAAAGCTGAAACTGAATTCCTTCCTTGTACCTTATACAAAAACTAACTCCAGATAGACTAAAGATTTACTCATAAGACCTAACACCATAAAAACCCTAGAAGAAAACCTAGGCAATATCATTGAGGACACAGGCATGGGCAAGGACTTCATGACTAAAACACCAAAAGCAATGGCAACAAAAGCCAAAATTGACAAATGGGATTTAATTAAAGTTAAGAGCTTCTGCACAGCAAAAGAAACTATCAGTAGAGTGAACCAGCAACCAACAGAATGGGAAAAATTTTTGCAATCTGTCCGACAAATAGCTAATATCCAGAATCTATGGAGAACTTAAACAAATTTACAAGAAAAAAAACCAACAACCCCATTAAAATGTGAGCAAAGGATATGAACAGACACTTCTCAAAAGAAGACATTTATGCAGCCAACAAATGTATGAAAAAAAGCTCATCATCACTGGTCATTAAAGAAATGAAAATCAAAACCACATTGATATACTATCTCACGCCAGTTAGAATGGTAATCATTAAAAAATCAGGATACAACAGATGCTGGAGAGGATGTGGAGAAATAGGAATGCTTTTACACTGTTGGTGGGAGTGTAAATTAATTCAACCATTGTGGAAGACAGTGTGGTGATTCCTCAAGGATCTAGCACCAAAAATGCCATTTGACTCAGCAATCCCATTACTGGGTGTATACTCAAAGGATTGTAAATCGTTCTATTATAAAGACACATGCACATGTATTTTTATTGCGGCACTGGTCACAATAGCAAAGACTTGGAACCAACCCAAATGACCATCAATGATAGACTGGATAAAGAAGGCCGGGTGCGGTGGCCCACACCTGTAATCCCAGCACTTTGGGAGGCTGCGGTGGGCGGATCACAAGGTCAGGAGATCGAGACCATCCTGTCCAACATGGTGAAACCCCATCTCTAGTAAAAATACAAAAAAAAAAAAAATGCTGGATGTGGTGGTGCATGCCTGTAGTCCCAGCTACAAAGGAGCCTGAGGCAGGAGAATTGCTTGAACCCAGGAGGCAGAGTTTGCAGTGAGCCGAGATTGTGCCACTGCACTACAGCCTGGGTGACAGTGTGAAACTCTGTCTCAATATATATATATATATATATATATATATATATATATATATGGCACATATACACCATGGAATACTATGCAGCCATAAAAAAGCATGAGTTCATGTCCTTTGCAGGGACATGGGTAAATCTGGAAACCACATTATCAGCAAAGTAACACAAGAAGAGAAAACCAAACACCACATGTTCTCACTCAAAAGTGGGTGTTGAATAATGAAAACACAGGGACACAGGGAGGGGAACATCACACACCAGGGCCTGTCAGGGGGTGGGGGTCTAGGGGAGGGAAATCAGGGGTTGGGGGATAAGGAAGGGATAGCATTAGGAGAAATACATAATGTAGATGACGGGGTAATGAATGCAGCAAATCACCATGGCACGTGTATACCTATGTAAAAACCTGCACATTCTGCACATGTACCCCAGAACTTAAAGTATAATAATAATAATAAAAAGATACAAAGAACCTATTTTGTATATCTGTACAATGAGTTTGTGTTTTAAGCTAAGCATTGTTACAAAAGAGTCAAAAAGTTAAAAAAAGTTTTTAAGTTTATAAAGTAAAAGAAGTATAATAAGACAAGGTTAATTTATTATTGAACAAAGAAAAAAAATAAATTTAGTGTAGCCTAACTATACATTGCTTATAAAGTCTACAGTAGTATACAGTAATATCCTAGGCCTTCTTATTCACTGAACACTCACTGTCTCACCCAGATCAACTTCTAGTCTTGCAAGTTTCATTCATGGTAAATTCCCTATACAGGTGTAGCATTTAAAAAAATTTTATGCCATATTTGTACAGTAACTTTTCTATATTTAGATATGTTTAGACATACAAATCCTTAACACTGTATTAGAGTTGCTTGCAAAATTCAGTACAGCAACATGCTGTACGGATTTATAGCCTAGGAGCAATAGGCTATGCCATATAGCCTAGGTGTGTAGTAAGCTGTACCATCTAAGCTTGTGTAAGTACACTCAATGCTGTTTGCACAACAACAAAATCACCTTATGACACATTTCTCAGAATGTATCCCCATTGTTAAGCAACACATGCCTGTAATTGAACTGCCGGGTAGAACAAAAGTCAACACTGACAGTCTTCAGAAGAAGATAATAGAATTCAAAGTCCCTAATAATGTATCATGTCCAACATGTAATGGAACATTACAAGACATACAAAGAAACGGGAAAATGTTACCCATATCAAGAAAAAAGGAGACAATAGAAACTAGCCCTGAAATGGACTGGGTTGGATTTGGCAGATAAAACCTTTAAAGTGGCTATTATAAATATGCTTATGGTCTTTATAAGAGAATAGAAAATCTCATAAGATAAATTTTAAAACTACTTAAAACAGAACCAAATGGAAATCCTGCACTAAAAATACAAAAACAAAACTGAACATTTTACTGAATTAGCTTGACAGCAGATTGGAATTTGTGTAAGAAATTGGAAACAGATCAATAAAACATTTCCAGTCTGAAGAACAGAAAGAGAAAAAAATATTGAAGAAATGAGCAGAGCTTCAGGGACCTGTGGGATAAATCAAACGGACTAATGTGAGTCAGTGGAGTCCCAGAAGAGGATGATAGTGAACATAGGACAGAAAAAATATACTTGAAGATATGATTGCCAACATTACTTAAATTAAGAAACCTAGCAAAAGCCAAAAAATTTAGATTGACTTATAGCTCCAAGAAGCTCAGTAAGCCCCAAGCAGGATAAATACAAGGAAAACCACACCTACACACATCATATTTAATGCTGAAAACCCCTAAAGTGGCAGTCCCCAACCTTTTTGGCACCATGAACTGGTTTCATGGTTTCATCTTCCACCCCAGCAACCCAGTTTTTCCACAGACTGGGTTGCTGGGGTGGAGGATGGTTTCAGGATGAAACTGTTCCACTTCAGATCCTCACGCATTAGATTCTCATAAGGAGCACACAAACTAGATCCCCCACATGTGCAGTTCACAATAGGGTTCATGCTCCTATGAGAATCTAATGCTGCCATTGATCTGACAAGAAGCAAAGCTCAGCAGGCAGTAATGCTTGTCAACTGCTCACCTCCTGCAGTGGTCTGAGGGTGGGGGACCCCTGCCCTAAAGCAGCCACAGAAAAATTGATATATTAAATAGAAGAAAAGATTGATACAAATGATTGCCAACTTGTCATCAGAAGCAATGGCAATCACAAAACAATCAAACAAGAGCTTCAAACAATTAAAAGAAAAAAAGGCTATCCTAGAAGTATATACCAAGTGAAAATGTCCTTGAAAAATGAGTTTCAGATAAAGGTCACTTTCTGGCCTTCTGATGGCTAAGAGTTTCACAATACAATTCCCAAGCCAAATCACCTAAGCACTAAACAAACAATACTCATGCAAATGAAGCTTCCAATTATTAATATACTCTGGAAAATAAGAGTAATTATTGAATCTAGAAACTGAAACAGGATGCTAGAAACAGAAAAGGGAGCATTTGGGGAAAAATGGGTCCTTTGAAATTAAAATATGTGCAAGATGAAAGAAAAAAGAAAATATAACACAAATGAAAACTTCTTTTTTGTTGTTGTTGTTGGAAGGTATTTTTTCCCTATTTATTTATTTTATTGCATTTTAGGTTTTGGGGTACATGTGAAGAACATGCAAGATTGTTGCATAGGTACACACGTGGCAGTGTGATTTGCTGCCTTCCTCCCCATCACCTACATCTGGCATCTCTCCCCTTGCTATCTCTCCCCAGCTCCCCACCCCCCACCGTCCCTCAAAAGATAGAAATTAAAGTTACCTTCTAGAAATTAGTATAAACTGACAAATAAATGGAAAAAGAATACAAAATTAAATAAACTATAAGGTCAGCCTAGGGTGTTCATTATCCATATAGGAATTCTTGTAGGAGCTACCAGAGAAAAGAATAGTGCCAAAGAAATAACTGCAGAAAATTTCTCAGATTGAAGGACATGCTTCCAGATAGAAATGAGGTAGCAAATGCCCAGAACAATGGATGGAGAAAGACCCACATGAAGGCACATCACTTTGAAATTATGAAGCAATGGGGGCAAAGATCCAGAGGCTTCTGTAAAAATGAGCCTAGAATGCTCTGGAGAGGAAAACTAGGTCCCATGGAAAGGACTGGGAATTCCAATAGCATGAAACTTCTCAACCCACAACTCTGGAAGCCAGAAAACAATTTTTGGGGGGAGTGGCTGACAGCCTAAGATTTTTATTCAGGCCAATAAAGTCTAATGATAGAATGAGGGCATTTTCAGTCATACATGCAAAAAATTACCTCTCATCTGTTCTTTGTCAGAAGCTACTAGAGGATATAGTCTATCAGAATGGGAACCTAAACCAAGATGGAGACATGGGATCTGAAAGAAAAACACATGCACACAAATGTTCATTGCAGCACTGTTTACAATAGCAAAGACTTGGAACCAGCCCAAATGCCCATCAATGATAGACCAGACAGGGAAAATGTGGCACATATACACCATGGAATACTATGCAGCCATAAAAAAACGATGAGTTCGTGTCTTTTGTAGGGACATGGATGAACCTGGAAAGCATCATTCTCAGCAAATTGATGCAAGAACAGAAAATCAACCACATGTTCTCACTCATAGGCAGGTTGAGCAATGAGAACATGTGGACACAGGGAGGGGAGCATCACACACTGGGGTCTGTTGTGGGGAACTAGGGGAGGGATAGTGGGGGGTAGGGATTTGGGGAGGGGTAACATGGGGAGAAATGTCAGATACAGGTGATGGGGAGAAAGGCAGCAAACCACGTTGCCATGTATGTACCTATGTAACAATCTTGCATGTTCTTCACATGTACCCCAAAACCTAAAAAGCAATAAAGTGTATATTTTTTTAAAAAAAAAAAGCATCCATGCACCCCTGACAAGAAAGAGGGAAAGGGAATCCCAAGATGGTTGGGGAGGGAGAGCCCATTAGGTCAGTTGTTCTGCAGGCCTAGAAGCCTAGAAAATAACCGATCCAGTTTGGGGTAGGAGTCCAGATGGCTCCAGAAGAGATAGCTCCAGAAAGATGATTACCTGATGTATTTTCAAGCAGAAATTTATAGTTGTGAAGAAGAGTTTGGGAATTCATTATTGATAGGTATATGGAAAACTAAGCAATCCCCAAAAAAAAAAAAAAAACTACTGCAAGAACAGAACTATGACTGTATTCTACATAACTGTGAATAATTGTTCTATAAGCAAAATAACATAAATAACACATTTTTAAAGGTATTATCTAATTCTTAGAGGCTTATGGAGGGATGTGGGAGAAGAAATGTGTGTGTGTGTGTGTGTGTGTGTGTGTGTGTGTGTGTGTTTACCTAAGATTCCTAGCTCCTAGCTAGTTCATCATTTGGGGAATAAAAAGTCATATCCAGGTAATTTTGTATTACTTAAAGTGTAAATTAGAAGGAAAAAAGGAAAAAAATTAGAAGGAAAAGTAAAACTTTTGACAGCATACAAGAAAAATATTGAGTATATATTTTTCATGTGTGTGTCTATCATCTGTTACTACATAAAAAATTACCCTATCAGCTTGAAACAACAATAAGGATTTATTATCTTGCAAGTTTCTCTGAGTCAGGAATTCAGGAATGGCTTAGCAATGTGATTCTGTTCAAGGTTCTTTCTTGAGGTTACAGGTAAGATGTCATCTGGGGCTGCACTCATCTGACAGTAGGCTGGGGCTGGAATATGGCTCAGTCACATGAATGAGACCTCAGTTCCTTTCTATGTAGATCTCTCCATAGGACTGCTTATGTGTCCTCATGACATAGCAACTGACTACCCTCAGAGAGAGTAAAACAAGGAGAAAGCTCTAATGTCTTTCATGATTTAGTCTCAAAAGTCATCCACTATCACTCTATTTAAAGCAAGTCACTACTAAGATCTAGTAACACTAAAGAGGAGAATTAGGCTCCACCTTCTGAAGGGAGGCATGTCAAGGGATTTGTGGACTTATTTTAAACCCATCACAATATGTGTCAGATAAAGGAATTATCATTTTACAGTATAAAAAGATGAATCAATATGCTGATAAAGCCCCAATAGGAGAAAAAAACCAAACAAGCAGTTCACAGAATAATAGATACAAATAGCCATTAAACATTAGCAAAAGGATACCATCTCCCTGATAGAGAGATGCCAAAAAACAGAGGCTTGTCATAACAATTAAAACCAAATTTTGATGTGTACCTAGGATGGGAGAGGTACATTCTCATAGACTGCTAGTAAGAGTATAACCATTAGGCATAGCAGTTGAAATACATATGCAAACCTAAAGTTCATGCATATCCTTTGACCTGCCAATTCTGTTTTATTTTTCTAAAGAAACTATCAAAGATATGTAGATAATTGTGTTCGTAGTAGCCAAGCTTATACTAGCAAAAATGTATATACCAAAATACAGATAATATGTAATCTATATATTATTATACACATATTATATATTATCTACATTTTATACATATTATCATATATACTATATACATATACATGCCTATAATACACATTATATATTATATACATATTATATATAGTATACCATGCATATGGTATATTATATATTAATATATTCAATTTAATATTAATATATTAGATTTATATATAATAATATAATATTAATACAGCACTATACTAATATATATTAATAGTAATATTGATATATTATATATTAATATGTATTAACTATGTATAATATACTATAGTATACTATATTATTATATAGAATATATATTATATATCTTTATATAATATATGATACATATATAAATATAGTATATGCATATATGTATATGCATGTATATGTATATAAGGAGACTCCTGATTCTTTTCCTTATAGGAATGTATATGTATATAACATATAATGTAATATGTATATTATATATAATGTATAAATATAGATAATATATCATACACATATATTATCTATATTTTTGTATATACATTTTTGCTACTATAAACTAAGCTATGATGAACAAAATTATGAACATATCTTTGACAGTTTCTTTAGAAAAATCCATAAATAGAATTGATAGTTCAAAGGAAATGCATGGATTTTAGGCTTGAATATGTATTTCCAGTTGCTATGCCTAATGGTTATGCTCTTACCAGCAAGTATATACATGTAGGTGTATGTATATATTTGTATATGTATATGTGTGAATAGTATATAGTATATAATATATGTATATGTAGTATACCATATATATGTGTTGATATTTTAGTTAAATAAGTTGTAATATATTCATCTGATGCAATAATATGCACATACTAAAAACTGATGATGTGGATGAAGATTTACTGGCATGGAATAAAACAGTGTAAGCCTACTAAAAGCAAAGCAGAATGGGAGTATAGGGATCTGGAAATATTAATTAAACTTAAAGACACATAACTCCTCCTCATGTTGATTTTCTGAAATGTTCTTTGCAGGTAGTCGACTATGCCCAACTTGTTCAGCCACGTTTTGATAAAGCCCGTGAAAGATTAGTAGAAAATACTATAGCTGAGGCCACTGTAGCAGCAATTAAAGTTGTGAAAGAAAAGCTTCTCACGGAACTGCAAGCTAAAAAACAAGGTGAAACATCTTTTTAAAATGTATGTTTTAAGTTTAGGTAAAAATTAAGCCTGGCTACTTGAAAGCAAGGACTTTGTTTAGCTCATCTTGCCACTTTACGCATTATAGACTCTTAATAAATGGTTGAAGGAATGGATATACATAAACCAATTCATAAGCAGAGAAAAAAAAATTCAATTCTAGACCTCTAACGAAATGAATCAGAGGGAACCTCTAAATTTGGATTTTTTCTCCAATGGGTCTACCTTACTGGGCTGATTGTTTGATCAGGATTTACACCTTTATCTTCACCAGTCATTAAAACAAGAATCCTCCTGACTCTTATGGAGCTTGTTTTTGTTTTAGATTTATATGTCAGCCCTGAGTGTAACTAAATTTTTCTATTTGGGAAATATTAGTTTAATGCAATGAAACTGGAAGAAGCCTTAGTGATCACTTAACACCATTCTCCTCCAATTTTATAGTTGAGGGAACTAAGGTTCATGGAGGTTGAATGGCTCCCTGAAAATCACCCAGCAGGTGGCAGAGTTGAGACTTGAGCCCTCATTTCCAAAGTCCTGGTGGTCTTTTTCCTGACCATTCTGCCTCTTCCTGTGTCTCACGGACTGTTGATCATGTTTATTTCAGAATAGACACAAAGTTTTTTTTTTCTTTCTGTTTTTCTTCAAAAAAAAATGAGAATTCTCGTTTCATGACCACTTTTGACATTCATTGACTGGTTTTTGTAGACTGTATCTCTAGTTGACAGCCTTGTAACTAATCATATTAGAACACATGAAAGTAGCTTAATCTAAACCTCTCCTCTTAATGGAATGCCCTTAATGCAGCATTTCCTATGTACTACATGGGATCTTCCTCACTTTCAAAGATCTAAATCCAAAATCTGGGATTAGCTTCAGCAAAAGCTAGATTCAGTCACCACAGTTCAGATTCCCAGAAGCTATAGCAGTGCACTATGTGGCCATCAGTGTCTCCATTCCAAATATTCTTTTCCTAATTATGTTTTTCTGATGACAAAAGTAATAATAGCTAATATTCATCGTGCATTTACTACAGGCTGGAGCTGTGCTAACTGCACTGCATATATTATTTTATTTAATCCTCATGACAGGCCTGGTAGATGTTCTTGTGGTCGATTCTAGTGTGTGAAGATGTTCTTATGGCTGATTCTAGTGTATCAGAGGGATTATGTAACAGCTGACAGCCAGCAAGTGATTGTGATTCGAATCAATGTGCTCTCCTTTCCTGTGTCTCTCAATTGAACACAGAAAATCAGAAAAAGCAGATAGAAGGAAAACTCTCTCATACTTAAAACAAGAACATTCTTGTTCTTAACTCCTCTCTTTTCTCCTATTCGTGTTTGTAATATTAATTGTGATCCTATAGTATATACAAAATTACATTCACTCATTTTAAAACAAAGCTTCTTTCTAATTAAGATGTAATTATTGCAATAACTTTTGTATTAGATATCTCTCTAATTATTTTTCTCAAATGGTGAGCCAGTGTTACAAATAACAATTACTAAATTATCCATAATTTTATTGGAGGTTTGAAATGCCAATTTTATCCTAATATTGTTTGTGTGTATATGTATAAACTTCTAAAATTTCTGTTCTATTGATATTTATAGTACAACCTTTAATACAAAATGTAATTATCAAAGCTTTCTGATGCATTTTGAATCTTGTGATAATATAAACCCTCCCTCAACACATTTTGTTTTAAATTTTTTTTCTGGTTATTTCTTTGTTTGTTCCACGAAATGGGTGCTTATTGTTTGCCAGGAACTGTACTAAATGTTAGATGCTTGTAGAATTTTGTCAAGGTCTACAACAAATCCCAAATGGGAAGATTGTATTAATATTATACAATAATTTGGTAAGAATTCTCATATTTACTATTAAATCTTCTCATGCAGACATATGTAATCTCCATTTTTTAGTCACATTTTGTCATTCCATAATATTTTGTAGCTTTCTTCATGTATTGTCCACATTTTTCTTAATAAGCTTATTTTCAGATATTTTGTCATTTTATTACTACTGAATGAGATCTTTTTAATAATATTTTCTAAGTAGTTATTAACAGTATTTTGGAAAACTATTTGATTTTCATATATTTATTTAGAACTATCCACTTTATTAAGCTTACTTCCTAGTTCTGATGGACTTTCAGTTGATTCTCTTGGATTTTCCAGAGAGCTAACCATATAATTTGAAATAAGGATAGTTTAAATCCCTCTTTTTTCAATACTTATATTCATTTCCTTTCTTGGCTAATTATGTAGGTAAGCAATTCTAGAATGTCAAATAGTGGTAGTGATACTGAGCATCTTTAAAGAGGTTCTTGTCAATGTATTTCCATGAGGTTATTAAGTATTTTTATCTGGAATGGGTATTGAAAATTACCAAATCCAGATTCCCTATTTAATAAATGGTATTGGGAAAACTGGCTAGCCATATGCAGAAAGCCGAATCTGGATCCCATTCTTACACCTTATACAAAAAACAAAAATTAACTCTAGATGGATTAAAGATTTAAACATTAGGCCTAACATCATAAAAACTGTAGAAAAAAACTTAAGCAATACCATTCAGGACATAGGCATGGGCAAGGACTTCATGACTAAAACACCAAAAGCCATGGCAACAAAAGCCAAAATTGACAAATGGGATCTAATTAAACTTAAGAGCTTCTGCACAGCAAAAAAAATATATATATATATCATTAGAGTGAACTGGCAATCTACAGAATGGGAGAAAATTTTTGCAATCTACCCAACTGACAAAGGGCTAATATCCAGAATCTACAAAGAACTTAAACAAATTTACAAGGAAAAAACCGACAACCCCATCAAAAAGTGGACAAAGGATATGAACAGACATTTTTCAAAAGAAGACATTTATGCAACCAACAAACATATGAAAAAAAGCTCATCATCACTGGTCATTAGAGAAATACAAATCAAAACCACACTGAGATCCCATCTCACACCAGTTAGAATGGAGATGATTAAAAAATCAGGATACAACAGATGCTTAAGAGGATGTGGAGGAAAAGGAACACTTATACACTGTTGGTGGGAGTATAAATTAATTAGGCCATTGTGGAAGACAGTGTGGCAATTCCTCAAGCATGTAGAAATAGAAATACCATTTGACCCAGCAATCCCATTACTGGGTATATACCCAAAGAATTATAAATCATTCGGTTATAAAGACACATGCACACGTATGTTTATTGCAGCACTGTTCACAATAGCAAAGACTTGGAACCAACCCAAATGCCCATCAATGATAGACTGGATAAAGAAAATGTGGCACATATACACCATGGAATACTACGCAGCCATAAAATAGGATGAGTTCATGTCCTTTGCAGGGACATGGATGAAACCGAAAACCATCATTCTCAGCAAACTGACATAAGAACAGAAAACCAAACCCTGCATGTTCTCACTCATAAGTGAGAGTTGAACAATGAGAACACAAGGACACAGGGAGCGGAGCATCACAAACCGGGGCCTTGGGGTTGGGGGGCTAGGGAGGAATAGCGGGGGGGGGATTGGGGAGGAATAGCATTAGGAGAAATACCTAATATAGATGATGGGGTGATGGATGCAGCAAACTACCACCATGGCACGTGTATACCTATGTAACAAACCTGAACCATCAGCATGTGTACCCCAGAACATAAAGTGTAATTAAAAAAAAAAAAAAAGAAAATTACCAAATACAGTCAAGCTCAATGGCCCATACCTGTAATCTCAACGCTTTGGGAGGCCAAAGTAGGAAGATCGCTTGAGGCCCGGAGTTAAAGACCAGCCTGGGCAACAAAGGGAGACACTATTTCCACCCAAAAAAAAAATATATATATATTTAGTTGGGTGTGGCGGTTCACACCTGTAGACTCAGCTATTCAGGAGGCTGAGGTGGGAAGATCACTTGAGCCCAGGAGGTTGAAGCTGCAGTGAGCCATGATCGCATCACCACACTCCAGCCTGAGCAACAGGGAAAGACCTTATCTCAAAAAATAATAATATAATAAAATTAAAAGAAAAAATGAAAATTACCAAATGTATTGCCAGCATCTTTCAAGATAATCATTAAGTTTTTAATTCTTTGACTTAGTGACTTGATCAGTTATACTAATGTATTTTCCAATATTAAACAATTCTTGTATTTCTGAAATAAACCTTATCTCATCACGATGATTTTTTTTTTTTTTCTGACACAGACAGGGGTCTCAGTATGATGTCCAGGCTGGTCTCTAACTGCTGGCCTCAATGATCCTCCTGCTTTGGCCTCCCAAAGTGCTGGGATTACAGGCATGAGCAACTCTGCCCAGTTTCATTATTCTTATATTTTTTTAAACTTTTGTTTGTTTACTTAGGACTTTTTCCCTACATTCTTAATTGTGACTGGTTTATAATGGGGGTAGGGGGGTGTTTTCTATTTGTCAGAGCTTGCTATAAGTTTTTTCAGTTTTTTTTTTAACTTTTTACAAAAATTGGGAGGCTTCCCCACATTTTCCATGCTCAAAACTGTTTAAATAGCAAATAAATTACTTCTCCCTACATGGCAATGCTGAGTTTCTGCTAGATAAGAACATAGCATTTGCCTAATAAATCTGCCTCTCTTCTTTCTCATTAGCCTATAAACAAATAAAATAATTCAACATGGTGCCCAAGAGATTACAAAAAACAAACAAACAAACAAAAAGACCAGCACTGAAATTGCATGCCATTCAAATTATCCAGATGATACAGAGTGAAGTTATATTTTTAGTATATTACCTTCAAAATGAAAATTAAAAATAAAAAAATAAAATATCTCAGACAACTTACAAACTGAAGCTGGAGAAATATTGGCTCAGACTACTAAAGTGTCTTGTTATTCAGCCTATTTAAGGCTGGACAAAATTCATTCATTCCTTCACTCAACAAATACTTGAGTTAGACATGATTCTAGGCACTAGCAATACAACAATAAACACTGCTGACAAGTTTCCTGATTTTCTTCTGCTTATATTGTAAGGCAGAATAAAATAATTTATAAATTAATGTTTAAAAACAAGACACATGAAGTCTCTGTCCTTGTGGTGCTCACAATTTAATAGTGGGCAGAAGAGTGAAAAACAACAACAACAAAGCAAAAAGCCAAGGGAACAGATGGAAAAAATATATATAACATATAATGGGGCAGACAGTGATTGGAGTAGGGATACTGAATTGTTGGGATGCCCAGGGAAGACATCTCCAAAGAGAGGACATTTGACTGAGACTTGGACCAAGGCAGGAAGTTAGCCAGGCTCCTGGAGGAAGAACAGTGATCTGTGATGTTTCATTCACATTAAATTATGACATTAAATCATGGATTTTACAACTTTCCACAAATTGCCTTCTCCCACTGGAATGTAGAAATAGACACTATCTCTCATATGCTGCAAACTTAAAAGGCTTTTTATTTTCTTTTCCAAATTCACTAATTATTTTAAATCTGACAATAGAGTAACTCTACTTAAATTTTTTTAAATTGGAATTTTTTGCTATTGAATTTTGCCCCAATATATTTTTAAGAAAAATTTGTCAGTGGAGAATATTGAGGTTTTTTTTAACATAAAAATTACATGATTATACAGAGGATGGCAGTTGACATGGAACAGGCTTCCTGTGTGCCAGCATTTTCCAAGCGTTTATATTTATTACCTCATTTAATCCTTACAGCAATGCTTTAGGTTTAAAGATCCTCGTTTTGCCTAGAAATTGAGACAAAAAGATCAAGTGGTTTACCAAAGCCACAGAGCCCTTACAGCTCATAAGTCAGAACTGAAAACTCAGGTGTATCTAACTTTGAAGCAGGGGCTTTGCTCACTCCACCTGCCTCCCTATCCCCAACTACCTTTTGCTAACACTGCCCATTATTGTATTTCAGCTGAAACAACTTTAAGAGAATTTCAAAGGCAGTATGAACAAATGGAATTTGGAGTATTCCCGACAGATGCACATAAAAGCTTAGAGGACACAGACTCGTCAATTAATGAAGGTAAAGAAATAATATATTGCTGATTTTATTGACCAGATCATTCCTAATATAAATCGATGAGCTGATAAAATATATTATTCTTTCATTGCAGGGTACATTCAAGGCTCCCAAAGGGAGAGAAGCAGTTCTTTAGAGGACACTGAAGAAGCCAAAACAAAATCAGAAAATGTCCTTTCTGATCAAGCTGCTAAAGTTGATAAAGATGGTAACAAAGTGAACTACTAATGCCATGTTTGTGGATCTCATTTTCATTTAGTTCATATTATGTTTATATTTATGCTTAAAATTACCCCCAAAATTGGAAACTTCAGGAGGAAAAAAGCTAAATTATTTCTTATGGATTTAACCTGAACAACTATAGAACAGAAGTCAATTTACTAGAATGAAGAAGAAAACATAGAAAATGGGAAGTCAAATACAATTAAAGCCCAAAGAAAAATGTTTGAATGTTTCCAATGTGATACAATCATTATCATATGATAAATTCTTTTTTAAACTTTAACTGTGAAATTTTATCATTTACCCATTGTGCTATTTATCCTTATAAAATTTTTCTATTCATACTTGAACCATAAGAGCATATAGCATTATATTATATAACATTATATAATAATTATATGTAATATACTACAGAGTAGCTAAATGTAAAGTGTTTTTATGTTTTTTTCCTTATAATGTACGATTTAATTATATTACTTCATTGGGAAATATTTTAATCCTCATTTTAAGTTACTGCACAAGTTCTCTAGAATTCCTGGAGATTTATAGGAATTACTAAATTAATAAATATGAAGCTATAGACAGAGTAAAATTGCTTTGCATAAAATTGTTCCAAATTATGTTTCCCCAGTAATATACAAAATATATGTTATTGTTTCCTCAGTATTTTCTGTTGTTTTAATTTTTAGTTAGGTAATTTATATTCATATTTGTTAACCATTTATATTTCTTCTTTTTTGAGGTGACTATTTTTGGTTTTTGCTGATTTTTCTAAATGGTTATATCAATTATACAGTCTCTATATAAACTTTCCATATTAGTGTCTTACTTTTCATCTATTTTACAAATTGGGTGGTTTGTCTTCTAAGTCAGCTTGCTGTTTTTGATATAAAGGTATTTTTTCACATTTTTGCAGTCAGATCATTATTTTCTCTTTGTTGCTTTCTTCCTTCACTTTTAGCTTAAAAAGTCTTCCTCTCAATCAGGCATTTATCTATATATAATGTATATATACATATTTTTGTATATCATATAAATACATATATTTTATATATTATATAAATACATATACATTATAAAATAAGTTACAGGTCTTAAAACTGTAACTTATTTTATAATAAGTTTAAAACTGAATGAAGAAAACCAGAATATAAGTTTATTATATATATACAGACTTACAGAGATATATATAAATTTTATATATACACTTATATTTATATATGTCCTCCTCTCAGTCACACATTTATATATATATGGGTCTCCCTCTCAATCAGGCATTTATATATATATTAAATATCTGAGAGGATTATTATTATATTATATATACAAATGTCTGATTGAGAGGATTGATTGATTATATATAATATTATATATAATTATATAAATGTCTGATTTATAATATATAATATTATGTATAATTATATAAATGAAAGACATTTATATATATAAATAATAGAGAAGAGGACATATATAAATATAACTTTATATATATAAATTGATATATGTATAAATTTTATATAAAATATTTCTATAAATTTATATATATAAACATATTGTGGTTTTTTATTCAGCTTTAAAGTTCATCATCTATAATTTATTTTGTTAAATAATAGAGCTGATTTTTTAGTTTCTCCTACTAATTCAGACACATGTGCTTGCCTGCTGTTTAAAGCCTAGTAAGAATTGAATGGGGCACTGTTAGAAACTCACGTATGGCACTCCTCCCTTAACTCACACAGCCTTCACAGAAGGACCCCACCCCCTGTATATTAAATTTTTGGCCATCAGATGGAAGCTGACAGCCCCATCTCTGCTGCTGTGGAGTTCCCAGCTCCAATCCACAAAGAAAGCCCCTCCTGGAGACTATCTGCTCCCTCTTTGGGAGAGGCAGTACAAGTTAGAAGCAGGCAGCAGTACCTCTACCCATTGCTGGACGGATACCAATATTGCCAATATTCGTGGGTGAAAAGGCATCCTTCTTCCCCATGTCTCTGAGATAAGCACAGCCTTGACAGCTAAGAGTCAAGAAGGTGTTAGTTGCCTCTGAAGGGGCACTGTAGATTGTTTTTTTCCATTTAGATGCATTGGCATTATAATAAGCTGAAACTACTCCTGGTTTTGTTATAGGTTATTACCTTCATTATCTGCTGCTAGATATATTTACCCATTTAAATGTTATGGTTGTTATTTTAATTAAAAATTGGGCATGTGAGTCCTGGTTCCCTAGGTTTATATTACAATCTTCCTTGGGAATTACCTACATTTTTAAAAATACAATTCTTTAGGCATTCACAATGTTTTATTCATAGATGGAAAAGAAACCGGTGAAACATTTAAAATGCATTCTCAAGAAGCTAGTCAAGATGTAAAGTTGTATTCAGATACAAGTAAATTAATATTTGGGTAATTTGATTCTTTTAGATTGTGGTTTTAAAACACAAGTAATTCCTTCAGAATTTAGAATAAGAAATATGTGTTTTTTTTTTTAAAAAAAAAGCATTACTAATATCCAAGTTATTCTGTTTTAATGGCTTTTCTATTATGAAAAGTTGGACATGCAAGAACATTGAAAAAAATAATACATGATATGTTGTTTTGGTGAAAAAGAATATTGGAAAGACAGGCAGTCTGTCTTTCTGCTCTGCCATCCCTGGCATAGCTACAATAATAATCTGCAAGATGGCTGCTAGAGCTCCAGCCATCATATCAGTGTACATAGAAGGAACATTGGAAACGGAAAGGGAAAGGGAATGGGAAAGGAAAAGGAAAAGGAGAGGAGAGGACAAAAACTGGCACTTCACTTAGCTGAGTCAGCTGAGTGTGAGGAGCACATGTGAACGTGAGTGCACACACGCATGCACGAGTGCGCGCGCCCATGCACACACACATTCTGCTTGCCTCTTACTGGCTGTCCAAGCTATAAGGGAAGTTGAGAGATGCAGTTTTTCAGCTGGGCACATTGCTAACCTTGACAAAGTCAGAGTTCCTGTATGAAGGAAGAGGCGAATGGATATTGGCAGCTTTTAGCACATTTAGCATCTTTGCCTGGCTGTTTCTGCCTCACTGTGCACCCACTCTTATGGGCACAGTAAGATCATGGGTTCTTGATTTTTCTGCTCTGTCTCTCCAGGAACTGTAACTCTGTTGATCCCTGAGAACACTTTCAGACAGGGAGGGCAGCAGGCAACTGCTCTTTGAAGGCCCTGTGGGATTTTTCTGGGCTGGGATCAGTCCGGCTCCAGCTAGAGACCCTGACAGATGGAGCCCTGAGGCAGAGGCTCAGAAGCTTGACTGCAGTTGCAGAATTCAAGGAGTCAGGTGAAACTGCCAAACTCCTGTCTCATTAGAGTAGCAGATGTACAAACATTTACATCACGACGCAGCCTAAGAGCCAGCTCTGGCATGCAAGGACACACTTCAGCACCAAAGAGGACAAGAATCACGTGTAACACTTGAAACACCAGCCTATGCCACCTTTTCCCCGTCCCCTGCAACTTGCCTACCTCTTGTCCTCTTACCGTCCCTTGTAATTGGAAGTAATTCATCATGTTTTTTGACTCATTCCCTAGATGCTTGTGTTTTCACTTGACTCCTGGAATCCTCTGCCCCCTACATTTCTTCCCTGGTTTTGACTCCTGCCTGCATGACTTTCTTCTTGTGCCTTTCACTTTCATTCTGCTGCACTGGCTTTAAGTCACTTCTCAGAGAGTTTGTGGTTCTGTGATTCCTGACTTCACATTTCCTCTCTGAAGTCTTAGTTCTCCCTCCTTCCAATGTGTGCTGCAGTGACATGAAAATAATACTTTCTTGGGTCAGATATTATCAATCATATTTTATTGCAAATAGTATTGTCCACTAAAATTATTCATGGCATTAATTTATCAGCTTATTTTACTTTTGTCCCAACAGAAGACTCAATAGAAGAGGTAACTGCAGATCATCCAGAGGTTGTGTCCATGATTGAGAAGACTATAAAAATGTCACAGGATATGAACTTTGAGCAGCCATATGAAAAGTATGCTGAAATCTTACAGGAAGTCCTTAGAGAGGTAAAAAATCTAGCTGGGTAATTCTTTTCAGTGACTTAACTATAACTGAGAAAATGTTAAGACTTTAAAATAATTATAAACATACTAGATTATGGTGTTGAAATTTGTAGCCATCAAATTCATGTACATTGTGTAGTCAGCATTGCTAAGTGCAAAGTACCCCAGTGAACAACTACTGATGCTCTTTAGTAAATTTTCAAATATAAACAAAATTATGTAATATAATTTTATGCCTTTGAAATTAATTCTTAATTAAATTTTATTGTCTTTGATTCCGTTCAGTTAGTTAAAAGATGATGCATATTGGTATTAGGTACCAAAGTTATATGTTTCAAATATGAACTAATTAGTTATAAGCCAAGACAATTTTTGCTTGATTGTTAATTAATTTCATCCAAACTGCTTGAACATGTGTTCATAGGGGAGATGAGTGGACACACGTATGCTGTTCTAGTCTAAGGGGTGAAAAAAAAGCCTCAAATGCTATGTCCAACAATGCCAGATCAGAAGGCTTATTGTTCATTTATAAAGAACAAGCTATTCCTGTGGGTCTGTTTTATACAAAGATCTTAAGTAAACATTCAGAGCAAAAGTCAAAAGCAGAGCTAATCTTTTATGACCAAATGAACTCTGTATGTCTCTGTGATTTAACTTAAAATTACTATGTGAAAAAAATATATACGATGTTAGAGTATGGAACCTCTTTGTAACACATTGGGTGATTTCCTCAAGCCCCCGGCTCTACCAGCCTCTCTGACTCTCGAGTTTTCAAGGCTTCCTTTGAGCTTCCCATACAGACCTTTCGTTTTCTGCATATGTCTTCAGGTTGTTCTATCATCCGTTTAGTCCTTCAGAAACATTATGAGCACCTACTATCTGCCCTGTACTGTGTTAGATACCAGGAATCTGAAGATGAATTAAATACAGCCCTTTCCTTTAAGGAGATATCTGTAAGGTGGAGAAGACTGAACTGACATGTAAATCAATAACTGAGTTATCATGTGCTAGTGGCAAATAGATGTGTATGAGGGGTAGGAATTCCGTGAGAGTCAGATCCATCATTTTGCCTGGGAGGTAAGAGAAACCATCCCAGAGGAGATTTGCCAGTGAGGGACATGTTTGGGACTGGAATTTCCATCCTTGCCGTTGAGTGAAATTTTTCTCTATTCCCTTCATAGTCTATTCTGGAGGATATAAATCTACAGGGAGTCCTACACCTCTCATATAGGAATATATACAGCATTAAATGGTAAACTATAGCTCTGGGACTGTAGTTTAAATCGTATGAGATTTTAACACCCAAGCTCATATCAGATTGCCATTTCTCAAGAGACCAGAGACCTCTGCAGAAGACAGTTTGACCCGACATCAATTCTACGATCTCTCTGATTAGGAGAACTGTTTTACATAAGCAGCTAGAGATATGCTCCTTTGAGATGGGCCTGTTCAAGTCATATGCCCATGTTGTTTTGGGGTTTTGTTTTTGTTTTTTAAATTGGATTGTCTCTTTTTTGATTCATGTTTTGTTTATGTACTCTGAATATGAGTTCTTTATTGGATATTTTGCAATTATCTTTACAAATATCTTCTATCTTGAATAGTAGGAGTTAATTTTAATGAAATCAAATTTATTGACTTTTTCTTTCACAGTTAGTGCTTTTCATGTTTTGTTTCAGGAATGTTTGCCTACCCAAAATCAGGAAGATATTTTCCTAGGTTTTCTTCTGGAAACCTTGCTTTATCTTCATATTTGAATCTAAGGTCCATTTGAAACTAATTTTTATGTATCTGAAAAATATCCAAATGGTCAATATACATATAAAAAGCTACTCAACATCCCTAATCATTGACCACAATGTGGTCAAGATTTTGTTGTTTTTTTTTAATATAGATAACTAGTTGCTTTAATGCCATCTTATTGAAAAGACCATCCTTTCCCCACTATCATATATCAAGTGGATATATATGTGTAGTGCATTTATAGACTCTTTGTTCTGTTCCTTTAGTCTGTTTGTCTATGCCAGAGCCACATGTCTTAACTACTGTAGCTTTTTTTTTTCCTTTTAAGCCAGAGTGTCACTCTGTCACCCAGGTTGGAGTGCAGTGGCATGATCTCGGCTCACTGCAACCTCCGCCTCCTGGGTTCAAGCAATTCTCTTGCCTCAGGCTCCCAATTACCTGGGACTGCAGGTGTGTGCCTCCATACCTGGCTAATTTTTTGTATTTTTTGTTAGTAGAGATGGAGTTTCACCGTGTTGTCCAGAGTGGTCTAGAACTCCTGACCTCAAGTAATCCACTTGCCTTGGCCTCCCAAAGTGCTGGGTTTACAGGCATGAGCCACCATGCCTGGCCCCACTGTAGCTTTATAATAAATCATGAGATATGAGAGAGTGAATTCTTCGACACCCCTATTTCTCCTGTCACTGCATCCTTCTCTGTGTCATATATTATGTTTTCTTCTGCTTGCTTCTTTAAGATTATCTTAGCTATTATAGGTCCTTTTTACTTCTGCATAAATTTTGGAATCAGCTACTCAATTTACACACACACACACACACACACACACACACACACACACACACCTCTGCTGGGATTTTGATCGGGTTGCATTGTAACTATTAGATAAATTTGGTTAAGACTACCATCTTTACAATATTGAGTCTTATAATCCATGAAGATAAAATATCTGTACAGTCATCGTTCAGTATCCTCAGTGGATACCCTCAGTGGGTTATTTCCAGGACCCCCACAGATACCCAAATCCATGAATGTTCAAGTTCCTTGTATACAGTGGCATGGTATTTGCATATAATCTATGCACATCCTTCCATATACTTTAAATCATCTTTAGATTACTTATAATACCTAATACAATGTAAGTGGTATGTAAATAGTTTATACTGTATTGTTAGGGAAAATTGACAAGAAAAACAAATCTGCACATGTTTAGTACAGACATGACCGTCCTTTTTTTCCCAAATATTTTATATCCATGGTTGGTTGAATACACAGATGCAGAGCCCATGGATAAAGAAGACTGACTATAATTAACTTTGGTCTTCTTGAATTTTTGCCAGCATTGTTCTGTAATTTTCCAGGTAGAGGTCTTTAACATCTCTCATTAGGTTTATTTTTAGATATTTGATGTAATTTGATGCTAATATAAATGATATTAGTGTTTTATTTTCTAATTGTTGCTACAATCATTTTTTATCCCATTTTAAAAATTGTGCCACACGTTAAATTCTGGTTTTTGTCTGAAGCTCACAGCCCATGTGTAGAATAGATATGACTAATGCACTTGGACCTACTGTGTGATCCAGTCCAGGGAAAGCAAATAGATTATATTTTGCTTGCAAATTGATCAATTAAGCATTTATAAACAATTTTTTGAATTATAGTTTAACAATATTTTAAAGCCTTAAAAATACAGAAATAAAGATAGATATCATTTCTACCAAAGGAAAAGTCACTCCCTTGCCATGGAGAATCCACAGAAATTATTTTGTTCATACCAAACCATTTGCACTTCTCCCTGTTCTCTGCATTGACCAGCTACAGAGCACACAAAGGAAGCAGAGGCAGAGGGACATGGGACCTTATTCTGCAGAAGCTATGTTCTCTGCTTCTGCTGCTCTGAGCACTTTTGTTGAGTAAAGCTGTTACACTCACTATATGAAAGGTACTTTCCCAGTACCTAACAGAAAAACAGTAGCAACCTCTAGGGAGATGGACCTTTTGTGTCAAACATGCCACTCTGTGTTTTCCAGCTGAAGCTCATGACCTGTTATCCAACTGTAGGGAACCAGCCCCCACATCACCCATGGGTACCCCGAGTTTGATGGTGACAAAGGATTAAGAAAAAGACAGATTAAGAGTGAAATTGGGGCCAGGGGGCTATCGCTCATTACTGGAGACAGTGAAGGCCCCAAGCTCTGATCTCTCACAATGTTTATTGGTTACTATCACTTTGATCTGTAGGACAGGGGTGGAGTGATGGTGGGAAGAGGGTGACGTGATGGTGGAGTGAATCAGTGAGCTGAAACTGAATCAGTGAGCCGGAACTGCATTCTAAACATTGTAAACAGTGGCAGTTTGGGAGTTTCACAGAACAAGAACATGTGGTTATCTTTAGCCTATTATCTATGTGTAGCTGGTAGAACGCAGGCCTTACAAGTAGCTTAACAGTCTGGTTACATCTTAGTGCTACAAAGGGGTTTTATGTCCTTGAGCACAATGTTTATGGTAACAGAGCCTAGGTCACCCTGCACCGGAACATGAGGCATGGAGAAGTTTGCCTCCCCAGAGGCCTCCTGCAGTTTGCTGTGGTTTGTTTTTCCCAGTTTATATGTTACTCACAACCAATTTATGTAGGCACTCTGTAAGTCCTTCCTCCTTTGCTGCTTCTCCCAACATCCAACTGCACATTTAACCACAGCCTGTTTCTCTTATCTCTGCACCCTTCCATGTCATTAACATAGTTTGCTCTCCTTCTCTGTCTACATGGTTTCCTTCTAACATCTGTACCTATCTGTTCTTGTTCATTTCTGCCTTTGTATCTGTGTACTTGGCACTGTCGTTACGTCTTTCTGTGCCTTCCACATCTCTCTGGGTCATATTATATTTCCTCTGCTTCCCCCTGTATCAGTTTCCTATCTATTTATCTGTCTACCTATCTATCTGCCCACCTATCTATTCACAAGTGATAAACATAAAGTAAACATAAAATAGTATAGAGTAAGGTAATCCAGAAATGGTATATTTAAATGCAGAAAAAGTAAATATTTTAAGTTAAAATCACAAATCAATGGAAAATCTAATATCTAATATAAAAGCAAGCAAAGGATGTAAGCAGATTTTATCAAAGGAGAAATACAAATGGTTCATTGAAAATTTTTAGGCACTGGTTTCTTAAGTTGCCCACTTCGCCCTCTTCCAAGTTGTACTTTCCTTTCCCCTCTTTCCTTACTGTTCTAAAGCTTTTTAATAAACTTCCACTTCTGCTCTGAAACTTGCTTCAGTCTCTTCTGCCTTATGCCACCCAGTTGAATTATTTCTTCTAAGGAGGCAAGAATTGAGGTTGCAATAAAAAAAAATTAAGAAAAATTTCAATGATTATTTCAAAAAAATTAAAACAATGAGATACAATTTCTCATCTAATTGGCAAAGTTTTTTCACAATCAGTACTAGTGAGGCTGTATTAATAGAGTCACTTTCAAACACTGTTAGGCAGTGTGAAAATTGATACAGATGCTTTTGGCAGCAATGTGGCAGTGTGTATGAAAAGACTTGAAAATGTTTATTCTTTTATGCCCTTTGACCTGAAATCATGTCAGGAATCTAATCTGAAGAAATGTGTAATATTTGGCCAAAGATTTACAGATGTTATATATAAAAAAAAAAGTTAGTAAAATAAAGATTTTACATATAAAGATTTTCATAACAATGCTATAATAAAACTACAAATGACATAAATATTTAACAGTGAGGAGTGATTAAACAAATTAAGATTTATTTGTTTGATAAAATACTATAAAATCATTAAATTTTATTTCAAAAAAAGCTGAAGGAAGAACTAAAAATAGAACTACAATACGATCTAGCAATCCCACTGTTGAGTATCTACCCAAAGGAAAAGAAATCATTATGTCAAAGAGATACCTATACTCATATGTTTATCACAGCTCTATTCAGAATCCTGACTGGGAGACACCTCACAGCAGGTTCTGACAAGCACTTCATACAGGAGAGCTCTGGCTGGCATCTGGCGGGTGCCCTTCTGGGATGAAGCTACCAGAGGAAGGAACAGGCAGCAATCTTTGCTGTTCTGCAGCAAAACTACATGGAAACTGAACAACCTGCTCCCCATTGACTACTGGATAAATAATGAAATAAAGGCAGAAATAAAGATTTTCTTCAAAACCAATGAGAATGAAGACACAACATACCAGAATCTCTGGGACGCATTTAAAGCAGTGTCTAGAGGGAAATTTATAGCACTGAATGGCCACAAGAGAAACAAGGAAAGATCTAAAATCAACACCCTAATGTCACAATTAAAAGAACTAAAGAAGCAAGGTCAAACAAATTCAAAAGCTACCAGAAGACAAGAAAGAACTAAAATCAGAGCAGAACTGAAGGAGATAGAGATACAAAAAAAACTTTCAAAAAATCAGTGAATTCAGGAGCTAGATTATTGAAAAGATCAACAAAATAAACAGCTAGCCAGACTAATAAAGAAGAAAAGAGAGAAGAATCAAACAGATGCAATAAAAAATGATAAAGGAAATGTCACCATCAATCCCACAGAAATACAAACTACCATCAGAATATACTATAAACACCTCCATGCAAATAAGACAGTAAATCTAGAAGAAATGGATAAATTCCTGGACACTTACACCCTCCCCAGACTAAACCAGGAAGAAGTCAAATCCCTGGATAGGCCAATAACAAGGTCTGAAATTTAGGCAGCAATTAATAGCCTACCAACCCAAAAAACTCCAGGATCAGACAAGTTCACAGCCAGATTCTACCAGAGGTCCAAAGAAGAGCTGGTACTATTCTTTCTAAAACTATTCCAAACAAGATAAAAAGAGGGACTCCTCCCTTACTCATTTTATGAAGACAGCATCATCCTGATACCAAAACCTGGCAGAGATACAACTAAAAAAAAGGAAATTTCAGGCCAATATCCACGATGAACATTGATACTAAAATCCTCAATAAAATACTGGGAAACTGAATCCAACAGCACATCAAAAAGTTTATCCGTCACAATCAAGTTGGCTTCATCCCTGGGATGCAGGGCTGGTTCAACACACGCTAATCAGTAAATGTAATCCATCACATAAACGGAACCAAAGACAAAAACTACATGATTATCTCAATAGATAAAAGAAGGCTTTTGACAAAGTTCAACAACACTTTACGCTAAAAACTCTCAACAAACTAGATATTGATGGAATGTATCTCAAAATAACAAGAACTGTTTATGACAAACCCACAGTCAATAACATACTGAATGGGAAAAACTGGAAGCATTCCCTCTGAAAACCAGCACAAGACATGGATGCCCTCTCTCACCACTCCTATTCACCATAGTACTGAAAGTTCTGGCCAGGGCAATCAGGCATAAAAACTAAATATAGGGTATTCACTTAGGAAAAGAAGAAGTCAATTTTTTTTCTATTTAGAGACTACATGATTGTGTATCTAGAAGAGCCAATCATCTCAGCCCAAAATCTCCTTCAGCCGATAAGCAATTTCAGCAAAGTCTCAGGATACAAAATCCATGTGCAAAAATCACTATCATTCCTATAGACCAATTTCAGACAAACAGTGAGCCAAATCATGAGTGAACTCCCATTCACAATTGCTACAAAGAGAATAAAATGGCTAGGAATACAACGAACAAGGGATGTGAAGGACCTCTTCAAGAAGAACTACAAACCACTGCTCAAGGAAATGAGAGAACACAAACAGATGGAAAAACATTCCATGCTCATGGTTAGGAAGAATCAATATCATGAAAATGGCCATACTGCCCAAAGTAATTTATAGATTCAATGCTGTCCCCATCAAGCTACCCTTGACTTTCTTCACACAATTGGAAAAAAAAAACTGAAATTTTATATGGAAGCAAAAAAGAGCCTGCATAGCCAAGGGAATCCAAAAACCAAAACAACAACACTGGAGGCATCACACTTCCTGACTTCAAAGTATACTTCAAGGCTATGGTTATCAAAACAGCATGGTACTGGGACTAAAATAGAGATGTAGACCAATGGAACAGAACAGAGGCCTCAGAAATAATGCCACACAATTACAACCATTTGATTTTTGACAAACCTGATAAAAACAAGCAATGGGGAAAGGATTATCTATTCAGTAAATGGTATTGGGAAAACTGGCTAGCCATATGCAGAAAGCTGAAACGGAATCCCTTCCTTACATCTTATACAAAAATTAACTCAAGATGGATTAAAGATTTAAACATAAGACTTAACACCATAAAAACCCTAGAAGAAACCCTAGGTAATACCATTCGGGACATAGGCATGGGCAAGGACTTCATGACTAAAACACCAAAAGCAATAGCAACAAAAGCCAAAATAGACAAATGGGGTCTAATTAAACTAAAGAGCTTCTGCACAGCAAAAGAAAGTATTGTTAGAGTGAACTGGCAACCAACACAATGGGGAAATTTTTTTGCAATTTCCCCATCTGACAAAGAGCTAATATCCAGAATCTACAAAGAACTTAAATTTACAAGGAAAAAAACAAACAACCTCAACAAAAAGTGGGCAAAGGATGTGAACAGACACTTCTCAAAAGAAGATATTTATGCAGCCAACAAACATGAAAAAAGGCTCATCATCACTGGTCATTAGAGAAATGCAAATCAAAACTACATTGTGATACCATCTCACACCAGTTAGAATGGAGATCATTAAAAAATCAGGAGACAACAGATGCTGGAGAGGATGTGGAGAAATAGGAATGCTTTTACACTGTTGGTGGGAGTGTAAATTAGTGCAACCATTGTGAAAGACAGTGTGGCAATTCCTCAAGGATCTAAACTAGAAATACCATTTGACCCAGCAATCCCATTACTGGGTATATACCCAAAGGATTATAAATCATTCTATTATAAAGACACATGCACACGTATGTTTACTGCAGCACTGCTCACAATAGCAAAGACTTGGAACCAACCCAAATGCCCATCAATGATAGACTGGATAAAGAAAATGTGGCATATATACACCATGGAATACTATGCAGTCATAGAATGAGTTCATGCCCTTTGCAGAGACATGGATAAAGCTGGAAACTATCATTCTCAGCAAACTGACACAAGAAGAGAAAACCAAACACCACATGTTCTCACTCATAAGTGGGTGTTGAACAATGAGAACACATGGACACAGGCAGGGGAACATTACTCTCTGGGGCTTGTTGGGGTGTTGGGGAATAAGGGGAGGGATAGCAGTGGTTGGGGGATGGGGAAGGATAGCATTATGAGAAATGCCTAATGTAGATGATGGGGTGATGGGTGCAGCAAACCACCATGGCACATGTATACCTATGTAACAAACCTGCACTTTCTGCATATATACCCCAGAACTTAAAGTATAATAATTTTTAAAAACCACATGAAAGTATTAAACTCTTTGCAAGTATTAGACCTCTTTGCAGGTCTGAAAATGCAATTACAAGATCAAGACTGCAAAGCAAGTAGGTAATAACATTATGGCAAGAAGAAAGCCTTACATGTCAATGCTAACATTAAACATAAATGGGCTAAATGCTCCACTTAAAAGATATTGCCTGGTGGAATGGATTTTTTAAAAAATTCCACTCAGGTGTGGTGGCTTACACCTGTAATCCGAGCACTTTGGGAGGCGAAGGCAGGCAGCTCACTTGAGGTCAGGAGTTCAAGACCAGCCTGGCCAACATGGTGAAACCCCGTCCCCATCTCTACTAAAAATACAAAAATTAGCTGAGCTTGATGGTGAGTGCTTGTAATCCCACCTGCTCGGGAGGCTGAGGCAGGAGAATTGCTTGATCCTGGGAGGCAGAGGTTGCAGTGAGCCGAAATTGTGCCATTGCACTCCAGCCTGGGCAAAGAAGTGAGACTCCGTCTCAATAACAACAAAAAAAATTCAACCATGTGCTACATATAAGAAACCCACCTAACTGGTAAAGACATTTACAGAGTCAAAGTAAAGGGATGGAAAAACATATTCCACAAAATGGAAACCAAAAGTTAACAGGAGTAGCTATATTTACATCAGATAAAACAGACATTAAATCAACAGTAGATTTTTTAAAAAGACAAAGAAGATCATTATATCATCATAAAAGGTTCAATTTCACAAGAAAAGATGCCAATTCTAAATATACATGCATCCAACACCACAGCACCAAGATTCATAGAACAAACACAACTAGACCTAAGAAAAGAGATAGACAGCAGTGCAATCATAGTAGGGGACTTCCATACTCCACTGACAGCTCTAAACAGGACATTAAGGCAGAAAATCAACAAAGAAACTCTAGACTTAAATTGGATTCTAGACCAAATGAATCTAACAGACATTTACAGAACAGTCTACCCTACACCTGCAGAATATTCATTATTCTCATCTACCCATGGAACATTCTCAAATGCCCATATGCAAGGCCACAAGGCAAGTCTCAAAAAAATTTTAAAAATTGAAATCCTATCAAGTACCTTCTTGGACCAAAGTGTAATAAAACCAGAAATCAATATCAAAAGGCACCCTCAAAACCATACAAATGTATGGAAATTAAATAATCTGCTCCTGAATGATTGTTGGATCAAAGATGAAATTAAGGCAGAAACTTTTTAAAGTTTTGAAACAGTTAAAATAAACACAACATATCAAATGTGATTGAGGTACAGCAAAAACAGTGCTAAGAGGCAATTTTATAGTGTTAAGCGCCTACATCAAAAAGATAGGAAGATCTCAAATTAACAAATCTAACATCGTATCTCAAAGAACTAGAAAAGCAAGAGCAAACCACATCAAAAGCTAGCAGAACTAAATGAAATTGAGACCAAAAAATATTACAAAGGATTAATTAAAAGTTTGCTCTTTGAAAAAATAAACAAAACTGATAGCTAGGTAATCAAGTGAAAAAGAACATTCAAATAAGCAAAATCAGAAATAATTAGGGTGTCGTTACAACTGATGCAACAGAAATACGAAAGATCACTAGGGACTACTATCAGCATCTCTATGCATACAATCTGGAAAACCTAGAGGAAATGGATAAGTTCTTAGAAATATACAACCTCCCAAGATGAACCAGAAGAAATAGGAACAGACCAACAAAGAGTAGTGAAATTGAATCAGTAATTAAAAATCTTTCAACAACAACAACAGCAACAAAGCCCAGGGTCAGATAGATTTACAGCCAAATTCTGACAGATGTAAAAGGAAGAACTGCTACCAATCCTACTAAAACTGCTCCAAAACATCAAGGAGGAGGGAATCCTCCATAACTCATTCTATAAAGCCAGCATCACTCTGTTACCAAAGCCAGACAATGACACAACAAAAAACGCTATAGACCATTATTCCTAATAAACATAGATGCAAATTTCCTCAATAAAATACTAACAAACGAGAGTCAACAACATATACAGAAAGAAAATCAGCACAATCAAGTGAATTTTATCCCAGGAATGTGAGGTTGATTGAACATAAACAAATCAATAAATGTGATTCACCACTTAAATGGAATTAAAAACAAAAAGTTATGTGATAATATCAATAGGTGCAGGAATAGCATTCAATAAAATCCAGCATCACTTCATAATAAAACCCTTACCAAACTAGGCATAGAGAGAACATACCTCAAAATAATAAAAGCCATATATAACAAGCCCACTGCCACCATTATACTGAATGAGGAAAAGTTAAAAGTATTCCTCCTAATAACTGGAACAAGACAAGGATACCCAGTTTCACCACTCCTGTTCAACATAGTCCTAGAAATCCTAGCTATAGCAATCAGGTGAGAGAATGAAATAAAAGTCATCCAAATTGGAAATGAGGAAGTCAAATGATCTCTGCTGATGATATGTTTCTATACATAGAAAAACCCTAAAGACTCCTTCAAAAGACTCCTAGATTTGATAAATGACTTCAGTAAAGTTCCAGGATACAAAATCAACCAAGAACTCAATCCCATTTATAATGGCTATGAGAATAACAAAATACCCAGGAATACATTTAACCAAGGAGGTGAAAGATCTCTGCACGGGGAACTACAAAATACTGATGAAAGAAACCATATGTAACACAAATAAATGGAAAAACATACCATGTTCATGTATCAGAAGAATAAATATTGTTGAAATGACTAAGCTACCCAAAGCAATCTACAGATTTAATGCAATTCCTATAAAAATTGCCGATGTCATTCTTCACAGAATTAGAAAAAATAATAATGAAATTTATACAGAACAATAAAAAGAACCCAAATAGCCAAAGCAAACTTAAGCAAAAAGAATAAAGCTGAAAAAGCAATAAAGCCAAAGCAAACTTAAGCAAAAAGAATAAAGCTTAAAAAGCAATAAAGTCAAAGCAAACTTAAGCAAAAAGAATAAATTGCCAGACTTCAAATTACACTACAAGGCTGTAGTAGCCAAAACATCATGGTACTGGTATTTTTAAAAGACACTTAGATTGATGGAAAAGAATAGAGAACCCAGAACTAAAGCCACATGCCTACAACCAAGTGATCTTTGACAAAGCCAGCTAAAATATACACTGTAGAAAGGACGCACCATTCAATAAATGGTGCTGGGAAAATTGGAGAGCCATATGCAGAATGATGAAACTGGACACCTATCTCTCACCACATACAAAATTAAGATGGGTTAAAAACTTAAATGTAAGAACTCAGACTATAAAAATCCTAGAAAAGAACCTAGGAAAATCTCCTGTGTACATTAGTATAGGCAAAGCATGTATAACTAAGTCCTCAAAAGGAAATACAGCAAAAACAAAAATAGACAAATGGGATGTAATTAAATGAAACGTTTCTGAAGAAATAATCACCAGAGTAAACAGAGGACCTACCTAATAGAAGAAAATATTTGCAAACAATGCATCTGACAAAGGGCTAATATTCAGAATCTACCAGGGGCTCAAACAACTCAACAAGAGAAAAACAACCCCATTAAAAAGTGGGCAAAGGACATGAACAGACATTTCTGAAAAGAAGACATGCAAGCAGTCAACAAACATATGAAGAAAGTGCTCAGCATCACAATCATCAGAGAAATGCACATTAAAACCACAATGAGATAGTATTTTACATCAGTCACAATAGCTATTATTAAAAAGTCGAAAAACAACAGATGTTGACAAGGATGCAAAGAAAAGGAAATGATTTATACACTGTTAATGGGAATGTAAATTAGTACAACCTTTATGAAAATAGTATAGATATTTTCAAAGAACTAAAAATGAGACTACTGTTCAACCCAGCAATACCACTATTGGGTATCTGCTCAAAAGAAAAGAAGTCTTTTATCAAAAAGACACCTGCACTAGTATACTTATCGCAGCACTATTAACAATTGACAATTAACAATAACACTTAGGTTGATTCCAACCTAAGTGTTCATTAGTGAAGAACAAAATCCAGCAGAAACATGGCTGGAACTGGAGGACATTATCTTAAGTGAAAGAACTCAGACACAGAAAGACAAATACAGCGTGGTGGGAGCGAAACAATCTTTACACATAGAAGCAAAATATGGAATGATGGATAACAGTGTATCAGAGGGGTGGGGAAGCAGTGGGTGATGGAAGCTTGCTTGACTGATACAATGTGCCTTACTCTGGTGATGGATGTACTGAAAGCCCTGAGTTCACCACAGTGCAATAGATCAATGCTGCAAAATTGCACTTGTAACCCATGAATATACACAAAAAATAAAGAAAGTCGAATGAGGTGGAGAAATTATGAGTTATATCTCAATGTTGTTTTCTTTCAAACAACAATTGAAACACTAAAACATTGTTTGAAAATTTGTTTCAAAAATACAATTTAAAATTTGAATGGTTAAATTTTTATTAACCATTTATTTGTCTTCTTCATAGCTTTTCTTTTTCCCAAATTCTCTTATGTTAAGCATCTCAATGTGCTTAAAATTCTTTTTTAAAAGACTGTTCATTCAGATAAAAATTCAAAAAGCAAGCTGGACATAGTGGTGCAAGTCTGTAGTCCCAGCTACTCAGGAGGCTGAAGTGGGAGAATCACTTCAGCCCAGGAGTTCTAGACCAGCTTGGGCAACATAGCAAGACCTCATCTAAAAAGCAACTGAGTACAGTAGCTCATGCCTGTAATGCCAGCACTTTTGAGAGGCTGAGGTGGGCAGATCGCTTTNAAAAAAAAAAAAAAAAAAAAAAAAAAAAAAAAAAAAAAAAAAAAAAAAAAAAAAAAAAAAAAAAAAAAAAAAAAGTAGATAATTTTAAATTCTGCATAGGCCTGTCAAGAGGGTAATATTGGCCCTCTTGACATCTCTTCCCCTTTGACTTCTAATATTTTGTGATTACCTAGTGGCACACAAACTTGTTTAAAACTCTCAGAATTGGTGTTTTCAGAGATACACATTACTAATTTCCAAATATGTGTTGAAACTATTGCTATTGGAGAGAAAAGGCAAGACAAGAGTTTAGCAGATTTTTCTAAGCACCTGCAAAGTTTGTTTTGTTGTTTTGACTCAGTGCTTCCCACTCTCATTATTAGGAACTATCTCAGTACCTCTCGGCTCGCACACTGAGAAATAAAAGCAAAAGAGAAGTGAAGGGCGTTGTCACTGAAAAGGCCAGCTGGATCAGGAGCTTTCTACTTAGAGTGGCCCAGGCACTGTCATCACCTAGAAGCATGTTAGAAAGGTAGACTCTAGGGCCCCTCTACAGACCTTCTGAATCACAATCTGCACTATGAATAATATATAGCAAAAATATATTATTATATTTATTTCACAAAGGATTTTCTTCCCATTGTTAATTTTATTGTTGTCTCATTAGAGACAGGGTCTCACACTGGTGCAGTGGCACAATAATAGCTTACTGCAACCTCAAACACCTGAACTCAAGCAATGCTCCTGCCTCAGCCTCCTGTGTAGCTGATACTACAGGCATGCACCACTGTGCCCAGCCTCCATTCTTAACTTTTAAAACTTACTATTTTATTGCTTTAAAAATAAGTTTATCTTTAAAAATTGTCACTCTTTTTTTCCTTTTGAAAGAAGAACTTAAAGGATACTTGTTTAAGATCTACAGAAATTACATATCAAGGTAGCATCCTTGACTTGTCAAGCTATGATATTAATATCAGTGTACAATTTTTCACAGGTAATGGAAGAAAACAAGGATAGGTTTCCTGGTGCCCCAAAATATGGAGGCTGGATCATGGACAACTGCCCTATTATGAAAGAATTGTGGATGGTCTTAATCAAGAAAGAAATTATACCTGATTTGGTCATCTATTTATCAGATACAGTAAACAATGGTTGGTAAATATTTACTGTGTAAATTTGAAAGTAAAGTTTTTATTATTGATCATATTTTTGGTTCAATATAAAATGGACAACTCTCCACTCTTCCTAGATAGAAAGACCACCCCAGCAATCTCTACAGGAACTAGAGATACATAAAATGAGGCTTCCATATACTGAGAAGGTGGCAAGAAATAAGTGCCGGATGACTGAATGTTCTAGCTGGCCCTTCAAATTGTTCTTCAAAGCTGATAATTTAGCACACACACACACAAGTAGAAGCTATAACTTCTTAATGAATAATATATAAGGCTGAGGGCAAAGACTAAATATTAGTTCTCCTTCACCTCAAGTAGAAAAAATGAGGTACACAAATTTAACAAAATTAAATTTTAATTATTCCATTTGCCTCTTAAACATTCAAAATGGGAATTTCCAGGGGAAAAAATATAATGCCTCTTTTTATGTTTTATTTATTTATACAGTATTAATACATACCTTTTTTTTTTTAATACATACCTTTTTAAAAAGAATTTAAGATGGTCTATTTATATTTTAATAAGAATCTGGGCTCTATTTTGATACATGCTTAAAGAAAAATAATTTTTCTATTAATCTTCAAAATATGTTTCACTGTATTTTATAAGCTTCAAAAGTAATATTAGTCTATCTGTATTTCAGGAAAATGTTTATTAAATAGAATATATTTACGGAATAAATCTGAAATTGACTCTAAAATTTTAGAAAGATTATTAGAAGAACTACAAAAGAAAAAAAAGGAGGAAGAAGCAGCAAGGTAAAATCTGCCTAGAATGATAAAACCAGATTGATGTATGTGTTTAGTAGTTAAATATCTTTTTGCAATTTACACTTATAGAATATATTTAATATTGAAATGAATTCTTTTTATTATACTTTTAAGTTCTGGGGTACAAGTGCAGAATGTGCAGGTTTGTTACATAGGTATACCCATAACATGGTGGTTTGCTGCATCCATCACCCTGTCATCTACATTAGGTATTTCTCTTAATGCTATCCCTCCGCTAGACCCCCACCCCCTGCTATGCCTCCCCTAGACCACCACTCCCAAGGCCCCAGTGTGTGATGTTCCCCTCCCTGTGTTCATGTGTTCTCATTGTTCAGCAGTCACTTGTGAGTGAGAACACAGTGTCTGATTTTCTCTTCTTGTGTCAGTTTGCTGAGAATGATGGTTTCCAGCTTCATTCATGTCCCTGCAAAGGACACCAACTCATCCCTTTCTATGTCTGTATAGTATTCCATGGTGTATATGTGCCACATTTTCTTTATCCAGTCTATCATTGATGGGCATTTGGTTTGGTTCCAAGTCTTTGCTATTGTGAACAGTGCCACAATAAACATACGTGTGCATGTGTCTTTATAACTGAATGATTTATAATCCTTTGAGTATATACCCAATAATGGGATTACTGGGTCAAATGGTATTTCTAGTTCTAGATCCTTAAATAATCGCCACACTGTCTTCCACAATGGTTGAACTAATTTACACTCTTACCAACAGTGTAAAAGCATTCTTCTTTCTCCACATCCTCTCCAACATCTGTTGTCTCCTGATTTTTTAATGATTGCCATTCTAAGTGGCATGAGATGGTAGGTATCTTAATGTGGTTTTGATTTGCATTTCTCTAATGACCAGTGATGATAAGCTTTTTTCATATATTTTTTGGCTGCATAAATGACTTCTTTTGAAAAGTGTCTGTTCCTATCCTTCGCCCACTTTTTGGTGTGGTTGTTTATTTTTTTCTTGTAAATTGGTTTAAGTTCTTTGTAAATACCAGATATTAGCCCTTTGTCAAATGGGTAGACTTGAAAAATGTTTCCAATTCTGTTGGCTGCCAGTTCACTCTAATGATAGTTTCTTTTGCTGTGCAGAAGCTCTTAAGTTTGATTAAATCCCATTTGGCAATTTTGGCTTTTGTTGCCATTGCTTTTGGTGTTTTAGTCATGAAGCCCTTGCCCATGCGCATGTCCCGAAAGGTATTGCCTAGGTTTTCTTCTCGGGTTTTTATGGTATTAGGTCTTATGTTTAAATCTTTAATCCATCTTGAGTTAATTTTTGTGTGACATGTAAGGAAGGGGTCCAGTTTCAGCTTTCTGCATATGGCTAGCCAGTTTTCCCAACACCATTTATTAAATAGGGAATCTTTTCCACATTGCTTGTTTTTGTCAGGTTTGTCAAAGATCAGATAGAGTTGTGGATGTGTGGTATTACTTCTGAGGCCTCTGTTCTGTTCCATTGGTCTATATCTCTATTTTAGTCCCAGTACCATGCTGTTTTGATTACTGTAGACTTGTAGTGTAGTTTGAAGTCAGGTAGCGTGATGCCTCTAGCTTGTTCTTTTCCTTAGGATCGTCTATGTGGGCTCTTTTTTGGTTTCATATGAAATTTAAGGTTGTTTTTTAATTTTTTGAAGAAAGTCAATGGTAGCTTGATGAAGATATCATTGATTCTATAAATTACTTTGGGCAGTATGGCCATTTTCACAACATTGATTCTTCCTAACCATGAGTGTGAAATGTTTTCCCATCTGTTTGTGTCCTCTCTGATTTCCTTGAGCAGTGATTAGTAGTTCTCCTTGAAGGGGTCCTTCACATCCCTTGTTTGTTGTATTCCTAGCTATTTTATTTTCTTTGCAGGAATTGCGAATGGGAGTTCACTCATGATTTGGCTCACTATTTGTCTGAAATTGTTCTATAGGAATGATAGTGATTTTTGCACATTGATTTTGTATCCTGAGACTTTGCTGAAGCTGCTTATCAGTTTAAGAAAATTTTGGGCTGAGACAATGGGGTCTTCTAAATATACAATTATGTTGTCTGCAAATAAAAGCAATTTGACCTCCTCTTCTCCTAATTGAATACTCTGTTTCTTTATTATGCCTGATTGCCCTGGCCAGAACTTCCAATATTATGTTGGATAGGTGTGATGAGAGAGGACATCCTTGTCTTGTGCTGGTTTTCAAAGGGAACGCTTCCAGTTTTTGCCCATTCCGTATGATATTGGCTGTGGGTTTGTCATAAACAGCTCTTATTATTTTGAGATGCATTCCATCAATATGTAGTTTGTTGAGTTTTTTAGCATAAAGAACTGTTGAATTTTGTCAAAGGCCTTTTCTGTATGTATTGAGATAATCATGTGGTTTTTGTCTTTGGTTTTATGTGATGAATTATGTTTATTGATTTGCGTATGTTAAACCAGCCTTGCATCCCAGGGATGAAGCCTACTTGATCATGATGGATAGGTTTTTTGATGTGTTGTTGGATTCAGTTTGCCAGTATTTTATTGAGGATTTTAGCATCAATGTTCATCACGCATATTGGCCTGAAATTTTCTTTTTCAGTTGTGTCTCTGCCAGGTTTTGGTGTCAGGATGATGTTGGTCTCATAAAATGATTTAGGGAAGATTCCCTCTTTTTCTATTGTTTGAAATAGTTTTAGAATTTACCAGCTCCTTTTTGGACCTCTGGTAGAATTTGGCTGGGAACCCAGCTAGTTCCTGGACTTTTTTGGGTTGGTAGGCTATTAACTGCTGCCTCAATTTCAGACCTTGTTATTGGTCTCTTCAGAGATTTGACATCTTCCTGGTTTAGTCTTGGGAGGGCATAAGTGTCCAGGAATTTATCCATTTCTTCTAGATATGTTGTTTTATTTGCATAGAGGTGTTCGTAGTAATCTCTGATGGTAGTTTGTATTTCTGTGGGATAGTGGGTTATATCCCCTTTATCATTTTTTATTGCATCTATTTGATTCTTCAGTCTTGTCTTTTATTAGTCTGGCTAGTGGTCTATTTTGTTGATCTTTTCAAAAAACCAGCTCCTGGATTCATTCATTTTTTGAAGGGTTTTTTTGTGTGTGTATCTCTATCTCCTTGAGTTCTGCTCTGATCTTAGTTATTTCTCATCTTCTGGTAGCTTTTGAATTTGTTTGATCTTGCTCCTCTAGTTCTTTTAATCATGATGTTAGGGTGTTGATTTTAGATCTTTCCTTGCTTCTCTTGTGGGCATTTAGTGCTATAAATTTCCCACTAAACACTGCTTTAAATGTGTCCCATAGATTCTGGTACATTGTGTCTTCATTTTCATTGGTTTCGAAGAACATCTTTATTTCTGCCTTCATTTTATTATTTATACAATAGTCATTCAGGAGCAGGTTGTTCAGTTTCCATGTAGTTTTGTGGTTTCGAGTGAGTTTCTTGATCCTGAGTTCTAATTTGATTGCACTGTGGTCTAAGAGACTGTTTGTTATGATTTCCATTCTTTTGCATTTGCTTAGGAGTGATTTACCTCCAATTATGTGGTCAATTTTAGAATAAGTGTGATGTGGTACTGAAAAGAATGTATATTCTGTGGATTGGGGGTGGAGAGTTCTGTAGATATCTGTTACGTCTGCTTGGTCTAGATCTGAGTTCAAGTCCTGGATATTCTTCTTAATTTTCTGTCTTGTTGGTCTGTCTAATATTGACAGAGGGGTGTTAAAGTCTCCCACTATTATTGTGTGGGAGCCTAAGTCTCTTTGTAGGTCATTAAGAACTTGCTTTATGAATCTGGGTGCTTCTGTATTGGGTGCATATATATTTAGGATCATTAGCTCTTCTTGTTGCATTGATCCCTTTACCATTATGTAATGCCCTTCTTTGTCCCTTTTGATCTTTGTTGGTTTAAAGTCTGTTTTACCAGAGACTAGGATCACAACCCCTACTTTTCTTGCTCTCCATTTGCTTGGTAAATCTTCCTCCATCCCTTTATTTTGAGCCTATTTGTGTCTTTGCATGTGAGATGGGTCTCCTAAATACAGCACACCAATGAGTCTTGACTCTTTATCCAATTTTCCAGTCTGTGTCTTTTGATTGGGGAACTTAGCCCATTTATATTTAAGGTTAACATTGTTATGTGTGAATTTGATCCTGCCATTTTCATGCTAGCTGGTTGTTTTGCCCATTAGTTGATGCAGTTTCTTCATAGTGTCGATTGTCTTTACAATTTTGTATATTTTTGCAGTGGCTAGTACTGGGTGTTCCTTTCAATGTTTAGTGCTTCCTTCAGGAGCTCTTGTAAGGCAGGCCTGGTGGTGACAAAATCTCTTGGCAGTTGCTTGTCCATAAAGGATTTTATTTCTCCTTCGCTTATGAAGTTTAGTTTGGCTAGATATGAAATTCTGGGTTGAAAATTCTTTTCTTTAAGGATATTGAATACTGGCCCCCACTCTCTTCTGGCTTGTAGGGTTTCTGTGGAGAGATCTGCTGTGAGTCTGATGGGCTTTCCTTTGTGGGTAACCTGGCTTTTCTCTCTGGCTGCCCATAGCATTTTTTCCTTCATTTCAACCCTGGTGAATCTGATGATTATGTGTATTGGGTTGCTCTTCTTGTGAAGTATCTTTGTGGTGTTTTCTCTATTTCCTGGATTTGAATGTTGGCCTGTCTTGTTGGTTGGTGAAGTTCTCCTGGATAATATCCTGAAATTTTTCCAGCTTGGTTTCATTCTCCTCATCCCTTTCAGGTTCACTGATCAAATGTAGGTTTGGTGTTTTCACATAATCCCATATTTCCTGGAGGCTTTGTTCATTTCTTCTCACTCTTTTTTCTCTAATCTTGCCTTCTCACTTTATTTTATTGAGTTGATATTCAATCTCTGATATCCTTTCTTTTGTTTGATCAATTTGGCTATTGAAACTTGTGTATGCTTCACAAAGTTCTTGTGCTGTGTTTTTCAGCTCCATCAAGTCATTTATATTCTTCTCTATGCTGGTTATTCTAGTTAGCATTTCATCTAACCTTTTCTCAATGTTCTTAGCTTCCTTTCATTGGATTAGAACATGCTCCTTTAGCTCAGAGAAGTTTGTTATTACCCACCTTCTGGAGACTTCTTCTGTCAATTTGTCAAACTCATTCTCCATCCAGTTTTGTTGACTTGCTGGTTAGGATTTGTGATTCCTTGGAGGAGAAGAGATGTTCTGGGTTTTGTCAATTTCAGCCTTTTTGTGCTGGTTTCTTCCCATCTTCGTGGATTTATCTACCTTTGGTCTTTGAAGTTGGTGACTTTTGGATGGGGTTTCTGAGTGGACATCCCTTCTGTTGATGTTGAAGCTATTTCTTTCTGTTTGCTAATTTTCCTTCTAACAGGCCCCTCTGCTGCAGGTCTGCTGGAGTTTGCTGGAAGTCCACTCCAGGCCCTGCTTGCCTGGGAATCACCTGCAGGTGATTCACAACAGCAAAGATTGCTGCCTGTTTCTTCCTCTGGTAGCTTCATCCCAGAAGACTACCTGCTAGATGTCAGCCAGAGCTCTCCTGTATGAGGTGTCTCCTAGCCAGGATACATGGGGGTCAGGGATCCACTTGAGGAGGCAGTCTCTTCCTTATCAGAGCTCAAGCACTGTCCTGGGAGGTCCATTGCTCCCTTCAGAGCTGCCAGGCAGGGATGTTTGAATCTGCTGAAGTAGAAACTACAACAACCCCTTTTCCCAGGTGCTCTCTCTCAGGAAGGTGGGGTCTTTATTTATAAGTCCCTGACAGGCTGCTGCCTTTTTTCAGAGATGCCCTGCCCAGCAAGAAGGTATTTTAGTGTCAGTCTGCCTGTAGAGGCCTTGCTGAGCTGCTGTGGTCTCTGCCCAGTTGCTGTGTAAACTTCCTGGCAACTTTGTGTATACAAGTGAGGTTAAAACTTCCTACCCTCCATTTTCATGCTGCTAATAAAGATAGATAGATAGATAGATAGATAGATAGATAGATAGATAGATGATAGATAGATAGATAGTTAGATAATTTTTTTTAAGTGCCTACCTGATCCTCAGCAATGGCGGACGCCCCTTTCCCCATCTAGCTCAAATGTTCCAGGTTGAGCTCAGACTGGTTGCAAGAATTTCAAGCTAGTGGATCTTTGCTTGCTGGTCTTCATGGGGGTGAGACCCTCTGAACCAGATCACTTGACTGCCTGACTTCAGCCCCCTTTTTTAGGGAAATGAGTGGTTCTGTCTCACTGGTGTTCCAGGCACCGCTGGGGTGTGAGGAAAAAAAAAAAAAAACTGCTGCAGCTAAAATGGTCACCCGATTTTGTGCTGGAAACCTGGGGCACTGCAATTGTAAGCACCAAAGGGATACTCCTGGTCTGCAGGTTATGAAGACCAGGGAAAAGCGCAGCATCTGAGCCAAAGTGCTAAAGTGTCTGGAAAAGTCCCTAATGGCTTCCCTTGGCTAGGAGAGGGAGTTCTCTGGTCCCATATGCTTCCTGAGTGAGGCAATGTCCCACCTTGCTTCAGCTTGCCCTCGTTGGGCTGCACCCACTGTCTAACCAGTCCCAATGGGATGAAACTGGTACCTCAGTTGCAAATGCAGAGATCACTCACCTTCTGGATCGCTCTCACTGGGAACTGCAAACTGGAGCTCTTTCTATTTGGCCATCTTGGTGGAAGTCAAAATGGTAATTTAGTAACTTGATCTGATTCTAGGCAATTTTAAGAAAAGCAGCAATTTCACAAATACTTACAGAATCTCTAAAGCACACAGTTGTGGATGTTTTCACAGCCCATATCAAACTTATTCTAAATCAGCCATCTGCTCCAAAAAAACACTGTAAAAAAAAATGAGCATAGGTAAAATAATTTTGTTAACTAGCATTTACAAACTGAAGAAACAGTATGATAAGAAGCAAATGAAAATATATAATACTTGTGTGACATGACTAAAATCCAAAGTCTGACTAAGTTCTGCGTATGGAAAGAATAAGGCTAATTATTTATGTTTGACAGGTTTAACGTTGAGGGCTTCTTCTCTAATGTGGGTATAATGAATGACTTTTTTAAATTTGACCACACAGTTATCTGTTCATAGGTCAATACTAAATTTTAACAAATTATAAGGTCCTTCAGATTGAAGAATAAAATATTAAAAGAAACCATGATTTAGTTTGCTAATTGTTCTTCCTTGCTAAAAAATTCTCTTTAAATACCTTACATTTTAATTTGTCCACTGGGATTTCTACTATTCAAAGTAGTAAAGGCCTAGACATTTAAGAACTAAATTTTTCTGTGTAAATTCATGGACCCTCCTGCCATTGATGATGGCACCTCTGAGTTTCTTAAATGCTATTTTTCCCCTTTTCAAATATTAACTATTTGAACTGAGACTTAGGAGAGCTCTTTAACCCTAGAAAGCTGAAAGGTAGGTAATTACAGAGGTAGAGGGAGGTTTAACTGATATGTGTGTCAGAGGATTTTATTTTTTAGTGTACCTTGTTCATTTAAGCTAGTTGCTCCTTTAGAAATTTAACACAAAAATATGTATTATTTAGTTAAATTAGTTAATAAAATTATTATGTGATATATTGACCAAACAGTACTTTAGTTCAGACAATAACTACAAAGTTACTTATATTCCCTTTTAGCTCCTAAAACTTTTGTTACAAATCTACTAATTAGCTACAATCAGCTACACTCAATCTACAGCTTAGCTATCAACTGTTAGTGTTTAAGGAATTACCTAATCTTTTTCTAGTCTGTAAGAAATAGTCCAATCTTTGAGAACAGATAGAGATCTGTTCAACATAAGAGTAAAACGAAGTTCATGTAATTTCTAAACTGAAGATCTGCTACATTTTAAATATATAAAAATATGTGCACCTTTAATTTTTTTAAAAAAGGAAAAGGTATCTTCTCCACTTTCTCCCAACTCTCACTTCTTTTACCATATGGAATTCTCTACGTTACTTTTACAATCAATCTTTACTTCTTTTGATTCTAAATTTTTACGTCTTTATAAACTTAACATCACTTGCCCAGATTGAAGCAGGCTTTTCTATGTTTTTATATGTTGATTTTTAAAATTCAACCTGAGTATTTCAAAACAAACTTTTTTCCTTTATACTTCAGAAAATAAAGTCTAATTATATTTTTAAAAAAAACTGGTCAGGCACTTACTTAAAGGACTTACAGGTCGGCGAGAAAAGAGAGGAACTTCACAGGATTAAGAACTACGTCTTGGATCAAATATCTAAAGACGTGCTAAATTTTAAAACTTTTCCAGCATCGGTTTCCAAATGTGCCAGTCAAATGGCAAGATAACTTCTGTCATATGGTTTGTCTTTGTATCTTCTATCCAAGTGGTTTACAGAAATGTCTAAGAATTGGCAGCAAAATTCTTTCTTGTTGTGTTCAAGTCTTAGATTCTCAGCAGCAACATACTTGATGCAGGATTTGGATAAGGAAGATGTCACAAAGAGCCCCATCTGAGGTACAGACATAACTTGGAGAAATTGCAGGTTTGGTTTGAGGCCACTACAGTAAAGCAAGTCACATGAGTTTTTTGGTTTCCCAGTGCATATAAAAGTTATGTTTATACAATACTGTCCCCTATTAAATGTGCAATAGCATTATGCCTAAAAATTTATATACCTTAATTTAAAAATGCTTTAAAAGAACACAGTGATAATCATCTGAGCTTTCAGGGAATCAGTCATTTTGCTGGTGGAAGGCTTTGCCTCAGTGTTGATGGCCACCGACTGATGAGGATAGTGGTTGAAAAGGGTCGGATGGCTACAGAAATTTCTTAAAGTAAGACAATGATGAAGTGTGTTACATCTATTTATTACTCTTCCTTTTGCAAAATATGTTTCTATAGTATGTAATGTTGTTTGGTAGCATTTTACTCACACTAGAACTTCTTTCAAAATTGGAGTCAATCCTTTCAAATCCACCACTACTTTATCAACCAAGTTTATGTAGTATTCTAAATCCTTTGTTGTAATTTCAACAATGTTCACAGTGTCTTCACCAAGAATGGATTCCATCTTAAGAAACCACGTTCTTTTCTCATCCATGAGAAGAACTCTTCATCTGTTCAAGTTTGATCATAAGACTGCAGCAATTTAGGATCCACTTCTAATTCTAATTCTCTTGCTATTTTCACTACATTTGAAGTCACTTCCTTCATTAAAGTCCTGAACTTACTAAAGTAATCCATGAGGGTTGGAATCACCTTCTTCCAAATTCCTGTTAATGTGGATATTTTGACTTCCTCCCACAAATCATGAATGGTTTCAATGGCATCTAGAGTGGCGAATCCTTTCCAGAAGGTTTTCCATTTACTTCGCCTGTATTCATTAAAGGAGCTGTTATCTATGATAGCTGCAGTCTTATGAAATGTGTTTCTTAATAATAAGACTTAAAAGTCAATATTACTCTTTGATCCATGGGCTGCAGTGTGGATGTTGCATTAGCAGGCATGAAAATAACATTCATTCTCCTTGTATGTTTACATCAGAGCTCTTGGGTGACTATATGCATTGTCAATGAGCAGTCATATTTTGAAATTAATCCTTTTTTCTAAGCAGTAGATGTACTGTCATCTAGGCTCTGTTGTTCTATTTGTAGACACGGGCAGAGTAGATTCAGCATAGTTATTAGGGGACTTAGGATTTTTGGAATGGGAAATGAGCAGTGGCTTCACCAGCTGCATAAGCCCTTAACAAGAGTGTCAGCCTGTCCTTTAAAGCTTTGAATCAAGGCATTGACTTCTCCTCTCTAGCTCTGAAAGTCCTAGATGGCATCTTCTTCCAATAGAAGCATGTTTTGTTGACATTAAAAAATATGTTGTTTAGTGTAGCCACCTTTATCTATGGTCTTAGCTAGGTCTTCTAAATAACTTACTGCAGCTCTTACATCAGCACTTACCTGCTTCACTTTGCACTGCAGTTTGGTGCTATAGAGATGGCTTCCTTTTTTAAGCCTCATGAACCAACTTTTGCTAGCTTCAAACTTTTTTTCTCCAGGTTCCCTGCTTCTCTCAGCTATCACAGAATTGAAGTAAATTAGGGCCTTGCGCCTGATAGGCTTTGGCTTAAGGGAATGTTGTAGCTGGTTTGATCTTCTAGTCAGACCACTCAAAAACTTTCTCCATATGAACAGTAAGGTTGTTTCACTTTTGTATCATTAGCGTATTCACTGGAGTAGCACTTTTAATTTCCTTGAAGAGCATTTCTTTGGCATTCACAACTTGGCTATTTTGCACAAGAGGCATAGCTTTTGGCTATCTCAGCCTTCAATATACCTTCCTCATTAAGTTTAGCCATTTCTAGCTTCTGATTTAAAGTGACAAACGTGGGGCTTTTTTCACTTAAAAACTTGGAGGCCATTGTAGGGTTATTAATTAACCTCATTTCAATATTATTGTGTCTTAGAGAATATGAAGGCCCAAGAAGAGGAAGGGAGTCAAGAGATCAGCCAGTCAGCGGAGCAGTCACAACACCCACAACATCTGTCAATTAAGTTCACTGTCTTATATGGACACGGTTCATGGCACCCCAAACAATGATGATGGTAACATCGAAGATCACTGATCATAGATCACTGATATATAATAATAATGAGGAAGTCTGAGATAGAATTGCTCAATGCAGGGTTGCCACAAACTCTCTACTTGTATAAAAAAAAAAAAAAAAAAAAAAAAAAAAGAACATGGTATCTGTAAAGCCCAATGAAGCAAAACACAATAAGGCAAGGTATGCCTGTAGAAAAACTGCCTGTTGACACAGAAAAAAATGGAGACAGAGTTCAGAAACAATGCTCAGTACCCTTAGAGGGCTGAGTCATGAACAAAAAGAACTTGAATTATGCCAAGACTTCTGGCTAGAATGTAGGATTTGAAATACAGTGAGAGAACGCCCTCCATTAAGAAGAAACAGACCTACTGGAGAAGATGTGTAGTAATGTCTTCTGAAAACAATACGTATAACTAGCTTTGAAAAGAAGGGAAAATGGATGCAAAGAATGCTGAGCATGAGAATAGCAGGTCTGAGGAAAGCTGTGCCCCCATTGTGTGCTGCTGACATGAATGGGTTCTTCCATAACTACTCCCTTACTGGTGAATTCCTGATATAATACTTTTATAATTTTTTTTACATCCAATATACATATATATATTATTGCACTTCAGGTTCTAGGGTACATGTGCAGAACATGCAGGATTGTTGCATAGGTACACACATGGCAATGTGGTTTTCTGCCTTTCTCCCCATCACCTATATATGGCATTCCTCCCCATGTTATCCCACTCCAACTCCCTACCCCCGGCTGTCCCTCCCCTAGTCCCCTCAACAGACCCCAGTGTGTGATGCTCCCCTCCCTGTGTCCATCTGTTCTCATCATTCAACACCAGCCTATGAGTGAGAACATGTGGTGTTTGATTTTCTGTTCTTCTGTCAGTTTGCTGAGAATAATGGTTTCCACATTCATCCATGTCCCTACAAAGGACACAAACTCATCATTTTTTTATGGCTACATAGCATTCCATGGTGTATATGTGCCACATTTTCCTTGTCCAGTCTATCATCAATGGGCATTTGGGTTGGTTCCAGGTCTTTGCTATTGTAAACAGTGCCTCAATGAACATATGTGTGCATGTGTCTTTATAACTGAATGATTTAAATCCTTTGGATATATACCCAGTAATGGGATTGCTGGGTCAAATGGAATTTCTATTTCTAGGTCCTTGAGGATTTGCCACACTTCCATGATGATTAAACTAATTTACACTCCCACCAACAATGTAAAAGTGCTCCTATTTCTCCACAACCTCTCCAGCATCTGTTGCCTCCAGATTTTTTAATGATTGTCATTCTAACGGGCGTGAGATGGTATCTCAATGTGGTTTTGATTTGCGTTTGTCTAATTACCAGTGATGATGAGCATTTTTTCATGTTTGCTGGCCTTATATATGTCTTCTTTTGAAAAGTGCCTGTTCATATCCTTTGCCCACTTTTGAATGGGTTCGTTTGTTTGTTTCTTGTAAATCTGTTTTAGTTCTTTGTAGATTCTGGATATTAGCCCTTTGTCAGATGGGTTGATTGCAAAAATTTTTTCCAGTTCTATTGGTTGCCAGTTCACTCTAGTGATTGTTTCTTTTGCTGTGCAGAAGCTCTAGAGTTTCATTAGACCCCATTTGTCTATTTTGGCTATTGTTGCCACTGCTTTTGGTGTTTTAGTCATGAAGTCCTTGCCTATGCCTATGTCCTGAATGGTTTTGCCTAGGTTTTCTTCTAGGGTTTTTGTGGTACTAGGTCTTATCTTTAAGTCTTTAATCCATCTTGAGTTAATTTTATTGTAAGGTGTCAGGAAGGACTCCAGTTTTTGCTTTCTGTACATGGCTAGCCAGTTTTCCCAATTCCATTTATTAAACAGGGAATCCTTTCTGCATTGCTTGTTTTTATCAGGTTTGTCAAAGATCAGATGGTTGTGGATGTGTGGCGTTGCCTCTGAGGCCTCTGTTCAGTTCCATTGGTCTATATCTCTGTTTTGGTACCAGTACCATGCTGTTTTGATTACTGTAGCCTTGTAGTATAGTTTGAAGTCAGGTAGCGTGATGCCTCCGGCTTTGTTCTTTTTGCTTAGAATTGACTTGGCTATGCGGGCTCTCTTTTGATTCCATATGAAGTTTAAGGCAATGTTTTCCTGTTCTGTGAAGAGGGTCATGGGCATCTTGATGGGGATTGTGTTGCATCTAGAAATTACTTTGGGCATTATGGCCATTTTCACAATATTTATTCTTCCTAACCATAAGAATGGAATGTTTTTCCATCTGTTTATGTCTTCTCTTATTTTGTTGAGCAGTGGTTTGTAGTCCTCCTTGAAGAGGTCCTTTACATCCTTTGTTAGTTGTATTCCTAGGTATTTTATTCTCTTTGTAGCAATTGTGAATGGGAATTTGCTCATGATTTGGCTCTCTGTTAGTCTGTTATTGGTGTATAGAAATGCTTGTGATTTCTGCACATTGATTTTGTATCCTGAGACTTTGCTAAAGTTGCTTATAGTTTCAGGAGATTTTGGGCCGAGATGATAGGGTCTTCTAAATATACAATCATGTTGTCTGCAAATAGAAACAATTTGCCTTCCTCCTTTCCTAATTGAATACTTTTTATTTCTTTTTCTTGCCTGATTGCTCTGGCTAGAACTTCCAATACTATGTTGAATAGGAGTGGTTAGAGAGGGCATCCTTGTCTAGTGCCAGATTTTAAAGGGAATGCTTCCAGTTTTTGCCCATTCAGTATGATATTAGCTTTGGGTTTGTCATAAATAACTTTTATTATTTTGAGATACGTTCCATCAATATCTAGTTTATTGAGGGTTTTTAGCATAAAGGACTGTTGAATTTTGTCAAAGGCCTTCTCTACATCTATTGAGATAATCATGTAGTTTTTGTCTTTGGTTCTGTTTATGTGGTGAATTACGTTTATAGACTTGCATATATTGAACCAGCCTTGCATCCCCGGGATAAAGCCTACTTGATCATAGTGAATAAGCTTTTTGATGTGTTGTTGCAATTGGTTTGCCAGTATTTTATTGAAAATTTATGCATCTATGTTCATGATGGATATTAGCCTGAAGTTTTCTTTTCTTGTTGAGTCTCTGCCAGGTTTTGGTGTCATGATGATGTTCGTCTCATAAAATAATCTGGGAAGGATACCCTCTTTTTGTATTATTTGGAATAGTTTCAGAAGGAGTAGTACCAGCTCCTCTTTGTATGTCTGATAGAATTCGGTTGTGAACCCACCTAGACCTGGACTTTTTTTGGTTGGTAGGCTATTAATTGCTGCCTCAACTTCAGCCGTTGTTATTGGTCTATTCAGGGTTTTGACTTCTTCCTGGTTTAGGCTTGGGAGGATACAAATGTCCAGGAATTTATCCATTTCTTCCTGGTTTACTGTTTTCTGTGCACAGAGTTGTTTGTAGGAATCTCTGGTGGTAGTTTGTATTTCTGTGGAATCTGTGGTGATATCCCTTTATCATTTTTTATTGCCTCTATTTGATTCTTCTCTTTTCTTTTTTATTAATCTGGCTAGTGGTCTAGTCTGTTGATCTTTTCAAAAAAACAGCTCCTGGATTTAATAATATTTTGAAGGGTTTTTGTGTCTCTATCTCCTTTGGTTCTGCTCTGATCTTAGTTATTTCTTGTCTTCTGCTAGCTTTTGAGTTTGTTTGATCTTGCTCCTCTAGCTCTTTCAATTTTGATGATAGGGTGTTGATTTTAGATCTTTCCTTGCTTCTCATGTGGGCATTTATTGCTGTAAATTTTTCTCTAGACACTGCTTTATATGTGTCCCAGAGATTATGGTATGTTGTGTCTTCATTCTTGTTGGTTTTGAAGAACATCTTTATTTCTGCCTTCATTTCATTGTTTATCCAGTCGACATTCAAGAGCCAGTTGTTCAGTTTCCATGAAGCTGTGCTAGTTTCTGAGTTAGTTTCTTAACCCTGAGTTCTAATTTGATTGCACTGTGGTCTGAGAGACTGCTATGATTTCCCTTCTTTTGCATTTGCTGAGGAGTGAGTTACTTCCAATTATGTGATCAGTTTTAGAGTAATTGTGATGTAGTGCTGAGAAGAATGTATATTCTGGGAATTTGGGGTGGAGAGTTATGTAAATGTCTATTAGGTTTGCTTGATCCAGGTCTGAGTTCAAGTCCTGGATATCCTTGTTAATTTTCTGTCTCGTTGATCTGTCTAATATTGACAGTGGAGAATTAATGTCTCCCACTATTGTTGTATGGGAGTCTAAGTCTCTTTGTATGTCCTTAAGAACTTGGTTTATGTATCTGAGTGCTCCTCAGATACATATGTATTCGGTGCATATATATTTAGGATCATTAGCTCTCCTTGTTGCATTGATGCTTTTACCCTTAGGTAATGCCCTTCTTTGTCGCTTTTGATCTTTGTTGGTTTAAAGTTTATTTTATCAGAGACTAGGATTGTAACTCCTACTTTTTTTTGCTCTCCATTTTCTTGGTAAATCTTCCTCCATCTCTTTATTTTGAGCCTATGTGTATCCTTGCACATGAGATGGGTGTCCTGGATACAGCACACCTATGGGTTTTCAATTTTTATCCAATATGCCAATCTGTGTCTTTTGATTGGGGCATTTAGCCCATCTACATTTAAGGTTAATATTGTTATGTGTGAATTTGATCCTGCCATTTTGATGCTAGCTGGTTGTTTAGCCTGTTAGTTGGCACGGTTTCTTCATTATGTCAATGTTCTTTACCATTTGGTACATTTTTGGAGTGGCTGGTACTGGTTGTTTCTTTCTATCTTTAGCGCTTCTTTCAGGAGCTCTTGTAAGACAGACCTGGTGGTGATGAAATCTCTAAGAAATTGCTTGTTCATAAAGGATTTTATTTTTCCTTTGCTTATGACCTTAGTTTGGTTGAATATGAAATTCTAGGTTGAAAGTTCTTTTCTTTAAGGATGTTGAATATTGGCCCCCACTCTCTTCTGACTTATAGGGTTTCTGCAGAGAGATCGCTGTGAGTTTGATGGGCTTCCCTTTGTGGGTAACCCAACCTTTCTCTCTGGCTGCCCTTAGCATTTTCTCCTTCATTTCAACGCTGGTGAATCTGACGATTATGTGCCTTGGGATTGCTCGTCTTGTGGAATATCTTTGTGAGGTTCTCTGTATTTCCTGGACTTGAATATTGGCTTGCCTTGCTAGGTTGGGGAAGTTCTCCTGGATAGTATCCTGAAGAGTGTTTTCCAGCTTGGATTCATTCTCTCCGTCACATTCAGGTACACCTATCAGACATAGATTAGGTCTTTTCACATAATCCCATATTTCTTGGAGGCTTTTTTTATTTCTTTTTACTCTTTTTTCTCTAATCTTACCTTCTTATTTTATTTCATTGAGTTGATCTTCAATCTCTGATATCCTTTCCTCTGTTTGGTCAATTTGGCTATTGAAACTTGTGTATGCCTCATGAAATTCTTGTGTTGTGTTTTTCAGCTCCATCAATTCATTCATATTCTTCTCTAAGCTGTTTATTCTAGTTAGCATTTCATCCAACCTTTTTTCAAAGTTCTTAGTTTCTTTGCATTGGGTTAGAACATGTTCTTTTAGTTCAGAGAAGTCTTTTATTATCCACTTTCTGAAGCCTGTTTCTGTCAGTTCATCAGATGCATTCTCCATCCAGCCTTGTTCCCTTGCTGATAAGGAGTTGTGAACCCTTGGAGGAGGAGAGTGTTCTGGTTTTGGGTGTTTTCATCTTTTTTGCGCTGGTTTCTTCCCATCTTTGTGAATTTATCTGCCTGTGGTCTTTATGGTTGGTGACTTTCAGATGGGGTCTCTGAGTGGACATCCTTTTTGTTGACGAGGAAGTTATTTCTTTCTGTTTTTTAGTTGTCCTTCTAACAGTCAGGCCCCTCTACTGTAGGACTGCTGGAGGTCCACTCCAGACCCTGCTTGCCTGGGGATTACCTGCGGCAGCTGCAGAACAGTAAGGGTTGCTGCCAGTTTCTTCTTCTGTTATCTTTGTCCCAGAAGGATACCTGCTGGATATCAGCCTGAGCTCTCCTTTGTGAGGTGTCTCTTTGGATATTTGGGGGTCAGGGAGTTGCTTGAGGAGACAAGTCTGTCCCTTATAGGAGCTCAAGTCCTGAGCTATGAGCTCTGTTATTACATTCAGAGCTGCTGGGCAGGTATGTTTAAGTCTGCTGCAGCAGAACTCATAACTGCTTTTTTTTCCCAGGTGCTCTGTCCTGGGAAGGTGGGGCTTTATTTATAAGTTCCTGATGTGCTGCTGCCTTTTTTCAGAGCTGCTCTGCCCAGCGAGGAGGTAGCCTAGTCACAGTCTGCCAGCAGAGGCATTGCTGAGCTGCGGTGGGCTCTGCCCAGCTGCTGGGTGAACATCCTTGTGGTTTTGTTTATAGAGGTATAGTTAGAACTGCCTCAGTAATGGCAGACTGTCTCTATAATGGTGGACTGCCTCGGTAATGGTGGATTGCCTGGTTAATAGCGGGCTGTATCAGTAATGGTGGACTGCCTCATTAATGGTGGACTGCCTCAGTAGTGGTGGACTGCCTAAGTAATGGCAGATGTCCTTCCCCCAACAGAGCTGGACCATTCGGGGTCCAGCTGTGCTTTCTCTGAAACTCTCAATCCAGAGCATTTCAGATTGCTGGTCTTTGTAGGGGTGGAACCTGCCGAGCCAGATCACCTAGCTCCCTGTTTCAGCCCCCTTTTTTTCAGTTGAATGGCCGACTTTGTTTCCCAGGCATTCCAGGCACCAGTTGAAACAGCTGCCCAGATTTGTGTGAGTTTTTATGCGGAGACCTGCTGTGCTGGCTGAAACAGCCATGTTGGAGACTCATAGCGCTTTTCTGCCAGGGAATCTCCTGGTCTGTGGGCAGTAAAAACTAGTTTGGAAATGCAGTGTTCACTTGCCCTCTGTGTTGTTCTCACTGGGAATGCACTCCAGAGCTGTTCCTATTCAGCCATCTTGGATCATCTCCTCTTGTTATAATTTTTTAAAGATTCAGTCAACATTATTTTATATGTTCCTTTGAGCAGTAGTCTGCCTCATTTTGAGGGCTAAATTCCTAGACATAAAATTTCTAATTCAAAGATATATACCTTTTAATTTTTAATAAATATTGCCTTTCTCCATCATTTTACTAACTTTCCTTCCACCTTTCTTCACCATTGTTAAGGTGGGTTTGGTGCTTCTATCCTAATGAAAAACAGATTCCCTCCAGCTTTTTAAGTTTCCATATTCCAGGTCTCTTTAAATTTCATCACTACCGTGTTAAAAATAAAATAATTAGGGTTCTCTCATATTAGAAAGATAAGTTTACAAATGTTCTGCTTATTCAGTATAGAAAACATTTTAATGCAAAAAGTTAAAGAAAACTTAAAACTCTCATATGCCATCATCTGTGTTGACCGTTTGATTAGTTTTCTACTAGTCTTTTTTTCTTCATTTATATGCATTCTAAATACCAAATTAAAATTTTATTATATATACAGTTTCATATTCGACTTTTCTTACTTAACATTATGTTGTAAACACTTACCATTAAATCAGAGGAAAAATGCTACAAATCCTCCCATTTGCTTTTCAACATAGGTGTAGGTAATCCTTTCTTATTTGTGACAGGTTTCCTAATTAATAGACAAAAGTTTTCAAAGTATAACATTCCAATTTTTCTTCTCCAGGAAAAAAAAAACCTGGAAAGTAACTAGTCTCAACCTGAGTAATTTAAAATTATACATTGTAAAGTAAGTTTAATATTACAAAATTTATTCTTTATTTTTAACACTATAAGCATTTAATCCTATAATAGTGTGAGATATCTGAATTTCCAAAGATAATTAAATTTGAAACTTTTCATTTCAGAAAAGCCACAGAAGAGGAATTGAGACTTGAAGAAGAAAATCAAAGGCTACTGGAAGATTTGAAAGTGAAAGTAAAAGGCAAGCACAGATTGCTATTACTGATAATGTGTCATGGTATTGTTATTGCAAGCAATTGCAGTATTTCAAGCGAATTATAGGCTGGGTGATCACATTTCCCAATTTGTCCATGAGAGCCCAGGTTTATGCCTATGGTCTTTAAGTCTTTATAGTACTCCCTTTTATTCTTAACGTGTTCCAATTTATATGCTAAATAATATTGTCACTGAAGTAATGGATTCATAGGAAAATGACTCTTGACACAAATAGCTACTCACACATTCTCTATAAGTGATACACAGCAGAGTAGCACATACAGCTTGTCTTTAAATGGTTGCTCTTGATACAGATGACATATAGCTGTTGACATTACTTCGATGAGAACAATCCTACAGAAGTTGAGAAGACAGCGCATCTCTTATTATTCACTTACTCTCTTTATGATTAAACACTCATCTTCATTATATAACTTACTCTGTTTCTTTTAAGATTGGAGTTTTTCAATGGACTTAACCCATACCCTAGAACAAATGAATTTAACAGATATTTATAGAACATTCTACCCAACAACTGCAGAATATATATTCTATTAATCAGCACCTGGAACATCCTCCAAGATAGATCATATAATAGGCCACAAAATAGGTCTCAGCAAATTTAAGAAAATCAAAATTTTACCAAGTACTCTTTCAAACCATAGTGGAATAAAACTAGAAATCAACTCCAGAAAAAACCCTCAAAACTATGCAAATACATGGAAATTAAACAATCTGCTCCTGAATGATCTTTGTGCCAACAAAGAAATCATGAAGGAAATTTAAAAATTTTTGGAACTGAACAATAACAGTGACACAACTTATCAAAACTTCTGGGATACAGTAAAAGTGGTCCTAAGAGGAAAGCTCATAGTATTAAATGCTTACATCAAAAAGTCTGAAAGAGCACAAATAGACAATGTAATGTCATGCCTCGAGGAATGAGAGAAGCAACTACAACCCAAACCCAGCAGAAACAAGAACAACCCAAACCCGAACCCAAGATCCCCAAAACAGAAGAAAAGAAATAACGAAAGAAATAATGAAGATTAGAGCAGAACTAAATGAAATTGAAATTATATATATATATATATATATATATGTGATAAATGAAAAAAAAAAAAAGCTGGTTCTTTGAAAAGGTAAACAAAACTGTTAGACCATTAGCAAGAGTAACGTAAAAATGAAGAGAGAAGATTCAAATAAGCTCAGTTAGAAATGAAACGGGAGGACAGGCATTGTGGTTTACTCCTGTAATCCCAGCACTTTGGGAAGCTAAGGCGGGTGGGTCACTTGAGGTCAGGAGTTTGAGACCAGCCTGGCCAACATGGCAAAAACCCATTTCTACTAAAAATACAAAAATTAGCCACGCATAGCCAGACATGATGGCAGGCACCTGTAGTCCCAGCTAATCAGGAGGCCGAGGCACAAGAATCACTTGAACCTGGGAGGCAGAGGTTGCAGTGAGCTGAGATTGTGTCACTGCACTCCAGCATGGGCAAAAGAGCAATACTCTATCTCAAAAAGAAAAGAAAAAAAAAGAAAAAGAAAAGATAAAGAAAAAAGAAAAAGAAAAATGAAGTGGGAGATACTACAACCAATACCACAGAAACACAAAACATCATTCAAAGCTGCTATGAACACCTTTATGTGCACAAACTAGAAAATCTAGAGGAGATGGATACTTTTCTGGAAATAAACGACCCTTCTAGATTTAATTGGGAAGAAATAGAAGCTCCAAACAGACCAATAACAAGTAGCAAGATTGAAACTGTAATTTAAAAATTGCCAATAAGAAAAACTCCAGGACCAGATGGATTCACAGCTGATTTCTATCAGGCATTCAAAGAATTGGTACCAATCTTACTGAAACTATTCCAAAAGACAAAGAAAAATATGGAGGCATCACATTACCCAACATCAAACCATACTTCAAGGCTATAGTTACCAAAACAGCATGATACTGGTATAAAAATAGACACATAGACGAATGGAACAGAATAGAGAACCCAGAATAAAGTCAAATATTTACAGTCAACTGATCTTCGACAAAGCCAAAGGAAAAAAAAAAAAAAACGTAAGTGAAGAAAAGATACCCTGTTCAACAAATGGTGCTGGGATAATTGGCAAGCCACATGTAGAAGTATGAAGCTGGATCCTCACCTGTCACCTTACAGAGAAATCAACTGAAGATGGATCAAGGACCTAAATCTAAGACCTGAAACCATAAAAATTCTGGAAGATAACATCAAAAAACAATTCTAGACATTGGCTTAGGCAAAGAGTTCATGACCAAAAACCTAAAAACAAAAACAAAAATAAATAGATATGGCCTAATTAAACTAAAAAGCTTCTGCACAGCAAAAGAAATAATCAGCAGAGTAAAAACAGACAACACACAGGGTGGGAGAAAATCTTCACAAACAATGCTTCTGACAAAGGACTAATATCCAGAATCTACAAGGAACTCAGACAAATCAGCAAGAAAAAAAAAATAATAACCCCATTGGAAAGTGGGCTAAGGACATGAATAGACAATTCTCAAAAGAAGATATACAAATGGCCAACAAATATATGAAAAAATGCCCAACATCACTAATTATCAGGGAAATGCAAATCAAGGCCATAGTGACATACCACATTACTCCTGCAAGAATGGTCATAATTTAAAAATTTTTAAAAACTAAATGTTAACATGGAAGTGATGAAAAGGAAACACTTTAACACTGCTGGTTGGAATATAAACCAGTACAATCACTGTGGAAAACAGTATGGCAATTCCTTAAAGAATTAAAGTAAAATTACCATTTGATCCAGCAATCCCACTACCGGGTATCTATCCAGAGGAAAAGAAATCATTATTTGAAAAAGACAGTTGCACACACATGTTTATAGCAGTACAATTCATAATTGAAAAAATATAGAACCAGCCTAAATGCCATATATATATCTATATAGATATAGATATAGATATAGATATAGATATAGATATATATACACATATACACACACACCATGGAATACTACTCAGCCACAAAAAAAAATGAAATAATGGTTTTCACAGCAGCCTGGATGGAGTTGGAGACCATCATTCTAAGTGAAGTAAATCAGTAATGGAAAACCAAACGTTGTATGTTCTCACTTATAAGTGGGAGCTAAATTATAAAAACACAAAGGCATAAGAATGATATAATGGACTTTGGAAAGTTGGGGGTAAGGTGGGAGGGAAATGAGAAATAAAAGACTACACATTGGGTACAGTGTACACTGCTCGGGTAATGGGTGCACCAAAACCTCCGAAATCACTAAAGAACTTTTCCATGGAGCCAGGCACCAACTGTTCCACAACAACTTTTGGAATAAAAAAATTTTTTAAAGATAAAACAGACATTTTAAAAAGACTGGAGTTCTTAACCTAGGGTCTGTGGGTAAAATTCAAGGATATGTAAACTTAATTGGAAAATAATCCCAAATTTATTTTCACTAATTTTTAACTGAAATTTATTATTTCCTTTAATAAGCAATTAATATAAGCAGCAAACCACAATAATATTAGCAATACCTTGACTTTGTCACCAAAAGAAATGAAGATGTATTCATATCACATTACAGTTTTACATATCTTTACATGCTTATCACTGTTCCAAAATTATGGTAGTTATTAAACCAGCTACTAGTTCTGCTTTTATTTTTTGAGACAGAGTCTCACTCTGTCACCCAGGCTAGAGTGTAGTGACCTGATCTCAGCTCACTGTAATCTCCACCTCCCAGGTTGGAGTGATTCTCCTGCCTCAGCCTCCCAAGTAGCTGGGGCTACAGGTGCATGCCACCACTCCCAGCTAATTTTTGTATTTTGTATTTACATCTACTGTATTGATTAATATACTACATTATTTATTATTTTTAGTTAGCTGTAAGAAAATCAATCATTATATATGTCATCTAGCCTGGTGCTACCCATTAGAAACATAATGGGAGCCACACGTGGAGCTTTAAATTTTCTAAAAGCCACATATTTTACATTTAGTTTTTAATATTAAATCTTTAAAATTTACTGTATGTTTTATACTTGCAGTATATATATATCAATTTGGACTAACTTCATTTCAAGTGGCTGCCATATTGAATGGTGCAGATGTAGCCATTTCTTTGGACATTGGGCTATTTCTAGATTTACTGTAAGGATATTTGGAACTGCCATAAACATTTCCATTTTTTAATGAACCGCTAGTCTGGTACTCCCATAGCACTCTGAGCAGGTGAGTAGCATCCTTTACCATTACATATTATAGCTATATGAATAGCTATAATATATAGATAATTTTTCTATCTCCCCCATTAAACAATATACTCCAGAGGGCAGGGACCATATTGTATTCTTTGTTTGGCCTCAGCACTTATCAGCACCCTACAAATGTCTGTTGACTTCTCCCAAATGATAGTTTAATTCTTCAAAATTTTTTAGAAGCTGAAGAAACTGATAATGAGGATGAAGAGGAGATTGAAGGTGATGAGTTAGAAGTTCATGAAGAGCCTGAGGCATCTCAAGATACCCGAGGCTCATTGTTACCTGAGGAGTCTGAAGCATCTGAGGTCCCTGAAAGTGAGCCTGAAGCAGGTTAGACTTGATTGAGAGCATGTTCTTAATTCTACTCCTGTGCATTAATGTGTCTGTTTGGGCATGTGTGTATGTATATATGCTGGTAAAATGGAACCTGAATGAGAATGGAGAGATGAGCCCCCAGGGAGCAGGCACTGAGTCCAAATCCCACAGTTTTGAGTGTGGTAGGAAAGTGGAGTCTGCTCTGCTCCGGCACTGGCATGAGCACAGCTGGTTATGTAATTTTGGGGGCATGTTGTTCAAATAGCAGGAAAAAAAGGTCACTAAAGGTAGTAAAATATAACGCTTTTTCCTTTCTTCCATAGTATCTCTCTCTGTTTGTCATCGTGTTTTTTTTTTGTTTGCTGTTTATTATTGCTCTTAGTAAAGAAAAATTAAATTAAAAATTTGAATTATTAGCATGAATTTTACAGCTCCTCTTTATGGTGTGCAATGCCATTTTTAAATGCAAATATAAGATCATTTTAAATGTAAATATAAGGGAATTAACTCTTTAAGCCCTACCTCAGAGGTCTCATTTGGTGGTTGGGGCAGGGGAAAAGGGCAACGAAAGCCACTCCAAGAACTAGAGAGTGCAGGAAGATAGGGTACCCACCTGTGATGGGAATGAGGCTTGTATGTGTTTTCAAGCAGAGTTAGTATTGAACCTGAAACTCATTCTACAAATAAAAGGTCTTCAGATACCTCTAACTATATGGTAGCCTGGAGCAGTTAAGGGGTTGGAAGTACTGTGAGCTTATAAAAGAAGCAGGACTAAGGGAAATTAATGAAAATTGCACAATTTATATTTCACAGCTCGTATGTGCAGATGTTTCATCCTGACAAGTATATTGAGTTAGTTTGTGCAGCAAAACTTTTTTTCATTTTTTATTTCTCTTCTTAATATACACATATTCTCCAACACTCTTTACCTTTAGCTACCTTTACCTTTCCTTCTATGTCATCATTTTCGGCCTAAATGGTTGGCTAATACAGGAAAGTAACGGGAATAAGAAAGGATATTATGGGGTTCCTTGGTCATTTGTGTTTCTCTGAATGTCATTGTTTACTTTCTGCATTTGAAACAAGTCCCAGTTCAAAGTAAAAGTGTGATCTCTAAGGCTGTCAGCATTCCCCACCTGCCCACTCAGTCATGCGTAACTCCTGCATATCATTGATCCGCTGGAATTCTGCCCTCATGATGGCACATCAGGAATGTTCATGAGAATGAGATGTCAAGGAATGGCAAACACATATTATGCACATCTAAGAGCCCTAGTCTGGTTTGTTATAAAGATATCGAAGCCCCAAGCATCTTCTTTCCTCCTGTACTTCTCTCCACTACTTTTGATGAAGTATATGATTCCATCCTCACAATCCAAAGGTGGCTCCTGCATGTTTCCTCTTGCAAGCTTTTACTTTTTATTTCTAATTCAAGAAATAGTTCCCAGAGACTTTTGCCTACATTTCATTGAGCAGAATATTATATCATTGTCTACCCCTATCTGCAGGGAATCTGGGAATTTAATTTGGATTTGGCTTCCTTGCTAGATGGTAGAAGCCAATAGAATAGAAGAATAGGGGGGAGGGGTTGAGGGAGCCAACTAACAGTATCTCCCATACTTCCTTTGCACAGATGCAGGTTGCAGGAATGGAATGCCTAGGGGCAGGTTCATGATTTCACCTAAGAAATAAGGGATAATCTGCTTAAATTCTTAAACAAATGCTTAACTGAAACTTTAGAGTTTCACATAAAAGAGAAATATTTTTTCATAGTATAGGTGGTAGATCACCTGTATCAGAATCACCGATGGATCTTATTTTAAAATAAGGCTCTATGCAGGCTCTGGTTCAGTAAGTCTAGGATAGAATTTAGAAATCTGCATTTTAATGAACACCCCAGTGATTCTTATACATGCTAACAGTTGAGAACTACTGCTATAGGGAAAAAATTGTGCCTGAAAAATTAGGTTTGTAAATTATTTCTTATATTATGGAAAAAGCACAGTAGCATACCTGAGAAAAATCTGATTCTGAAAATAAAAATTCTAGAATGACTTAGCTGTATACTGCATCTGCAGATCAAAATTAATGAATATATTGAATAGAAATTTTGTAATAGAGATGGCATCTTGCTCTGTCACTCAGACTAGTATGCAGTGGTACAATCATAGCTCACTGTAACTCAAACTCCAGGGATCAAGTGATCTTCCCACCTCAGTCTCCCAAGTAGCTAGGACCACAGGCATGAGCCACCATGCCTGGCTAATTTTTATTTTTTGTAGAGATGTGGTCTTGCTATGTTGCCCAGGCTGGTCTTGAATTCCTGGCCTTAAGCGATCCTCCCACTTCTGCCTCCCAAAGGCTAGGATTACAGGCATGAGCTACTGTGCCTGGCTTCATGGATACTTTAACAGAAACTCATTATAAGTAATGTGTAAAAGAAATCAGGAACAGGAAGGATCCAAGATGGTCAATTAGGAGCAGCTCAGGATTGCAGCTCCCAGCGAAAGTGCAGAGGGTGAGTAGACACCGCATTTCCAGATGGATTTTTATTGCCCACAGACCAGGAGATTCCCAGGTGGAGGAGCACCATGGGTCGCCAGTGTGGCTGTTTTGGCTGGTGCAGCTGTTTTGGCCGGCACCCCAGCATGGCAGTTCTCCATACAAAATACATGGATCCAGGCACCATTTTAGCTGGCGATTGGAGCTCTGGGAAGACAGAGTCGCCCATTCAACTGATAGAAAAAGGGACTGAATCAGGGAGCCAGGCCAGGAGATTCCCAGGAAAAAAAGAGCCACAAATCTCAGTGCGGCTGTTTCAGCTGGCACAGTGGGTCACCGCATGGTAAATCACACAGATTCCAGCACCTTTTCAACAGGCAACTGGAACACCTAGGAGACAGTCAACCTTCCAACTTAAAAAAAAAAAAAAAAAAAGGCTTCGAGGCAGAGAGCCAGGTGATCAGGCTCAGCTGGTCCCATTCCCACAAAAAACAGCAATCTGAAATGCTCTGGATTGAGAGTTTCACAGCAACCACAGCTGAACCCTGGACGGTCCAGCTCCGTGGGGGATGGGCGTCCGCATTACCGAGGCACTCCACCACTACAGAGGTAGTCCACCATTGCTGAGGCAGCCCGTCATTGCCAAGGCAGCCTGCCATTACAAAGAGAGTCCGCCATTACAGAAGTGGACCGCCATTGCTGAGGCAGTTCTAACTATACCCATATAAACAGGACTGCAGGGAAGATCACACGGCAGCTGGGCAGAGCCCACAGCAGCTCAGCAAAGCATCTGTGGCAGACAGTGACTAGGCTGCCTCCTTGATGGGCAGGGCAGCCCTGAAAAAAGGCAGCAGTACAACAGAAACTCATAAATAAAACCCTAACACCCTGGGACAGAGCACTTGGGGAAAAAAAGGGGGAGTTATGAGTTCTGCTGCAGCAGATTAAACATACCAGTCCAGCATCTCTGAATGAACAATGGAGCTCACAGCTCAGCACTTGAGCTCCTATAAAGGACAGACTGTCTCCTCAAGCATCTCCCTGACCCCCATATATCCAAAGAGTCACCTCATAAAGGAGAGCTCAGACTGACATCAGGCAGGTATCCTTCAGGGACAAAGATACCAGAAGAAGAAACTGGCAACAACCATTACTGTTCTGCAGCTGCTGCAGGTGATCCCCAGGCAAGCAGGGCCTGGAGTGGACTTCAGCAGTCCTACAGCAGAGGGGCCTGACTGGTAGAAGGAAAACTAAGAAACAGAAAGAAATAACTTCATCATCAACAAACTGGACATCCACTCAGAGACCCAATCTGAAGGACAACAACTACAAAGATGACAGGTGGATAAATACACAAAGATGGGAAGAAACAATTGCAAAAAGGATGAAAACACGCAAAACCAGAACACTCTCCTCCGACAAGGGATCACAACTCCTCACCAGCAAGGGAACAAGGCTGGATGGAGAATACGTGTGATGAATTGACAGAATCAGGCTTCAGAAGGTGGGTAATAAGAAACTTCTGTGAGCTAAAAGAACAAGTTCTAACGTAATGCAAAGATCTAAGAATCTTGAAAAAAGATTTGACAAAATGCTAATGAGAATAAACAACTTAGAGAGGAATATAAGTGAATTGATGGAGCTGAAAAACACAACACGAGAACTTCATGAAGCATACACAATTTTCAACAGCCAAATTGACCAAGCAGAAGAAAGGATATCAGAGGTCGAAGATCAACTCAATGAAATAAAACGAGAAGACAAGATTAGAGAAAAAAGGGTAAAAAGGAATGAACAAACTCTCCAAGAAATATGGGACTATGTGAAAAGACCTAATCCATGTTTCATAGGTGTACCTGAATGTAACGGAGAGAATGAATCCAAACTCGAAAATACCCTTCAGGATATTATCTAGGAAAACTTCCCCAACCTAGCAAGACAGGCCAATATTCAAGTCCAGGAAATACAGAGAACACCACAAAGATATTCCTCAAGGAGAGCAACCACAAGGCACATAATCGTCAAATTCACCAGGGTTGAAATGAAGAAGAAAATGCTAAGGGCAGCCAGAGAGAAAGGTCGGGCTACCCACAAAGGGAAGCCCATCAGACTC
>NW_016107546.1:852372-853909 GCF_001604975.1 Cebus imitator | reverse complement strand
CAAAAAAAAAAAACCTTCAAAAAAAATCAATAAATCCAGGAGCTTGTTTTTGAAAAGATCAACAAAATAGGCAGACTACTAGCCAGATTAATAAAAAAGAAAAGAGAGAATAATCAAATAGATGCAATAAAAAATGATAAAGGGTGTATCACCACAGATTCCACAGAAATACAAACCATCATCAGAGATGATTACAAACATCTCTATGCACATAAACTAGTAAACCTGGAAGAAATGGATAAATTCCTGGACACTTGCATCCTCCCAAGCCTAAACTGGGAAGAAGCTGAAACCCTGAATAGACCAATAACAAGGTCTGAAGTTGAGGCAGCAATTAAGAGCTTACCACCCAAAAAAAAGCCCAGGTTCAGATGGATTCACAGCCGAATTATACAAGACATACAAAGAGGAGCTGGTACCATTACTTATGAAACTATTTCAAACAATCCAAAAAGAGGGAATCCTTCCCAAATCATTTTATGAGACCAACATCACCCTGCTATCAAAACCTGGCAGAGACTCAGCAAGAAAAGAAAACTTCAGGCCAATATCCATGATAAACATAGAGGCAAAAATCTTCAATAAAATACTGACAAACCAATTGCAATAGCACATCAAAAAGCTTATTCACCATGATCAAGTAGGCTTCATCCCAGGGACGCAAGGCTGGTTCAACATACGCAAGTTTATAAAAGTGTTTCACCACATAAACAGAACCAAAGACAAAAACCACATGATTATCCCAATTGATGCAGAGAAGGCCTGTGACAAAATTCAACAGCGCTTTATCCTAAAAACCCTCAATAAAGTAGGTATTGAAGGAACGTATCTCAAAATAATAAAAGCTATTTACGAAAAACCCACAGCCAATTACATACTGAATGGGCAAAAACTGGAAGCATTCCATTTTAAATCTGGCACTCGTCAAGGATGCCCTCGCTCACCACTCCTATTCAATATAATATTGGAAGTTCCAGCCAGAGCAATCAGACAAGAAAAAGAAATAAGGAGTATTCAAATAGGAAAGCAGGTCAAATTGTCTCTATTTGCAGACAACCTGATTGTATATCTAGAAGACCCCATCGTCTCAGCCCAAAATCTCCTGAAACTGATAAGCAACTTCAGCAAAGCCTCAGGATACAAAATCAATGTGCAAAAGTCACAAGCATTCCTAATCACCAATAACAGACTTAAAGAGAGCCAAATCAAGAATGAACTGCCATTCACAATTGCTACAGAGAGAATAAAATACCTGAGAATACAACCAACAAAGGATGTAAAGGACCTCTTCAAGAAGAACTACAAACCACTGCTCAACGAAATAAGAGAAGACACAAACAGATGGAGAAACATTCCACATTCATGGTTGGGAAGAATCAATATCTTGAAAATGGCCATACTACCCAAAGTGATTTACAGATTCAACACTATCCCCATCAAGCTACCAATGGCCTTCTTCAGAGAACCTTCTTCACCTTAAACTTCATATGGAACCAAAAGAGAGCCTGCATAGCCAAGTCAATTCTAAGCAAAAAAA
>NW_016107546.1:840380-851297 GCF_001604975.1 Cebus imitator | reverse complement strand
AATGATAGACTGGACAGGGAAAATGTGGCACATATACACCATGGAATACTATGCAGCCATCAAAAATGATGAGTTGATGTCCTTTGTAGGGACATGGATGAACCTGGAAACCATCATTCTCAGCAAACTGACACAAGAACAGAAAATCAAACACCACATGTTCTCACTCATAGGTGGGTGCTGATCAATGAGAACACATGGACACAGGGAGGGGAGGATCACACACTGTGGTCTGTCAGGAGGAAATAGGGAAGGGACAGCAGGGGGTGGGGAGTTGGGGAGAGATAGCATGGGGAGAAATGCCAGATATAGGTGATGGGGAGGAAGGCAGCACATCACACTGCCATGTGTGTACCTATGCAGCAATCTTGCATGTTCTTCACATGTACCCCAAAACCTAAAATGCAATAAAATAAATAAATAAGAAATTTTTAAAAATCAGGCATTGTTAGTCTACTGCCATATTAAAAGAAGTTTGAACAATATTTAACAAATTATCAGCCAGAATTGTATGTACCATGTGTCAATTATTATTCTAGTCCATGTCCTTTTAGGTGTTTAAGAATATTCCTTATTTTCTGCCTTTTTAATTACATATTCTTATACCATTCTTTCCCTAACAAGAACCATACTTTCTATTAGACATTTTACATACAATTTAAACTATGTTTTGAAATTTTCTTTGTGCCAAAACTTTCATAAAGGAATAACATTTTAAAATTTAAATACTAACTATTAGATTTCTTTCTTAAGTTTCTGAGCCTATTGAGGAAACTACAGTAGAAACAGAAATCCCAAAAGGATCCAAAGAGGACCTGGAAACTGAAAAATTATCTGAAACAGGTTAGACTGTAAAATGAAAGTAGCTAGAGCGTAAACGTGCTTTTTGTATTTTCTTATTTTAGGCATAGTAGCTGCTTTGTACTCTTTTTTTCTGCGTTTTATGCTAATTGACAGACATAAATATTTGGCTTACTCCATTAAAAGTGTATCAAACCAGATTATAACACTGGTTTTCACACAAATTTGTTTTATACATTTTTTAACAGTTAAATTTTCCTTAAGAAACTCATATTACTTATCCAAAAACTTGAGTTTTACTAACAATAAATATAAATCTACAGAAAATATAAGAACAAAGTGTAATTAAAATATGAATTTATGAATGCATATTGTTGCTTAGAATATTTTTTATTTTTTCAACTGTTTAAAAAATATTGCAAAGCATAAATTATTTTGGCAATATGTCTAAAGATATATTTAAAACCTCTCTTTTCTTTCCTGTGTCTTTTACTCAAAAGTGGTACTACCTGAGTTTCCAGAAGATGCTTATCCTGATGTTCCTGAAATGGAGCCTTTTAAGGAGAAGACTAATTCTTTCAGCATCCTCTGGAAACAGCTGGAAGCAACAATTAGTGAAGCTAACATCAAAATTTTAAACTTGGAGATTGCTGGCAGAACTCCACAGGAATTACTTCAAAAAGTCGTTGAGACTATGGAAAGTAAGGGCTTTCATCATAACATTTATTATCAAGTGTAGGTGATAGTATTAGAAGCATTTGAAAACTTGAACACCTTCCTTGATGGTTTATGAATAAATTGTTCAATATATCCAAGGATAATGTATAAAATACTTAGCAACTATCACAGCACAGGCCCTGACCAATCAGAACAGCCATGCAGCCTAAACACCCCTGGCCATACTGGCCAGTTGTCACATAAAGAATTGATAAAGGCCATTTGCATACATATTTAATCTAAGAGATTAATAATTATAATTAATTTTCCTAACCTTTGACTACAGTAATATGCTAATAACCTTTTTTGCTAAAAAATATTTTCCCCAATGATTCTCTTTGTTTTTTCTCCAGAACCATTTCAATATACTGCACGGGAGTTAACTGGGGAAGATTATGAGGAAGAAACAGAAGACTACCAGACTGAGGCAGAGGTCGATGAGGAGCTAGAAGAAGAGGAAGAGGAAGAGGTATGATTCTTTTATTACTACTCATTCTCATTTGTGAAGTTATTGAAAATGTGCAAATAAAAGTGATAACTATCACTTTTGGACCCCAAGTGAACAGCCGTTCTCATTTGCACACACATTGTCCCCTGCCTCAGCCTCACTTGACCCCCTGAAATTCCAGGGCTATATAGTGTGAAAAAAACTCTCACAAAAAGATAAAAGGAAACTTTTAACTTTTTTTCATGGAAAAAAGTATTGGTTTTAAATACATAAATATTTTTTAAATATAGCAGAAGCAGATGTTGTAAGTAAAAGAGGCTGCTTGCATGACAATAATATGCAGTGTTCTTGGGTAGGAGCAACCCATATTCAGGCCCCATCCACTCCCTTGACATCAGAATTTGGACAACCATTCTCATCTGATAGCTGCCCAGTTCACATATCAATCAGTAGTGAAACAGGCAGCGGTTCTTTTAAGTTTTATATATAAAAAGTAATATTATTAAATTATGTAAACATATACTTGTGATTAACTGGGTTAAGTTGCCTCACTTAAACCCAAATATACATGTGTCAAACAACAAACAATACGTAATATGATTCTGATAACAGCTTTTAGTACTTTATCACTAAGGAACTGAAGAGACTTTTGGGATGGCTAAAGGATGTGAGTTTTGTCTCGCTCAGATCAGATTCTCTGCCTTCATCATCCATCCTCTGCCATGTCTGCTGCTGTTCTCCTGTGTCCCACTCTGGCCTGCCATAAAAAAAAATCTCTGGTATTTGCAGACAGTTATCAAGCCGGCTACAATATGCAAAGCTTTTATTTTAAAGTATGGTCTTCGTTAGTAATACAGGGGAAAAAAAAAAAAAACCTCCCAATTCACAGAGCATTTGGTAGGGTATTAACAAGGGTCTAGCCTCAAGAATGAGGAATAACTAGACCTAGCATAAATGAAACTTTGGCCCCACCTATCAAAAAGCAAGAGCCAAAAGGATCAAACTGCTTCCAAGTAACCTAACTGTGTCCAAGAACAATGCCCAAGACTATTTATGGGAATACAAAGTAAAATTCTAGCAGTCACTGAAAGATTACCAGACTTACAAACAGGCAGAAAAATATGACTCACAATAAGAAGAAAAAGTAATCAACTGAAATGGATTCAGAACTGACAAAGGTGTTCTTAGAATTATATGACAAGGACAGTAAAGCAGTTGTTATTCTACATGTTCAAAAATTTAAGCAGAGATATAGAAGATATAATAAAGACCTAAATTGAAATTTTAAGATTGAAAAGTACAATATATGAAACGAAATTGTGGAAGACAGTGTGATGATTCCTCAAGGATCTACAACTAAAAATAACATCTGACCCAGCAATCCCATTACTGGATATATACCCAAAGGTTTATAAATCATTCTATTATAAAGACGCATGCATGAGTATGATTATTGCAGCACTGTTCACAATCGCAAAGACTTGGAACCAACCCAAATGCCCATCAATGATAGACTCTATAAAGAAAATGTGGCACACATACACCATGTAATACTATAGCCATAAAAAAATGAGTTCATGTCCTTTGCGGGGATATGGATAAAGCTGGAAACCATCATTCTCAGCAAACTGACACAAGAAGAGAAAATGATGTTCTCATTCATAAGTGGGTGTTTAACAATGAGGACACACGGACACAGGAAGGGGAACATCACACACCAGGGCCTGTCAGGGGGTGGGGGACTAGGGAAGGGATAGCAGGGGTTAGGGAATAGGGAAGGGATAGCATTAGGAGAAATACCTAATGTAGATGACGGGGTGATGGATGCAGCAAACCACCATGGCACATGTATACCTATGGAAAAAACCTGCACATTCTGCACATGTACCCTAGAATTTGAAGTATAATAATAAAGAAATTTTAAAAAAAAGGAAATGAGATATACATTAATGGTATGACTGTAGTTTATCCACTGCAAGAGAAATAGCAATGGAAACTATCCAAAATGAAACAACAGAGGAAAAAGATTCTAAAAGAAAATGAGAAGAGCATCAGAGATCTGTGGAACAACTTCAAGCAGCCTGTTACACAAAATGCTTGGTACTAGAGTGTTTTCAGTTTTAGACATTTTCAGATTCTTGAATATTTGCACAATGCATACCATTGAGCATTCCTAATCTGAAATCCAAAATGCTACACTAAGCATTTTCTTTAAGTGTCAGATCGGTGCTCAAGAAGTTTCAGAGTGTAGAGCATTCCAAATTTCAGATTTTTTGATTAGTGATGCTCAACGTGTACATATAGTTCGGATCCACAGAAAGCATGTGTGAGATGGATTGAAGAAATAATGGCCAAATTTTTCTAAATTTTGAAAAAATTACAAACTCTCAGATCCAATATGCCCAATAAATCAGTATGACCAAGCACAAGAAACATGAAGAAAATATTATAATAGCACCAAGTACATCATATTCAAATTGATCAAAACCAGTTTTTAAAATAAAGGAGAAAACAGATATGCCACATACACAGGAACAAAGATAAGAATGACAACATACTTCTCATCAAAAACAATGCAAGAAGAGAGTGGGGCAACATCTTTAATGTATTGAAGGGGAAAAAACCTGTCAGCCTGGCACAGTGGCTCATGCCTATAATCCCAGTGCTTTGGGAGGCCAAGGCAGGCACATTGCTTCTGCTCAGGAGTTCAAGACCAGCCTAGGCAACATGGCAAAACCCCATCTCTACAAAAAACACAAAAATTAGCCAGCCATGGTAGTGCACACCTGTAAGTCCTAGCTACTCAGGAGGCTGAGATGGGAAGATTGCTTGAGTCCAGGAGGTTGAGGCATGAGTAAGCCGAGATTGCACCACTGCACTCCAGCCTGGGTAACAGAGTGAGTCCCTGTCTCAAAAAGAACATAAAATAAAATAAACTGTCAACCCAGGATTCTATATCTATTGAAACTCTCTTTTAAAAACAAAGGCAAACTAAAGACTTTGTTAGACATACAAAAGCTGAAAACAGCCAGACACAGCTGGCTTCCCTGATGAATTCTGCCAAATGTTGAAGAAAAAAATAAAACCAATTCTATACAGACTGTTCCAGAAAATTGAAGAGGAGAAAATACTTCCTAGTCATTTTATGAGATCATTATTCTGATACCAAAACCAAAGACATTGAAAGCAAGAAAAGAAAAACAAACTGCAGTCTAGTATCTCATTAACATAGATACAGACATTCTTAACAAAATTTTAGCAAATAAAACCTAAAAATACACAAAAATAATAATACACCATGACCAAATGGGGTTTATCCTGGAAATTCAAGGTTAGTTTAATGTTTGAAAAACAATCAATTTAATTCATCATATTAACAGAGTAAGGGGAGAAAACATGATCACCTCAATAGATATAGAAAAAGCATTTGACAAAATTTAACATCTATTACTTGTAATAAAAAGAAAATGAAAGAATTTCCTCAGCTTGACAAAGAGTATCTACAGAAAGTCTCTAACAGCTAAGGTCATACTTAAGGGTAAAAGGCTGAATGCCTTTTTCCTGATCTCAGGACAAGGAAAGGATATTCACTCTCACCACTTCTATTCAACACTATACTGAAGGTTTGGCTACTGCATTCGGACAAGGAAAAGAAATAAAAGGCATTCAGACTGAAAAGAAAGACATAGCTCTCTTTATTTGTAGGAGACAATATTTTCTACTGTGATAGGCAGAATAATGGCACCCCAAAGAAGTCCATGTCCTAAGCTGTGAATTGGCATCTGTGAATGTTAACTTATATGGCAAAAGAGACTTTGCAGATGTGATTAAATTAAGGATCCTGAGTTGAAGGTGTTACCATGGATTATTCATATGGACCAATGTAATCACAAAGGTCCTTATCATAGGGAGACAGGAAGTCAGAGAGAAGGTACTTTGAATCTGGCTTTGAAGATGGAGAAAAGGGTCATGAGCCAACCCTAGAAGCTGGAGAGGGAGGAATGAATTCTCCCCTGGGGCCTCCAGAAGGAATTAACCCTGGACACATTCACAGTAGCCCCTTAAAACTCTCTGGGCTTCTGATCTCCAAAACTGTAAGAAAATAAATGTTTGTTGTTTTAAGCCACTATATTTGTGGTAATTTGTTAAGCAGCATTATAAAATTAATACTTCTATGTAGGAAAGCCAATGGAATCAACAAAAAAGCTACAAATTAATGAATTTAGCAAAGCTTCGGGACATAAAATCAATATACAAAAATCCATTTTCTTTCTATGTGTAAGCAATAGACAATCAGAAATTGATTTTTAAATGCCTTTCAAAATACCATCAAGAATATGTAATATGAAAGGATAAATTTAGCAAAAGATGTCCAGGAACAATACACTGAAAACTACAAAACTGAAAAAATTGAAGAAAGCCTAAATAAATGGACAGGCAGATATATCATGGCTGAGCATGGTGGCTCACGTCTGTAATCCCTGCACTTTAAGAGGCTGAGTCAGCTGGATCACTTGAGGTCAGGAGTTCAAAACCTGCTTGGCCAACATGGCAAAACCCCTTCTCTACTGAAAATATAAAAATTAGCTGGGCGTGGTGGCATGCACCTGTAATCCCAGCTGCTGAGAAGCCTGTGACGCAAAAATCACTAGATCTCAGGCAGTGAGCCGAGATTGTGACATTGCACCCCAGCCTGGGTGACAGAGAGACACTCTGTCTCAAAAAAAAAAGTAGATATACCATGGTCATAGGTCAGAAGACTTAATATTATTAAAATATCAATTCTCCCCAAATTTATCTACAGATTCCATATAATCAAAATTAAAAACCCAGCAACTGTTTGGTAGAAACTTATAAATTGATCCTAACATTCATGTGAAAATGCAGAAAATAATGAAAACAAATTTTAGAAAGAATAACAAAGTAAGAGAATACTGTTTGATTTCAAGATTAATTAAATATAAATTTATAGTTATCAAAATAATGTCATTGGCACAAAACAGCAAATACATTAATAGAACACAAGAGAGTCCAGAAATCAACCCACACATATATGGACAACTGATTATTGACAAACCTACAGAGGCAATTCAGTAGAGAGAGGACTGTCTGTTTGATAAATAGTGCTGAAACAATTGGAGATCCACATGCAAAATAGTGAACTTTGAACCAAACCTTACATGATATACAAAAACTAACTTCAAATTTATTATAGGCCTAAATGTAAATAATAAAACTATAAAACTTCTGGAAGAAACCTGAGAGAGACTCTTTGAGACCATAAATTAGGCAAAAATTTGTTAGACATGATACCAAAAGCAGACTCCATAAAGAAAAAAAATGAGAAATTAGCCTTCATCAAAACTAAGAACTAAACTATTAAAAAAAACACTATTAAGAGAATTAAAAGACAAACTTGGATAAAATATTTGCAAATCACATATCTGCTGAAAGTCCTTATATCCAGAATATATAAAGAACTTTTAATATTTATAAGAAAACAAACATCCCATTTTTTTTTAGAGGAAGAAAGAGAGAAAGAAAGAAAAAGAATTAAAAAAAAGAAAAAGAAAAGAATAAAGGAAAGGAAGAAAGAGGAAGAGGAAGAGGGAGAGAGAACAGGGGTGTTGCTTTATTGCCCAGGCTAGAATGCAGTCTAAAAATGGGTATGCCTGTAATTGTGTTTAATAATAGAGACATAAAAAAAAAATGAGGGAAGAAAATAATTAACAAGCAGCCAACCAATATTTCATTTAAACCTGTAAATACGTGTGATGTAGTACTGATAAGAGTGCATATTTTGTGTATTTAAAGTGGAGAGTTCTATGAATGTTAATTAAGTCTACTTGTTCCAGATCTGAGTTCAAGTCCTGAATATCGATGTTAACTTTCTGTCTCATTGATCTGTAAGTCTCCCACTATTATTGTGTGGGAGTCCAAGTCTCTTTATAAGTCTTATATATCTGGGTATTTCTGTATTGAGTGCATATATATTTAGGATCTCTGGCTCTTCTTGTTACATTGATCCTTTTATCTTTATGTAATATCCTTCTTTGCTTCTTTTGATCTTTGTTGCTTTGAAGTCTATTTTATCAGCAAAAATTGCAACTCCTGATTTCTATTTATTTATTTTTGCTCTCCATTTGGTTGGTAAATTTTTCTCCACCCCTTTGTTTTGAGTCTTTGTGTATCCTTGCATGTGAGATGGATCTGGATGTAGCATACCAATGGGTCTTGGCTTTTTTTGCCTGTCTGTGTCTTTGGATTGGGGGATTTAGTCAATTTAAATTTAGAATTAATAACAATATATGTGAGTTTGATACTGTCATTTAATGTTAGCTGGCTGTTTTGCCAATTAGTTGATGCAATTTCTTAATTATCTTGATGTTCTTTATTTTTTGGCATTTTTTAGAAAGGCTGATACTGGTTGTTCCTTTCTATTTGTAGTGGTTCTTTCAGAAGCTCTTGTAAAGCAGGCCTGGTGGTGATGAAATCTCTGAGTGCTTGCCTGTTCACAAAAGATTTTATTTTTCCTTCGCCTATGAAGCTTAGTTTGGCTGGATGTTGAATTCTGGGTTGAAAGTTCTTTTCTTTAAGGATGTTGAATATTGGTCCCCACTCTCTTCTGGCTTGTAGGGTTTCTGCTGAGAGATCTGCTGTGAATCTCATGGGCTTCCCTTTGTGGGTAACCTGACCTTTCTCTCTGGCTGCCCTCAGTATTTTCTCTTTCATTTCAACCCTGGTGAATCTGGCGATTATGTGTCTTGAGGTTGGTCTTCTTGAGGAATATCTTTGTGGTGCTCTCTGTATTACCTGGAGTTGAATATTGTCCTGCCTTGCTAGGTTGGGAAAGTTTTCCTGAATAATATCCTGAAGCGTATTTTCCAGCTTGGATTGATTCTCTTCGTCACATTCAGGTACACCTATCAAACGTAGATCAGGTCTTTTCATATAGTCCCATATTTCTTGGAGACTTTGCTCATTCTTTTTTATCCTTTTTTCTCTAATCTTGTGTTTTTGTTTCATTTCATTAAGTTGGTCTTCGACCTCTGATATCTTTTCTTCTGCTTGATCAATTCGGCTATTAAAACTTGTACATACTTCGCGAAGTTCTCGTGTTGTATTTTTCAGCTCCATTAATTCACTTATATTCCTCTCTAAATTGTGTGTTATTGTTAACATTTCATCAAACCTTTTTTCAAGTTCTTAGTTTCTTTGCATTGGGTTAGAACAAGTTCTTTTAATTCCCAGAAGTTTCTTATCATCCACTTTTTAAAGCCTGCTTCTGCTAATGGAACACAGTCTTTCTCCATCAGGCCTTGTTCTGTTGCTGATGAGGAACTGTGATCCCCTGTAGAGGGAGAGGCAGTCTGAGTTTGGGTATTCTCAGCCTTTTTAGGCTGGTTTCTTCCCTTCATTATAAATTTATCCATCTGTGGTCTTTATAATTCCCGTCTTTATACTTGGGTTTCTGAATGGATGTCCAACTTGTTGATTCCTGGTGTTAGAATCTGAGCAACCCACTGTGCCGGCCAAAACAGCGGCGTTAAGATCGATGGTGCTTTTCTGAGTCGCGCTGGCCTCAAGAGTCGTGCTGGCGACACGTGGGTCTCCTCTGCTGGGAATCTCCTGGTGCGTGAGCAACAAAAATTGATATGAAAGTGTGGCATCTTCTTGTTCTCTGCTCTTTCAGTGAGAGCTACAATCCCGAGCTGCTAGTGATCAGCCATCTTGGATCTCTCTCCCAAAACTCCCATTTTTTTAATGGGCAAAAGATTTTAACACACACCAGATACTTCACCAAATAAAATATACACATGGCTAATAGGTACATGAAAAGATGTTCAACCTCATTAGTCATTAAGGAAGTAAAAATTAAAATCACAATGAGACACTATTAGGTAATGATTAGAATACCTAAAATCAAAGACTGACCATACCAAATGTTAACTAGGATGGAGAATAACTGGAACTCTTATATCTGGCGTGAGCTGTGTCCCGTGCTGCATAACGGTTCAAAGACCTAAGAGGAAATGGTGGGGGATAAAGAAAAACACAAAGACAGACATAGAAAAACATGGGGCCAGATGGTCCAAGAAAGTGAAAGTATCAGTTTCTCCGGCCTCATCCTGCCTCAGAGTACTTTATTTTATATGTTCACAAAGCACATAGCAGAAGGAGGGTGTAATTACCCAGAACAGCCTGTGGTTATAATTCTCATACTTCAATTAACATACCTCAGCTAGCAACTGTCTTGCAGCAAGGTCAGTGAAAGCTGGTTATCTTTTGCTAGGTCCAACTGCTCTTCTCCAAGACATACACATTCCCCTATTATGGTTTCGCTTCTCTAGAGTTCACCCAAAGCTCACAGCAGCCTTCCTGCTGATCCCCCCCAGAGTGGGTGGGCTACACTGGCTCTCTACACTTATATTGCTTGTGGGGCTATAACTTGGTACAACCACTTTGGAAAACAGTTTGCAATTTTTTAAACACATAAATATATACCTACCATAGCACCCAGTCTTTCTATTCATAGGAATTTATCCAAGAGAAAGGAAAGCACATGCCCATTCAAAGACTTGATGAGTGGTCTTAGTAGCTTTATTTGTAATAGCTCCAAATTGGAAATCATTCAGTAATTCATCAACATGTATTAATATCTGTCCTATATCCCTACAATGGAGTAGGACTCAACAAAAAAAATGTAAAATGAGGGGGGGACGATCCAAGATGGCCGTTTAGGAACAGCTCAGGATTGCAGCTCCCAGTGAAAACGCAGAGGCAGCTGCTGCAGGTGAACCCCAGGCAAGCAGGGCCTGCAGTGAACCTCAGCAGACCTACAGCAGAGGGGCCAGACTGTCAGAACGAAAACCAAGAAACAGAAATAACCTCATCATCAACAAACAGAACGTCAATCTGAAAGATTTGAGACCCAATCTGAAAGCCAGCAA
>NW_016107546.1:763210-834350 GCF_001604975.1 Cebus imitator | reverse complement strand
GGAGGGACTGTGGGGGGTGGGAAGCTGGGGAGAGATAGCAAGGGGAGAAATGCCAGATGTAGGTGATGGGGAGGAAGGCAGCAAATCACACTGCCACGTGTGTTCTTATGCAACAATTTTGCATGTTCTTCACATGTACCCCAAAACCTAAAATGCAATAACATAAATAAATGGGAAAAAAATGTAAAATGAAAGAACTGCTTATACATGCAACAACACATGAATCTTTAAATAAGTCTGCTAAGTGAAAGGAACAAGACAGCTAGCTCCCCCCTCAAAAATAAAGATACATACCATATGATTTCATCAATAAAATTCTAGAAAAATGCAAACTAATCTATAATGGCAGAAAATAGATCAGTTGTTGCCTGTAGATGGGCAGGTAGGAAGCAAATAGGGGCAGTGGGGAAGGATTACAGAGATACCAGCCACCGCGTCTAGTTATCTGACACTGAGGAGTTGGTAGAGAAAGGAAGGGAGTGTCTTCAGATCACCATCTTCTCATAATTCCCTTGCCCCAAGACCCCTGCCAACATCACCACCACATATATATCTCATATTCTATTTCTAATATTTATTTAAGGATAATTCTAGACAAACTCATAGGACAAAACTGGAGGCAAAAAATGTAGACCCTTCACTGTTAAAATAAAAGGACTCAAATAGATCAAGATTTAAAACAGCAAATGTTAACAAAAAAAGAAGAAATGACATTCGGTAAAAATAGAATTTGAGAAATACATGAAAACAGAACAAAAAAAAAAGATCCTTTATACTAATTAAAGAAACACTGAATGTAAGTAGTATAACAGTTTCAAATCTTTACATACAAAATAGCACATCAAATATGTATGAAGCAAAATTTTAGAAATACAGAGTATGATGCTACTGCAGTATGATCTTAGTAGAGTCCCTTAACATATCTCTCAGAATTGACAGATCACGTAGGCAAAAAGTAATGTAATCAGGATTTGAAAAATACTCTAAATAAATTTGTTCTCATAGAGAACTCTGTATCCATAGAGAATGAACATTCTCTTTAATGCCCATGCAGTTGTTCACAAAGAAAATCACAATAGATTAAAAAGCAAAAATATGGTTTGTAACCAGACCATATTCTCTTACTACAATTCAATAAAACAAAAAATTAACCCCAGAGGATAGCACTTCCCCATTCCCTCAATATAAATACTTGAAATGTTTAAAATATATACATGATTTTTTTTCTAAATACTAGTGAGTTAAATAGGAAATCAATAATGAAACTAAAGAATAAATATGAACAATTATTTTTAAACCACACATAAAAGCTTCATGGTATTGCAGAAGTAGAAATTTAGAGTTGCCAGATACAATACAGAGGTCCTAATTAAATTCGAGTTTCAGATAATTTTGTATGCATGCTATGTGCTTATATTAAAAAAATTTGAGTTCAGATAAAAATATTTTATCTACCAATCCTACTTTAAGTGCATTATTGAAAAACAAGAAAGATAGAAAAAAAAATTAAGCATTCAACTCAAAAACACAGGAAAAAGCACAGCAAAATAAAACAAAGAAAGTAAATAGAAGGAGATTAAAGACAAAAAATAATGAAATAAGAAAACAAGATAAAATAAAAATAGTATACTAAATGTTAAAAAATGAAAAGTTGGGTCACTGATAAAAGAGATAAAATAGCAACTTCTGGCAAGTTGAATCAAGTAAAAAGAAGAATCAATAAATAACACTGAAAACAAATATGGGCATATAGAGCCAGGCCTGGTGGCTCACACCTGTAGTCCCAGCCACCTGGGAGACTGAGGCAGTAGGATGACTTGAGCCCATGAGTTCAAGGCTGTGGTGAGCTGTGATCGTGCTACTACACTCCAGACTAGGCAACAGAGTGAGACTCAATTTCTTCAAAAAAGAAAGTAGGTGGTGAAGGACAGGGGCATATTTTTAAAAAGAGGATTGTTTTAAATTACAGGGACTTGGCTGAGCACGGTGGTTCACACCTGTAATCCCAGCACTTTGGGAGGCCGAGGTGGGCAGATCATTTGAGGTCAGTAGTTCGAGACCAACCAGGCCAACATGGCAAAACCCTGTCTCTACTAAAAATAAAAAAAATTCGCTGGGCATGGTGGCGCATGCCTGTAATCCCAGCTACTGGAATCCCAGCTATGATGACAGGATCAAATTCACACATAACAAAATTAACCCTAAGTGTAAATGGGCTAAATGCCTCAATGAAAAGACACAGACTGGCAAATTGGATAAAGAGTCAAGACCCATCAGTGTGCTGTATTCAGGAGACCCATCTCACATGCAAAGACACACATAGGCTCAAAATAAAGGGATGGAGGGTGATTTACCAAGCAAATGGAAAGAAAAAAAAAACCAACAAAGATCAAAAAAGACAAGGGCATTAGATAATTGGCAAAGAGATCAATGCAACAAAAAGAGCCAACTATCCTAATATGTATGCACCCAATACAGGAGTAACTAGATTCATAAAGCAAGTTCTCACAGACCTACAAAACGATGTAGACTCCCATACAATAATAGTGGGAGACTTTAACACCCCACAGTCAATATTAGACAGATCAATGAGACAGAAGATTAACAAAGATATTCAGGACTTGAACTCAGCTCTGAACTGAGCAGACCTAACAGACATCTACAGAACACTCCACCCTAAATCAATAGAATATACATTCTTCTCAGCAGCACATGGCATTTTCTCTAAAATCAATCACATAATTGGAAGTACAGCACTTCTCAGCAAATGCGAAAGAACGGAAATCATACCAGTCTCTCAGACCATAGTGCAATCAAATTAGAACTCAGGATTAAGAAACTCACTCAAAACCACACAATTTCATGGAAATTGAACAACCTGCTCCTGAATGACTCCTGGATAATAAAGAAATTACGCAGAAATCGAGAAGTTCTTTGAAACCAATGAGAACAAAGAGACAATGTACCAGAATCTCTGGGACACAGCTAAGCAGTGTTAAGAGGGAAATATGTAGCAGTAAATGCCCACATCTGAAAGCTAGAAAGATCTCAAATTGACACCCTAACATCACAATTAAAAGAGATAGAGAAGCAAGAGCAAACTAATCCAAAAGCTAGCAGAAGACAAGAAATAACTAAGATCAGAGAAGAATTAAAGGAAATAGGGACACAGAAAACCCTCCAAAAAATCAACAAATCCAGGAGCTGGTTTTTTTTAAAAATTAACAAAATAGATAGACCACTAGCTAGACTAATGAGAGAGAAGAATCTAATAGACACAATAAAAAATGATAAAGGAGCTATCACCACTGATCCCACAGAAATAAAAACTGCCATCAGAGAATACTATAAACACCCCTATGCAAATAAACTAGAAAATCTAGAAGAAATGAATACATTCCTGGACACTTATACCCTCCTAAGACTAAATCAGGAAGAAGCTGAATCCCTGAATAGACCAATAACAAGCTCTGAAATTGAGGCAGTAATTAATAATTGAAAAACAAGAAAGATAGGAAAACTAATTAAGCTTTCAACTCAAGAACATGGGAAAAAGCACAGCAAAATAAAACAAAAAATAGTAAATAGAAGGAAATTAAAGGCAAAATGCAGTAATTAATAACTACCCTCCCCCCCCCAAAAAAAAAGCCCAGGACCAGATGGAATCACAGCTGAATTATACCAGAAATACAAAGAGGAGCTGGTATCATTCCTTCTGAAACTATTCCAAACAATTGAAAAGGAGAGACTCCTCCCTAACTCATTTTCTGAAGCTAGTACCATCCTGATACCAAAACTGGGAAAAGACAACAACAAAAAAAGAAAGCTTCAGGCCAATATCCCTGATGAACATCAATGCAAAAATCTTCAATAAAATACTGGCAAACCAAATCCAGCAGTGCATCGAAAAACTTATCCACCATGATCGAGTTGGCTTCATCCCTGGGATGCAAGGCTGATTCAACCTACACAAATGAATAAACGGCACATCACATAAACAGAACGAAAGACAAAAACCACATGATTATCTCAATAGATGCAGAAAAGGCCTTTGATAAAATTCAATATCCCTTCATGTTAAAAAATGCTCAATAAACTAGGTGTCAATGGAACATATCTCAAAATACTAAGAGCGATTTATGACAAATCCACAGCCAGTATCATATTGAATGGGCAAAAGCTGGAAACATTCCATTTGAAAACCAGTACGAGACAGGAATGCCCTCTCTCACCACTCCTATTAAACATAGTATTAGAAGTTCTGGACAGAGCAATCAGGCAAGAGAAAGAAACAAACAGTACTCAAATAGGAAGAGAAGTCAAGTTGTCTCTGTTTGCAGATGACATGGTTTTATATTTCTATAGCTCCAAGCGGCACTTTTGCCCTGCTGGAACCAAGGAGGTTGGACAGCTTGGTCCCAAGACTTGTCCCCACAGCCCAACACACCACCTGTGGCAGTCTTCGGCCAGAGCACCTCTTCAAGTCTAACCCGGACCCATCCTTCCTCTGTGGGTGGGACTTCTTTGCAGGATCTCCAATAATTAAAGACTTAAATCTAAAACCCAAAAGCATAAAACCCTAGAAGAAATCTTAGGCAATACCATTCAGGATATAAGCATAGGCAAAGACTTCATGACAAAAATGCCAAAAAAAAAAAAAAATGGCAACAAAAGCCAAAATTGACAAATGGAATCTAATTAAACTAAAGAGCTTCCACACAGAGAAAGAAACTGTCATCAGTGTCAACAGGCAACCTGCAGAATGGGAGAAAACGTTTGCAGTCTACCCATCTGACAAAGGTCTAATATCCAGAACTTACAAACAACTTAAACATATTTACAAGAAAAAAAAAAATCAAAAAGTGGACAAAAGATATGAACAGACACTTCTCAAAAGAAGACAATTACGTGGCTAACAAACATATGAAAAAAAAATATCACTGATCATAAGAGAAATACAAAATCAAAACAAAAACCACAATGAAAAACCATCTCACACCAGTCAACATAGCATTATTAAAAAGTCAGGAAACCATAGATGTTGCTGAGACTGTGGAGAAATAGGAATGTTTTTACACTGTTGGTGGGAGTGTAAATTAGTTCAACCATTGTGGAACATGGTGTGCTGATTCCTCAAGGATCTAGAACCAGAAATACCATTTGACCCAGCAATCCCATTGCTGGGTATATACCTACAGGAATATAAATTATTCTACTATAAGCACACATGAACAGCCGGTCACAATGGCTCATGCCTGTAATCCCAGTACTTTGGGAAGCTGAGGCGGGCTGATCACAAGGTCAGGAGTTAAAGACCAGCCTGACCAGCATGGTAAAACCCCTCCTCTACTAAAAATACAAAAATTCGCTGGGTGTGGTAGTGGGCATATGCAGTCCCAGCTACTTGGGAGGCTGAGGCAGGAGAATTGCTTGAATCCATGAGGCGGAGGTTGCAGTGAGCTGAGATCATGCGACTACACTCCAGCCTGGGCAACAGAGCAAGACTCCGTCTCAAAAAAAGTCACAGACACACATATGTTTATTGCAGCACTATTTACAATAACAAAGGCATGGAATCAACCTAAATGCCCATCAATAATAGACTGGATAAAGAAAATGTGGTACATATACACCATGGAATACTATGAAGCCATAAAAAAGGTATACGATCATGTCCTTTGCAGGGACATGGGTGGAGCTGGAAGTCATCATCCTCAGCAAACTAACATAGGAGGCAGAAAACCAAACACTGCATGTTCTCATTCATATGTGGGAGTTGAACACATGGACACAAAGAGGGGAACAACACACACCAGGGCCTATTGTGGTGTGAGGGGAGGGAACTTAGAGGATGAGTCAATAGGTGTACCAGACCACCATGGCACATGTATACCTATGTAACAAACCTGCACGTTCGGCCCATAGATCCCCCCTCCTTCTTTCAGAAGAAATAAATTTTTAAAATGAAAAAAATTTGTAGGGACTTGAAAGGATTTTACCCCCTAAAAAGGAATTACTAAAATATGGGCTTAGGAAGAAAGATAAAAGCTAAACAAAAATAATAGGTGGGAAAAGCTTTATAGGTCATTTCTTATATACACCTTCATTGATTAGATAATTTCCTGTGTTTTTTTTAGCATCATAGGAAAAAAAATTATTATTTTTCAGCTCATTTTGAAGTTTGCATTTTTTTTTGACACAGAGTCTCCCTCTGTCACCCCAGCTGGAGTGCAGTGGTGCAATCTCGGCCCACTGCAACCTCCACCTCTAGTGTTCAAGCGATTCTCCTGCCTTAGCCTCCTGAGTAGCTGGGGTTACAGGTGCCCACCACCTGGCTAATTTTTTGTATTTTTAGTAGACACTGGGTTTCACCATGTTGGCCAGGTTAGTCTCGAACTCCTGATCTCAGGCGACCCACCCATCTCGGCCTCCCAAAGAGCTGGGATTACAGGCAAGAGCCATCGTACCCAGCCAGAGCTTGCATATGCTGATATGAATATTAAGTAAGAATAGTGTAAGGAAAGCTTAGTCTCATTTTTTCACCTTTACAATAAGTTTATTATATCTTGTTTTATGAAAAAAGTATGAGGTAAATAAGTATGTAAAGTATTCCATTTGTATTTTTAAAAATACTATATTTGTGTCTAAATATATATCTATTTTTATATGTATATTGGTAGGATTTGTTTAATGAGTCTGGGAGTTAAAACTATTAAGAATGCTAACGTAGGGCTAGGTGTGGTGGCTCACACCTGTAATCCCAGCACTTTGGGAGGCCAAGGCGGACAGATCACCTAAGGTCAGGAGTTCAAGACCAGCCTGACCAACATGGCAAAACCCATCTCTACTAAAAAAATACAGAATTAACCGGGCATGGTGGCACATGCCTGTAATCCCAGCTACTCGGGAGGCTAAGGCAGGAGAATCACTTGAACCCAGGAGGTGGAGGTTGCAGTGAGCCAAGATCAAACCACTGTACTTCAGCCTGGGCAGTAAGAGGGAAACTTCATCTCAAAAAAAAAAAAAAAAGAAAAAGAAAGAAAAAAAGAAGGCTAACATAGTATTTGAAGAAGTAAGGTGAAAGGATATTTTCACTCTATACATTATGAGTGTTCTGAATATTTTTACAGTAAGCATGTATTTAATAGCATTAAAAATGTTTTTTAAATATATTTCCCTTGCTTTAAATAAATTGAAAGAATCCTTAAAGGACTTTACACATATTTTCTTTATCATAAATGAAAATACATTTTACACTTTCAATTGAGCTAAATAGGATATTTCCAAATTATTATTTGATTATATATCCACTTCATAACAAACAAAGTAAATCCCAAAGCATCTCTCATTTAATTTGCCATGGTAAGAAGTTGTGATCTTGACTCAACTTTTACTTTTGGGGAATAATTCTGGTTTAGAAACTGACCTCACAATGACCCAGCATCAACACATCCCAGAGTTTTTCATTACATCTATGTTGGTAGAGGACTGGGGGCACCTTCATTATCAGTGCTGCTTTATTTTCCTCATGAAAATAAAGAAACTTAGGATGTGCACTTAGAGTAACATATGAGAAATTGATCTTTAATTAATTAAAATAATATAAGGATTGGCCTTTTGTGGATTGTTTTCAAGTTGCTACAGATTAAATATTATTAAAGAAGCATTTTTTAAAAATTCTCTGCATCAAAATACTTTTTAATTTAATGTTCTCCGAACTTTGAATATGTTCCTAGGGTGAAGATAAAATTAAGGAGAGAAAGAGGCAATTGGGAGACACAAAACATTTTTGTCCAGTGGTCCTCAAGGAAAACTTCATCCTACAACCAGGAAACATGGAAGAAGCAGCTAAATATCGAGAAAAGATCTACTACTTTTCAAGTGCTGAGGCTAAAGAAAAGTTTTTGGAGCATCCTGAGGAATATGTGGCTTATAAAGAACCATTGAAGGTGAAACAGTACTCCTATCCTAATGATTGCTCCCACAGGATTTTTTCAGGACTTACCAATCACCATCAATTTAGTTAAGGGTGAAGTCCCCAATCTGATATTACAATATAAATAAAATATCCAAGTTCAAAGAACAACTTTTTGGAATATAACATAAAATAATTATCTATTTTGATTTCTGTAGCAATGACTTGTGTCAAACCAGCACTTAATATCTGCCTTCTTAGCTGAAGTAAAAACAAAACAAAACAAAAACAAACAAACACCACAGCTTGATTAATTCCTTACTATAATAAGGCCAGCCATGCTAGTTAGTCTCTCAGAGTAGAGCAGGCTGATGATCTTCTACAGGATTTTGGAGAAGAGTGGAATTCAGGGATTGGTGAAATTTCAGAGGCATAAGTGGGTTGACATCATCTGTAGAAGTAAGATTACTCTGGTGACAATGCTGTTGACTGATTCACACTCAGAGAAATGTTATAGGGGTAAGTCCATCCTGATTGGTTGAGTTTCAAGAGTGAGGACTGATACTGGTAGGTTGGATTGCAAAAAATGTAGTCCCTGAAGTGAGTTTTCCCTGATCAGTTAAACCAATTTAAAATTGGTTGAGTGGGGCCGGGCGCGGTGGCTCAAGCCTGTAATCCCAGCACTTTGGGAGGCCGAGGCGGGTGGATCACGAGGTCAAGAGATCGAGACCATCCTGGTCAACATGGTGAAACCCCGTCTCTACTAAAAATACAAAAAATTAGCTGGGCATGGTGGTGCGTGCCTGTAATCCCAGCTGCTGGGGAGGCTGAGGCAGGAGAATTGCCTGAACCCAGGAGGCGGAGGTTGCGGTGAGCCGAGATCACGCCATTGCACTCCAGCCTGGGTAACATGAGTGAAACTCCGTCTCAAAAAAATAAATAAATAAATAAATAAATAAAATTGGTTGAGTGGCTATTGTTACCATGGCTATCCAACAGTCATTTTTCAGTGGAGCATTGTTATAGTCGAGAACACTTTGGTGAATCTTCCCTAGACATTTTTCTGTGACAGCTTTGGCTAACTTTATCAAAACACTCTCATCATAAGCAGATGTTATTGCTGTTTGGCCCTCCAGAAGCTCAGCAAGGAAAATGCATTGAGCCTCCAAAAAATAACTATTGCCATGACCTTTGCAAATAACCAGTTCACTTTTGCTTTGACTGGACCACTGCCACTTCTTGGTAGCCATTGCTTTGGTTGTGCTTTGTCTTCAGGATCATACTAATAAAGCCATGTTTCATCTCCTCTACAATTCTTCAAACAAATGCTTTAAGATTTTGATCCCAAGTGTTTAAAATTTCCATTGAAATCTCTGGCCTTTGTCTGCAGATGATCTGGGTACAACAGTTTTGGCACTCATTGAGTAGAAACTGCTCAACTTTAATTTTTCAGTCAGAAAAATTGTACACTGAACCAATCTAGATGTCTAGGGTATTTGCTATTGTTTCTGTTCTTAATCATCAGTCCTTGTCAATTAGGCCACAAACAAGATAAATTTTTTCCTCACAAATTTATGCGAATGGTCTGCTGCTGCAAACTTCATCTTCAACATTGTCTCATCTCTTTTTCAAACAAATTGTCCTTTTGTAAACTGCTGATCTCTTTGGGGCATTGCTCCAAAAACTTTCATAAAGCATCAATGATTTCACCATTCTTCTTCCCAAGCTTCACCATAAATTTGATGTTTATTCTTGCTTCAATTTTAGCAGAACTAATGTTGCTCTGATAGGGGCTGTTTTCAAACTGATGTCTTATCCTTCTTAGTGCCTCAAACTATATCTTGTTTAGACATGTTATAACAAGTTAATATGAGTTTATTCAGTGCAAAAAGGGAATCCATGCATAGTTTTGTCATAATATGCATTCTCTGTCAACTTTTTGAAGACCCCTCATATTTTTAGATTTTTTAGGAAACTCCGTACTGTTTTCCATAATAGCTGTCCTACTTTACATTTTCACAACAGTGTACAGGTCTTCCCCTTTCTTCACATCCTCACCAGCATTTGCTGTTTTTTGTCTTTTTGATAATAGCCATCCTAAGTGAGGTGAGATGATATCTCACTGTGGTTTTGATTTGCATTTCTCTGATGATTAGTGATACTGAGCATTTTTTCATATACCTGTTGTCCATCCGTATGTGTTCTTTTGACAAATGTCTGTTCAGGTCTTCTTTTTCCCCATTGTTAAATAAGATTATTTGGTTTTTTGCTACTGAGCTGTTTGAGTTCCTTGTATATTCTGGTTAGTAATCCCTTGTTGAATAGATAGTTTGCAAATATTATCTCCCATACTATAGGTTGTCTCTTTACTGTGTCATTTTCTTTGCCATGCAGAAGTTTTTTAGGTTAATATAATCCTATGTGTTTATTTTTGCTTTTATTGCCTGTGTTTTTGAGGTCTTACCTGGAAAATCTTTGCCCAGATCAATGTCCGGTGTAACTTCTCTGATGTTTTCTTCTAGCAGTTTTATAGTTTCAGGTCTTCCACTTAGGTCTTTAATCCATTTTGAGTTTATTTTTTATATGGTGAAAGATGGGGATCTAGTTTCATTCTTCTGCATATGGATGTCCATTTTTCACAGCACCATATATTAAAGAGACCATCCTTTCCTCCATGTATGTGTTTAGTGCTTTTATAGAAAATGAATTGGCTATAAGTATTTTAGTTTTCTTCAATTATTTTACTACTATGCTATTCTGTAATTCCCTGGGATGGGATTACTGGAGCAAGGTATATATATCACAATATATTGCCTTATAATTTTTGATAATATCAATGTCTTCTTAAAATGAACACATGGAATGCAATCTAAACTCCTCTGTATAATTTGGGCCATTTTCATGAACCTCAATGTTTTATATAGTGCCCATCAGACTACTGAAATATGTGGATGGTTGTGCCCTCACAAAGAAAATCCAATCCACCGATGTTGGGGGTCATTTAAGTACTGTGGTCATTTGTCCTTTTCTGTTGTTGTTGCTTTCAGCTGTAATTTCCACTTAGTCTGGTTTGCTGTTTGTGACCTATTACCTTGTTTTATTCACACAAATCCAGTGGATAAGATCCTGAAATCTTGAGTGTATTTCCATAGTTCTGCAAAGGGTAAAATGCACTGGGTTTTCCAGAAACATTTCCCTTCCCTACCAGAGGGTACCTTAATACAGTCTGAGCACCAGACAACCCTAGTTGCCATAGGTTTAACTGATGGATGAGTGAGGTGTTACTCCACAATTTTATCACTGAAGGGTTAAAAATGTGATTTAAGAGTATGATATGAGGCTGCAGCTATATAATTTCATGTCATTCTGTTTTTCCCGTTCCCCTTGCAAAAACTTCAGCCCTTTTGAGGCTTTTCCTACTCAGATGTATCAACAACCCCATTCTTCCTTGCTGCCTTCACCTGCCAATTTCATATTATTTCCCCACAATCACAGAAGATTTAGCTGCTGCTTCATCCCAATGCTCATCATTCTTCTTGACAGTTTCAGCATTCCATGGATAATCCATACAACTGTGAGTCCTATATGAAGATTACTGGCATAAATGGAGAAGGCTCTAAAGTTTTCTTATTAGTGAGCTTTCTGTTTGGCAGAGAGATTTTTTTTATTATCTAAGAAAGTATCTTTCCATTTTGGATTAATTAAAACTTTTGTCAAAAACAAAAATAATTAAACTCTATTTTATTAAATGCCTTTTGGCATATGATACCAAGATAATCTTATATGGTTGTCGATGCTCCCTGAGGACCAGTGCTGATGGAATTAATTATGTTAATTGAAATCCTAATGATTAAACATCCTTGAGCTCATGATGTGATCATTCCTACCCAGTCTTAAGGAGGGCAGTTAATAAGTCTTATGTGTTCTAAATTACTCAAAACTGCTTTTCCTTCACTCTCCCTTTATCCCATCCCTCCCTGACCCACCCCCCTGTGGCAGGCTCCTCCATTAAGACTATGCCTTGTTGGCCCCCATGGCTCTGGCAAAACTATGTGTGGAAGACAGCTGGCAGAAAAATTGAACATTTTTCACATTCAGTTTGAAGAAGTTCTTCAAGAAAAACTACTACTCAAAACTGAAAAGAAAGTGGGACCTGAATTTGAGGAAGATTCTGAGGATGAAGAAGCTGCCAAACAAGAACTTGAAGAGTTTGCAATTCAGGCCAATGTCAAACTTGAGGAAGAAAATACAAAGAAGCAGGTAGTAATCTCTTTTTTTGTTTTGTTGTTGTTGTTTTTGTTGTTGTTGCTGTGAAAGGGTCTCAATCTGTCACCAGACAGGAGGGCAGTGGTGCAATCACAGCTCACCAAAGCCTCAACTTCTCCAGGCTCACGTGACTTCTTGCCTTGGTGTATTAGTCCATTTTCATGCTGCTGATAAAAACATACCCGAGATCAGGTAATTTACAAAAGAAAGATGCTTAATGGACTTACAGTTAGTTCCACATGGCTGGGGAGGCCTCACAGTCATGGCAGAAGGCAAGGACGAGTAAGTCACATCTTACATGGATGGCGGCAAGCAAAGAGAGAGCTTGTGCAGGGAAACTCCCCTTTATAAAACCATCAGATTTCATGAGGCTTATTTACTATCATGAGAACAGCATGGGAAAGTCTTGCCCCCATGATTCAATTACCTCCCACTGGGTCCCTCCCACAACACATTGGGAACTCAAGATGAGATTTGGGTGAAGTCACAGTCAAACTATATCACTTGGCCTCCCAAGAAGCTGGGACTACAGGTGTGCACCACCATGCCTGGCTAATTTTGGTATTTTTTGTAGCGATAGGGGTCTTGCTGTGTTGCCCAGGTTTGTCTCAAATTCCTGGACTCAAACTATTCACCTACCTTGGCCTCCCAAAATGCTGCAATTACAGTTATGAGCCACCAGCCTGGCAGTAGTAATCTCTGCAGACAGCTGTGCTTACTGGTGTCACTCTGGGAAGTAGTAGTATAAAACTCTATAAATTTTCTAAGAAGAGCAAAAAGCCCATTAAAGTCATTTAAAGAGTCACATTTGTCATATGCTAAAGGCAATTCTTCCTGCTCTTCTAGAATATAAAGTACTGAGTTTTATATGATGCCAATACAAATCAGAAAAACTTTCCTTGACAAGGCTGTTGTGTAGCATTTATTTGGAACTATGGTATTTGGTATATTTGACTTAGACAATAAAGTTTTCTATTATTGTGTTCTGATTTCTATGAAATAGCATAAAAATCTGCCCCAGCTTTAGTGGAGATCTCAAAATATTAATTTCTAATGATGCCTTATCAGAAAGTTTGTACCACCTCTGTATTAGTCTGTTCTCTCATTGCTATAAACAAATACCTGAGATTGGGTAATTTTTAAAGAAAATAGGCTTAATTGGTTCATAATTCTTCAGGCTGTACAGGAAGCATAGTGGCAACTGCTTGGCTTCTGGAGAGGCCTTAGAAAACTTACAATCATAGCGGAAGGTGAAGGGAGACCAAACACATCACATGGTCAGGGCAGGAAGAAGAGAGAGTGAGGCAGGAGGTGCCACACACTTTTAAACCACCGGATCTCGTGAGCACTCACTCACTACAGTGAGGACAGTACCAAGCGGGGAATGGTGCTAAACCATTTATAAGAAACTGTCCCCATGATCCAATCACCTCTCACCAGGCCCCACCTCCAACATTGAGGCTTACAATTCCACATGAGATTTGGGTGGAGACGCTGATCCAGACTGTATTAACCTCTTACATGGCTTCTATCTGGAGTTATGAAATGAAAGCTCTTCATTCTAACTCACATTTTAACCATTTCTGATATAGATGGGCCATTTGTTCTCAAATGATCCAGGTGCAGTTATATGTAACACTCAAAGTTGAAGAAGGGTTGGATAATGAGTGACATATGGTGTTCCAGTAGGCAATGAAGCACCTCTTCAAACATATTCTTTTTTCTTTTTCTTTTTCTTTATATTTTTTTGTTTGTTTTTGAGACAGGGTCTCCCTCTCTTGCCCAGGCCAGAGTGCAGTGGCACAATCTTGGCTCCTGCAACCTCTGCCTCCTGGTCTCAAGTGATCCTCTCACCTCAGCCTCCTAAGTAGCTGGGACTACAAGTGCACACCACCATGCCCAGGGAATTTTTGTATTTTTTGTAGAGATGGGATTTCATCCTGTTGCCCAGGTTGGTCTCAAACTCCTAACCTCCAGTGATCCACCCACCTCAGCCTCCCAAAGTACTGGGATTACAGGCATGAGCCACCTGTGCCCGTCCTTCAGACATATTCTTTAAATGTTTTTCACCTATATTTAGTAGAGTTTGGGAGAAACTGATATCCTATTAACTTAAAAAATGTGTATCAGGCCAGGCACTGTGGCTCACACCTGTAATCCCAGCACTTAGGGCGGTGGAGGTGGAGCACTGAGGTCAGGAGTTTGAGACCAGCCTGGCCAACATGGTGAAACCCCATCTCTACTAAAAATATAAAAATTACCTGGACATGGTGGCACAAGTCTGTAATGCCAGCTACTCAGAAAGCAGAGGCTGGAGAATCGCTTGAGTCCAGGAGGCAGGCTTGCAGTGAGCCAAGATCTCACCACTGTACTCCAACCTGGACAACAGAGTGAGACTCCATCTCAAAAAAAAAAAAAAAAAAGTGTAGCAATCCAGATTTTTTAATTTAACAACAAGTCTTTAATTTTAAAGTGCAACAAATATCTCCTGCTTTTCTACAGTTTTTTGTTTGGATTTCTTTTACTGTTTTCTGAATTGTTTAACTTCTCAGAAAGCAATTAAGGGATTTTATTTTAGATAGTAAAATTAATTCTACTTTCTGGTAGGCAGCAGTTTATTGTACCCTCTCTATTCAGTTTTAGAATTTGGGAAACAAAAGTACTCAACAAAAATAGTTTCATTTTTGTAAGAACAGTTGTTTTTTTACTATCCATTCAAGGTGGTCCTACTTTAGAGAGAATTCACCTGAGTTAATTATCACAATGCTTTCTATTTGTTATCATAATACTCTTATAGTTTGTATTTCAGATGGCTGACTGTTTGGCTTATCCCATAAACAAGATCCAGGTTGGAGAGATAATACCGTATAATTATAATACAAATAACAAAAATCAGTTAAGCCTTATAGGCGTGTGTATGATAAATTGAACAAGGTTTAGCAAAAAGTAATGAGATATGACCCCAAGACCATGTATGAATATCAATCATATTATTACTAATAATTCCTCCTAGCTACAGTAAATATTATTTACTATAGGTTGGTGCAAAAGTAGTTGCAGTTTTTGCCACTACTTTAAAAGCAAAAGCCGCAATTACTTTTGCACCAACCTATATTTCTAACCATGTTAAATAATTCGTTTAAAGAAAATAGCTCAAATGTTTAAATGTTTATAAGCAACAGTATAAAACAATGACCTCAGAGAAAAAAACAGTTTGCATTCTAATAAACCATGTAATATAGTATTGTTTATGAATATAGATTTTGGGGTTTTTAAATTGATATTTGTACGTATTTATGGGGTACATGTGATATTTTGTTACACACGTAGAATGTATAAGGATCAAGTCAGGGTATTTATGATATCTATCACCTTGAGCATTTGTCATTGCTATGTGTTGGAACATTTCAAGCCCTCTCTTCTAGCTATTCTGAAATATACAAGACATTGTTATTAACTAGAGTCTCCCTCTGTGCTATTGAACATTAGAACTTATACCTTCTATCTAACTGTATGTTTGTACCCATTATCCTGCCTCTCTTCATCTCCTCTATCTCTACCACACACCCTTCCCAGCCTCTGGTAACTTTCATTCTACTCTCCGCCTCCACAAGGTCCACTTCGTTAGCTTTCACATATGAGAGAGAAAATGCAATTGTTAGCAGAGAGTTTTAAAATTTGGCTTGTTTTCTGATTTTTGTTTTTAGCTTCCAGAAGTACAACTTACAGCAGAAGAAGAAGTAATCAGATCAAGTCTAATGGAAAATGAGCCACTGCCTCCAGAAATTCTTGAAGTAATTCTTTCTGAGTGGTGGCTTAAGGAACCAATACGGTATCTTAATTTATATAGAATTGTACATTTATTTGCTTTTTTTTGTTTTATTCTTAAAAGTTAAAAATGTAGTTTAACATACATTTCAGAATTTTCTCCTTTATAGTCATATAAACTGGTGATTTTTCACTTGAGATACACATTAAAAACATCTGTAGAGTTTTTTAAAATACCGATGCCAGGACCCCACACCAAAATAATTGAATTCGAATCTCTAGAAGTGTGAACCTGGGATATTTTTCATTACCCCTAGGTTATTCTAAAGTACATGTGTGGTTGAAAGCCTGTGTTCTAAATCATGTATGTGCTGGACTCATTTCACCTGTGGTCTTTTAACAATTATAGTTAAGACCAATTAATAGTTGTCCACAGTGTTATCCCTTTACTTTGAACAATCTTGACCCCAGACAGGACAAATTTAAGGATTTCCAGGTCACCAGAGTTTAAAACTTTACCTTGATTTTTTAACCAGAATCTCATGACTTGATATCCACCAGAAGAAAGTGAAATAATATTTACAGTACTGATTATAGCACACACATATATGAAACTTACTAAGTGCCAGGTACTGTTAAACTGTTTGTTGTTGTTGTTTGTTTTTTGAGACAGGGTCTTGCTCTGTCACCCAGGGCAGTGGCGTGGTCTCAGCTCGCTACAACCTCCGCTTTCTGGGTTCAATCAATTCTCCTGCTTCAGCCTCCTGAGTAGCTGGGACTACAGGCACCTGCCACCACAACAGGCTAATTTTTGTGTTTTTAGTAGAGATGGGGTTTCACCATGTTGGCCAGGCCAGTCTCCAACTCCTGACCTCAGTTAATCCACCTACCTCAGCCTCCCAAAATACTGGGATTATAGACATGAGCCACTGTGCCCAGCCTGTATTTTATTGCTGTTAACTCATTTAATCCTTACAACAACCCTATGAAATAAAGACTTTTCATTGTGTTATTTTGGAGATAAGAAAACTGAATCAGAGAGAATTTAAATAACTGGCTATTTCCAATGTTTCTCTTAGATCTCTGGGCACTCTTGTTCACGTAGTCCCTAGTCTAAATAAGTGAGTGGGATTATTATTTACCAACTTCATTTTTAATTTCTTGTTCCCTAAATTAGATCAATAGTTGGAGGAAATTTAGGCAGTTACCTGCAGCTATATAGTCATGGGTTTCTCTTTGTTATTTAGCTCCTGACCTCACACTGTACATTAAAATATATGTAGATAGATAAATAAATAAAGATATAGATATGTAGATATAGAGATAGACATAGATATGAATTGAAAATTTTAAAGCAAAAAGTGAAATTGTAAAAGCCTAAACAAAATAGCTAAATATTATGCACCATTAAAATTTATTATAATGAATAATTTGTAATAGCATGAGAAATGTTATTAAAGTTAAAAAGAAGATATAAAACTATCATGTAATAGAGAAATGCACACATGAAGAACCAACTGGAAAGAAATAAAACAAATTTTTAATAACCTCTGAGATATAGGATTATGGATAATTTTTGCCTTTTTCATGCTTTTCTCTATTTTTTTTTCAGTTTTTCTATAGTGTGGTTTATTGCTTTTATAATCAGGGGGAAAAATAACATATTTTGAAAAGGTTATTGCATTAGTCCTGGAGAGATATACTAAGGGGCTTGAACTAAGGGGGAATGGCAGAAATAGAAATGTGATACAGGGGAGGATATGCCAGGACTTATCTGTTAAACGTAAGAAGCAAGAGGGAGCTAGGGGAGAGGACCAAAGGTCTCTTAACAGGTAGCACCTTAGTACTAATGGGTTGGAAGGAAGAGCAGTTTGGAGGGGTAACAGTATGACTTTTGACAGTATAACGTGTATAATTCTGGAAGGGCATTCAGATGGAGAAACTCCACAGCTTTTTGATAATTCGGAATCAAAACTCAGAAGAGAGGTTGGGTATAGAGTTAAAGATTTGGAAGTCATTTGCAGAAAAGTGACCGCAAGAACAGTAGGAATGAAATTGTCCCTGCCAGAATAGATCAGACTGAAGGCACCTCTAAAGAAAAAAATACATATATTATGGCCAATATATGGAAATTTGGCCCCTTAATAAGAAAGGAAAAGTCACATTTTTGAATTAACAACTATGAAGGCCGAACCTGTCAAATGTTCATGAAAGTCCTATTTGTATTAAGAAGAAAATATGTATTTAAATATAAATATTTAAAACAAACCAAATTACAGATAAGCAAGAGAAACAAATTCTTATTCAAAGGGAGAACCAGTATTGACTCTCTCAATTAAACAAAGCCAAGTTCTCAAAGTTTGATTGTTTTATAAGTGCTCTCTAATTAAAATGTATTAACATTCCAGTTATTTTCCAGATTCTTAAAATCTCATCACACTATCACACTTGGGCAAGTTTGACAATCACGTTTGAATATAATCATCTTGCACATAGGAACCAGGGTACATAAATTAACAATTGTTTTCAGTTACAAGGAGACCCAGGGAAGTGGGTATGAGTTGTCTCATGAAAGGAAGCACTGTTAGAAGAAAAAATGCCAAAGGTGAGGGCTCCCACTACAAGTGGGCTGGCCAGGTGTACTCTTCAAATATAGAGAACCACGCTCATTAGGCTGGGCACCCCTCCCAAACAGAGAACTGCTTTTCTCTTTTTCCTATGGTCTTCTCACAACTTTTAGTAAGCTTCCAGTTAATAGTAATTGTCTATGAACCGATTGACTACAATTTTATATTACAAATATATGTATGAAATAGTGTAATTTTAATCCAATTTGATATATTTTGAAAAAGAAATGTCATGTATACAACTAGAAATATTAAAAGAAATAAAAGATAGTAGAGTGAATTTCTAAACTATTCATTGCATACAGGAAGTTGAGCTTTATCAATTACTTTTTTTTACTTTTTTTCTTTTAAAATATTTAATTGACAAAGATTATGTATATTCAAGGTGTGCATGAAGATTTAATATACATTGTAAAATTATCATTATAATCAAATTAATGAACACATCCATTATCATATTTTAATGAAATAGAGTAATTTATGAAAATTTCCATCAGTTCCACAGGTTTTATACTAGATGGTTTCCCACGATATCCAGAAGAGGCCCAGTTTTTGGGGGAGCGTGGATTTTTCCCAGATGCAGCTATTTTTATGCAAGTTGAGGATCAAGATATTTTTGTTCGCCTCCTTCCTGCCCAAATTGAAAAGTGGAAACTAAAACAAAAGAAGAAATTAGAAAGGAAAAAACTGATCAAAGACATGAAGGCGAAAATCAGGGTATGTGTCTAGCAAAAATGCATTGAATAAGTCTGTTCAGCATCTATTTAGTGATCTATTATAAAGTGATCTTCACACAAAAAAATAGTTTCCTAATTTTAATGCCACAGTAAGCATGAAACATTTTTCATCAAATATTAAGACTATAATGAGAGTTAAATATTAAAACCATAATAAGAGTTAAGAGTCAATATTTGAGGCTTTTGTGGTGATCAGTGTCTTAATGCTTCTCTCTTTATGGCAAATAAAAGATAGTTATGGCAAATAAAAGATAGTGGTAATGCCAAGGCTTCGCTCTTCCAGACATGGGAGCAAAGTGAAGAGGTAACGAACAGAGATTTGAAACACAAACAAGTAAAATTTCAGAGGTCTTTTTCACTGCCCCTGGAGTGATGACACCATCCATCAAGGCCATGCGAGACTGCAGTGAAAATCAGATCCACATTAGCTTAGAACATTGTCCCTAAACCTACATTCTGAAGAGTATTCCATAAAATGTTCAGAAGTGTCACAGGGAACCAGCAATTCCACTACTGGGAATCTGTCCAGCAAAAATGAAAATAAAGTGTACGTAAAAAGTTATATGTGAATGTTCATAACAGCCTTATTCGTAATAACCAGAAAGTAGAAACAACCCAAATCATCAACTGATGAATAGAAAAACAAAATGTGGTATATGCTTAGAACTGAAAACTACTCAGCATTAAGAAGGAATGGCCTAGTGATACACCTGTAACATGGATAAAAATCAGAACCATTATCCTGAGTGACAGAAGCCAGGCAAAACAGGAGTGCACCCTGTACAATTCCATTTATATGACATGAACTGAGAAGGCAAACCTGCAGGTCTGGACTCGGGTAGAAAGAATGGGCTTTTGAGTCTGGAGCTAGGATGGCCCAGAGGATACATGAGAGCAGTGTTAAATGTTTGAAGGGCTTTTATACCGAAGAGAGCTTGGAGTTACTCCACATGGCTATATGGGAAAGAACTACCAATGGTAGGAGGAAGGTACGGGGAAAGTATATTTCATTCTCAGTAAGACAGCTCATAAAGAACCAGTACTGAAGGCAGGGAGCTTCTTGCCAATAAATAAGCATAAACTAGATGGACATTTGGCAGAGGAGAATGGAAAAATGTGTCAGAGAGCTCATCTATTAAATCCAATTCTGAGATACTAAGACTTGTTATGTAATACATTCTCACAACTCAACACTCATTCAATTACAGACTGCCAAATGTTGAAGCCAAGCAGTTCTTCTTTCATTGCTCAGACAGTTTTCAAATTCCTTTCATCTTGGGGTTAGCCAGAGGAAATCCCTTCAAGGTCATTGCCATCCCTTCCTCTCCCCCACCACACTAAGGTTGCATGTCCCGGGCCATCACTGGTCTGCACAGTATCAAGGCAGGCAGAGTTCTTAGCTATCCAAGAACTATGGAAGTAAGGAGGGAGACGTGGGAATATACCCAGCTCCATACTGTTCTTGATGACATTCTTCCCTTTTTTGCTGCCTAGTTTTTCTGATAAGGTAGGCCAAACTGTCTGCCATGCGAGACAAAAGCACGTTCATATGTTGCTTCACTGTGGGGCCTGGCATATCTAGGCCAGTGCTAACAACAGAAATCTCTGTGATGACAGAAATGTCCTAGATCTGCGCTGTCCTATACAGGAACCACTAGCTGCAGCGGCTGTTGAGCACTTAAAATGTGATTAGTGTGGCTGAGAAATCAAATGTTTAATTTTATTTAGTTTTAATATAAATAGCCACACACAGCTAGTGGCTATTGTACTGGACAGAACAGCTATAGGGCAGTGAAGCCATATCCTAGACATCACATGCTTTAAGAATTTTAGGGACCTAGAACAGGAAGGCTGCAGGTTTCAAGAGCTAGTTCATAACCTCAGGTATTTGCCCCTTCCTTTCCTCACCCACTAACTCTAGCTCAATTCAGATCTTTCTCTGCTGACACCAGCACTCCTACTGTGACCTAATTGTCCTCCCTGGCTTCATCTCTTCACGTCCCAGACCATCTTCCTGACTACCTCCAAGTGAATTTTCCTAACTCTCCATTTTGATCAAGCCACCCCATTAAAGTCTGAATTCCCAGTCTTATCCCAAATTTTTTAACTTTTTATCTCAGTTGAAATAAATACAAACCCTTCTCTGCAGCAGCCACCATATTGTATGCTTTGGCAATTCCATATCTGGTAGTTTTATTTTTTCTTTTTGAGACGGAGTCTCACACTGTCGCCAGGCTAGAGTGCAGTGGCGTGATTTGGCTCACTGCAATCTCCGCTCCCTGGGCTCAAGCGATTCTCCTGCCCCAGCCTCCCAAGTAGCTGGTACTACAGATGTGTGCCTCACCACATCCAGCTAATTTTTGTATTTTTAGTAGAGATGGATTTTACCATGCTGGCCAAGTAAAGAGATCAAGACCATAACTGGTAGTTTCTAAAAGCATCCTCACATTAATTATGTGACATTACGTGAGTTAAACTCTGCATTTCTGTTAACTCACCTCTAGAGCGGGGTAATGCCTTGCACAGATATGTTCGGAGCAGAAAATGAAAGGATATATGTTGTAGTGCTCAGGATAGTGCTGCCATCTGGTGGCCGATTAACAATAATTAGTTAAACCTCACCAAATACTTAAGTAAAAGGAGCAGAGGAAAAGTAGACTTAGAATGTGTATGTGTGCTATTGTGAATAGTTTGCAATTTTGTGATGTATACAGTTGTCTTTATGTATTATGAAAACACAAAGGATACTATATTTTCACAACTTCATATTTAATGAACCTATGGTAAAAATATGTTTTATAAAAAAAGGAAATAACAGAAGTTTTTGTAAATTCTTGCCATGACAAGAACTATAGAATCTTTCTGGGCCTCATAAACTATATGCAGTTCAGTTTTATAATTCTATTTGTAAATACTTCTTGCATGCCCACAAGTCATAAGTTCTTAGGAATGTGTACTCAAAAGCAACCAGATGAAAGCATTCAGTTCTGCTTGTCTGGACCAGACCTCCAGAGCATGTCCTCAGGCACCACTCTATGCTCCTGGTAAGGGAGTCCAGTTTACAGAGTCCTGAGCCAATTAAGTCCCCACACGCAAAGAGAGCAGATTAGTTTTCATGAAAACCTTGGAGACCCATCAAAGGATCCATTGTGTTAGATGTAAAGGACTCTGGGAAGGTTAGAGGACTTTATATATCAAGTCTGTGACTGTCTCCCAAGCACATACACTTTCCCTATGTTGTCATATGTATTTTTAGGTTTGTTAAGCCAGGGGTTCCCAATCCCTGGGTCATAGATGGGTATTGGTCTGGGGCCTATGAAGAACCAGGCCACACAGCAGGAGGTGAATAGTGAGTGGGCGAGCAAGCAAAGCTTCATCTGTATTTACAGCCACTCCCCATCACTCGCATTACCACCTGACCTCTGCCTCCAGCCAGATCAGCAGCACCTTAGATTCTCATAGGAGCATGAACCATATTGTTAACTGTGCATACAAGGGATCTAGGTTGCACAGTCATGAGAATCTAATGTCTGATGATCTGTCACCGTCTCCCATCACCCCCAGATGAGACCATGTAGTTGCAGGAAAACAAGCTCAGGGTTCCCACTGATTCTACATTATGGTGAGTTATAAAATTATTTCTTTGGATATTACAATGTAATAATAATAGAAATAAAGTGCACAATAAATGTTATGCATTTGAATCATCCCGAAACAATCTCCACCTATGGTCCATGGAAAAATGGTCTTCCATGAAACAGGGCCCTCATGCCAAATTGGTTGGGGATTGCTGTGTTAGGCTATTTAATAGTATAAGAGTTTATCAAACATTTTCAGTTAATTGCCTCCAAGTATTTCCCTATTTCCTGCCACCAAAATCAACCAAACAAATGAGCAATAAATTTTGAAAAGGAGTTCTACACTTTGTGGAAAGAGTAACTGACCCCAAGTGCTATTTATCCCTCTAGAATAAAATAGCTAATCAAGGTTCAGAGGTACAAGGATGCAAGCCAAGCAACATGATTACCACCATCACATCCTTTCCTGCAAAGTTCACTGTGTTTCTGCCTAAACATTATTCTCACTTTGTATAAAAATATATTAATACAGGGAAAAAACACTTTTATCATTCTACATTACAATTTTTTAATGTCTCTTTCCTTAACAGGCTGATATGATTGCTAAAAGAAGGGTTGAACTTATATTAGAGAGAGAGAAGAAAAGGAGAGAGGTAAGTAATTTTTTTGTTGTTGTTGTTCAAAACTGTCTCACTCTGTTGCCCAGGGTAGGGTGCAGTGGCACAATCGTAGCTCACTGCAACCTCGAACTCCTGGGCTCAAGGGATCCTCCCACCTCTGCTTCTCAAAGCTCTAGGATTACAGGCATGAGCCATCACACCCAGCCTTTTCCTTCTGGTGTAAGACACCCGTGTAACAGCTTTTCAAGGCTGACTCTCTTATAACCTGATTTCTGTCTGTATAAAAATGTCGATATTGTTGCAACCGAGTGAGTTAGAAGGAAAGCACCGCTCTTAATTTGAGCTCCAAATTAAGAGTCCTTTATTTGCCGGTGACCAAGAGTCAGCTAACGCTCAAAATCTCTCGGCCCCAAGGAAGGGGCTTGATTCCCCTTTATACCTTGATTTAGGTAGGGGAGGGGGAGCCTAGCTGAAGCGGAATTTTGCAGAAGCAGAACAAGCAAGTTAGATAAGGAAGCTGGTAACCAGAGGGCAGGAGGTTCCCAGGATTGTGGGTTGCTAAGGGCATTTCCATACAATTATCAAGGGGATTGCAGGAGGAACTTGCCATACAATCAATCACCAAGGAGGGTGTTCACAATAGCAGGTAGACTTGCCAAGCAGGATAAGGTTATGGTGGTTACAGGTACTGTGAACAGTGTAAACCACTCTTAACAGTGTGGCGTGACCCAATAATGCATCTAAGGGGTCCGAGGTAAGAAGGGAGAAGCTAAGATGGAGCTTATCAGTCTCACAGCTAAGATGGAGTCAGTCAGGCTAGCACAAGTTAGGTTATTACACTACAAGTGCAACCACATGTTACCCTGGTGTGAATATGTTGGACTTCATGCAGAGGACTGCTGATATTATACAATGCAACTACAGGCACAAAGCATTGCAGAGGAGGGGCTGAAGTAGTTGCTGCTTTGTCAAAACAAAATATTTACAACCAAAAGTAGATTTTAAAACCACTGGACCAAGAAAATTATGGTGCCATCTAAGAATAAGAACCCTCCTCTTTATTATTTGCCTTGATTTTCATTCATTTATGCAAAGCTTTTAGCTTGCAGTGAATGCCAAGAATGAAGTACTCAGACAATTCCAGCTGAGCAGGCCTGGGGGTAGCTCTTCTGAGAGAGTCCACCCCAGAATCCATCTACCATGTATTTATTGAAAGGGCCTATATTAACTACAAACATTCACTAGTTGGCTGTTTGAGTCAGTTACTGAGGCACCAGTGACCTTGTACAACACTCAAACTGCATTCTTGGGAGGCTGTTTTCAGCATTATCACACAACACACTCTACTCCCTGTCCTGTTTTCAGGGTCAAAGAGTTTCATTCTCATGCACAAATAACATACACCTAGGGCCTCAGTATTTTTCCATGCACTGACCTCAAATGCTTTGCACATAAGCTTGAATATGTTGCCTTGCACCCCCCCCCCACATCTCCTTTTTTAATTCTTAGAGCATGCTGGTCATCCAATGCAAGGTAAGCTTCTATTGTTCTTCCCTGGTCATAAATGGGTTGGGTGGGTACACAGAGCCATCTGCAGATGCCTAGCAAACAGATACAAAAAAGAATAAATATAGCGGCCATCACCCAAATGTGTATCTTTAACCTAAACAACCAAGTGTTGGGGTTTAACCCCTTCTTGTAATTGCTGAAGGGTACTTGTTTGTAATTGCAGCAACCATTCTTCAAGTTATTTGTTGAATTCACACTCGAGTGAAAATTTGAGAAGACAAATGGTCGTGATAAGCCCCTTGGAGATGCCTTTCACTCTCTCCCAAGCATATTGGGAGCTACTATATGGCAGGAGTGTGATACAGATAGAAGTATATTGCCAATCTCAATGTAAATTTTGATGGGTTAGCCTGCTGCTGATCCCCCAGCCATTCAACAGCGGCTTCAAGAGCCTCCAGGCAAGACAGAACAGTTTTATCAATATTTACCTGTTCTTGAAATTCATGGGTTACATTATATACCATGTGGTTCACCACCAAGACTACCTGAATAGATCCTGTCAGAAAACAGCTTCAGTAGCTTCAGTTGCTTATATAATAATAGCTGAGACTAAAAAGGCAATTAAAGTGGCCAGAACTCTTTTTCCCAAGTATGAGGTAGTGCTTTTCTAAATAGCTGCAGGGTGGAATCTCCTTCCAAGCTCCAGGTTAAATTTACAGAGAGCCACAATTCTGCACACTGTATTAAGAGCATAATATAGGTTATATCTACTGTGTAACGTTTCAATGAGACAAGTATGTAGCATACCAACTACCAGGAGAGACGCTAGCACTATAAAAGGATTGATTCTGCTCTATGTTAGGAACACCTTGCCCAAACAGAAGTATATAGGGTTGTGTAGTACAAATCAGGACTGTATCAGTAACATTATTGTGCAAAAAGAGGGTATAGTTGCCACCACTGGTAATGTACTCACCATATGAAAGAACCTATTCCAAAAAGAGAAAGGAAGACATAATCTCCAAATTTGGGTATGAGCAGAGCTTAAAGCTTGTTTCCCTTTTAGTTGTAATATTGGTCCTTGAAAGCCCATACTCGGAACTATTGGAGGGACATCCAAATCCGATAGTCTGATTTGCAAATATAAGATAACCATGGGCACCCCAATCAAGTAAGGTGCCATTATCAAACAGAGGTCCTTGGTGTGGTCCAGGTTGTCTGCATGGAGATCACTAGATGGCCTCAAACTTGTATTGCCAGTTCCTACTCAGACAGCATATAGGAAGATTGGGCACTTATGTAGCTTCATTAGAGACCTCAGTAACATTAGTAGTAACAACAGAAATAAAGGTCAAATTTGCAAGCTTAGCATCCCTTTTGGGCTGATAGTAAAGATACTCCTGAGGAATGAGAGTAACACACTTACCATGTGCTATTGTGAAAAACAAAGAGGGGAATTACTCGACAATAAAGTCAAGGAGTCATTTCATTTAATTCATCCCAAATTTTTAGCTAAAGGGTAAGACAGGGACATCCATCGACCTCCTATCCAAGAAATATCATTAGATGACAAAGACAGGTCAGCATCTCACCATGTAAAAACATTAAAAACCAGGGGATTTAGAACATTACTCCAATGAACATGTTCTTGAGCTGATCCCACTTGGCATAGGAAAAGAATTACCAGCCACTCTAACATCCTTATGTGTCTTACTTTCTCAGAAGTTTCCCCAATTACCGCCAGATACATAAGAATCCAATTCTCTGCAGTTGCAGGGGCTCCCAGGGATGCCTGTTGATCCAATCTCTTTAGCTGTCCCCAGGTAATGTCAGATGGCTTCCGAGTCATCACCAACATTGTCAGTTGATTCTCCAATAGCAAGCCCTGTTCTCTAGGAGAGAGCCCCATATTCCCCCTTTTTGGTTTATTAAGATATACTTTAGGAGTTTAATGAGCTCGTTTAACAATGGCATAACTGGTTGAGTAATAGGGGATGCCAGTCTTGTGTTGCATGTGTTAAAGTTGCAATGCATATGTAAATTGAGCACTAAGATAGTAAGGTCTATTATCAGTTTTTGTAGTTTGTGGAAGGTCTAAAGTTATAATAGATTCAAACAAATCAGTAATTGCATCTTTAGTTTTTTTCTCTGGTCCAGGGGGGTATCATGTACAAGCCTGTATAAGTGTCCACGTAACGTGGAGAAATTTAAAAAGTTGAAAGGGTAGATACTGAATAACATTAGTTTGCCAGATAGCATTAGGCACTAGACCTCGTGGGTTGGCACCAAGCCCTAAGGAAAAAGCAGAGAGATAATGCTATTGGCAATCAGGACAAGTTTAATAATCCTGTGAGCTTAAGCAAGTGTGAAATAAAACTGTTGTTTAAGACTGTGGGCATTCTGATGAAAAAAAGCATGATCAGCTTGAGCTCACAAAAATGCAGAAGAAGCTGCAAACCACATTTGTGGTTGTACCAGAGCATCAGCTCGAGCGTTCCATTCTGATAAGGGACCAGGTAGCCCAGAATGCGAGCAAATATGTTTGATGTAAAGAGGGTGATGACAGGCACGCAGAAGCTATTGCACTGCAAGAAACAAAGCTAGTAGAGATTCATTAGTAATGCCCTTCACATGTGCAAGATCTAAATGAGTAATACTATATACCACATAAGCACAATCACTAACTATATTTATGTCTTAGTGAAGAAAAGTTTGTAAGGCCAATATTGGGGCATCTAACTCCTCCTGTTGCATAGTTTTAAAAGGCTACTGGATTTTGTGTTGCCAATTTTGAATGGCATCTTGTCACACTATAGCTGTCTTTTCAGTTTTTTCTGAACCATCTGTAAAGACAGTGATGGTGTGAAGTAAAGGCTTAGAGACACCAATAGATGTAAATTGAACAGGCACAGTTTGTAAAAAGTTTAGAAGCGTAGAGGCTAGTAAATGGAAGCTGATATTATCAATAAAGTTAGCCATTGCTACTTGCCAATCAAGATCACAAGCTACGACAGTATGAAATTGTTCCTTGCTTAATAGTAGGAAAAGAGTAGCAGGGTTATATCTTGATAATTTGACACAATGTCAGTGCCCCTTTACGAGAAGAGAAGCTATTAAATCTGTGGTCTTTTGTATATGTTTATAGGGGTTGTAAGACAGGTAACTAGCACATGGAATACAGAAATGGCAGAAGATAAAGGCTACCTGTTAAACTAAGGCATGTAAGGGATGGATATTTAAAGTGATTTTTACCATATGTTGGCCCTTGAAGGTTATTAGAATGTGACTGCAAGTCACCAGGATAATAAACCTACATTGAGTTTGCTTAAGTGTGTAAAGAAAAAAAGAAAAAAAAATCCAAAAAACTTTTTAAAATGTCCTTAGGTGCTAGCCATTTTCTTGTATTAGTCTTTAGCTGGAATGTCTTAGAAGCGAGCTTGGGAAAGTAGGGCTGTGGCTGATTTCTTCCCATCTGCTCCAGGCTCCTTAGGCAGCCTCTCTTTTTAATAGCCTGCCACCTGTTACTACTCTTGCCCTGAGAGGAAGGAAGGGAGACTACAAGTGGCAGCGAGAGGCCAGAAAATAACCAGGTGGTAAAGTATGTGTATAAGTGCAGAGGCAGAAGGCAAGAAGGTAACAGGCTGGGAGAAAACCATTCACCTTATCTTCCAGGCCACCTACGCCTGGAGCCAACCTTGCTAGGTAAGGTACTGAAAATATACTGGACTTTTTATTATTTTTACCACCCCCAAAAAGAGGGGCTCATGGGAGGAGCAGACATGCAGCACAGGGTCTGCTTTGAAGTTTCCCAGCCACAGTGTTTTTAAACATTTTATTAAAAAATGAAACAAACACTCCTTACTGCTGCATCTATATTCCAAAGATGACAGCAGCTGACAGAGCTCGTCCATCTCAGACTGGTTAGCATTTAACATATGGTTTGGGAGAGGGCTGCTTATTAGCAGGCTTCTCCCCCAGGAGGCCAGGGAAGACAAGGAATTGCTTATTAGCTGAGACATGCAAGGGGTGGCAGGGAGGGGCAGAAGTAGGAAAAGCAGCAACACAGCAAGCAGCAGTCCACTTTCTGGGCACAGTTATAAGATATGTGAGCATGGTGAGGAGAATTCTCAGGACTGGGCTGAAGCTGCCTGCAGCCACCCAAGGACTAGGTCTGTGCCTCTTGGCCTCCCCTCCATCATCACAAACCCAGAAAGGGGCAACTTGCCTAGACTGCCAGTGACTAAGTGGGCACTTCATGGCATCTTAACAACTCTCCTGTCCCAGGTCTTGGTGGGCAGCAAGAAAGCCAAAGCTTTCTGGGATAAAACCCAGGAGGTAACATGCAACTTTCTGTTATACTTCAGGGAAACAGAAAAAAGACAAGGCCGCAAAGGCCAATCCTGGAAGTAGGAAGTGAGAACTTGCATATTAAGAAGACAATCATAATCAGCCACTTTCCTTCTCTCCTGGAGGCACCCCTCCAGTAAAGAAGTTTGTCGAGGGGACGTGGCCACCCAATCATATAGATGTTCGCTGACCAGGGGTCTTATCCAAAAACCGCCCCTTGGGCAGTCTCCAATCTCCTTAAAAGGGGGATGGGAGGTGCTGTTGGCTGAACGGCGCCAACAGGTGCAGGTCCCTTTAAGGGTAGAGGAAAGGAGGGGAATGCCTTTTCTATAGTGGGAGGAAAAGGATCTAGTCCATCCTTATCATCACTAGAAAATATCTTTGAGGTACAGAAATCTCTCCCTGTTGTTCTGGTTTCTGCTTTTCCTTTTCCTTTAAATCTCCTGAATTCCCTTCAGGTGGAGAAGATGGGCGGTCTGACTCACTGCAATCTGGCAGATAAACAGGATACAACACAGAGGATACCAGCGCCCAGGTGGTCAAAATAGTAACAGTAAAACGATGGTGCTTGTATCCTCTTTTCAGGCAGTGATCTACCTGCTCCCATAACTCTAAATCTAAGTTTCCTTGATCGGTAAACCAACAGCATTCCTGCTGAATTAAGAGCATAAGCTTGTGCAGAGCGCCAGGCTCTACAGTGCACTGGATAGCCTTAAGTAGCTGCTGCACTGTTTTAAAAAATACTTTCTGCTCTTTGGTCATTTCCTGACCCATGATAACCTAGCCCCTGATATTTTACATGTGCATCCCATCCTCCTGATGGGAGTCAGGACTGTTTCTTACCAGGACTCCCTGAAAATTGATGGGATTTCTTCCTTCACGTGTAACTTCAAGGCAATCATGTCGGGATCACCACTTGGCGGAGCTTATAGCTTGCAGTGAATGCCGAGAATGAAGTACTCAGACAATTCCAGCTGAGTGGGGCTGGGGGTGGCTCTTCTGAGAGAGTCCATCCCAGCATCCACCTACCAAGGATTTATTGAAAGGGCTTGTATTAACTACACTAGGATCCGGTCCATCCTTATCATCACTAGAAAATATTTTTGGGGTAGAGAAATCTCTCCCTGTTGTTCTGGTTTCTGCTTTTCCTTTTCCTTTAAATCTCCTGAATTCATTCACTAGATGGCTATTTAAGGTCAATTACTGGGGCACCGATGACCTTGTACAACACTCAAACTGCATTCTCAGGAGGCTGTTTTCAGCATTTTTTATCACACCACACATTCCACTCCCTGTCCTGTTTTCAGGGTCAAGGAGTTTCATTCTCATGCACAAATAACATACACCTTGGGCCTCAGTATTTTTCCATGCCCTGACCTCAAATGTCTTGTACGTAAGCTTGAATATGTTGCCATACACCCCCCACAATTCATTCATTCAGTCCATCAGCAAACATTAAGTGAGCTTTGTGCCTGACACTGTTTCAAATACCAGCAAATCAGCCATGAGCAAAATTTACAGAAATCCTAGCCTCATCCTAATGCTCATTTCCTTCATCAAATGTGTTCTGAAAGTTTACTCTGTTCAAGGTGTCATGCTAATGTTTAGGATCAAAAAGATGTCCTAACCTGGAATTAAGTACAGTTAATTACTTTAAGCACTTGGGGGTCCCTAGTGGTCCCTTCTGAATCACTTCAAATGCTTCAGCAATGAAGGAGTTCAGGTTTGGGGTTAAACACACCTGCATGGTATCCATTCTCCAGTTCACATTGACTTTGTTCACTGCTCTCCAGTGCCTGGTGGAGTGCTGACAAATGTGACATTCAAATACAGTTGTTTCGTTGTGATTGTATAACATTAAGTCATTTAGCCTCTATAAACCTAGGGCTTTTTATTGTAAACTGGGAAAAATTAATACACTTAATTTCCCCTAATTAATAATAATTTCCCTTTGCTACTCTTTAGTTAAATCTTTTTTTTTTATTGCATTTTAGGTTTTGGGGTACATGTGAAGAACATGCAAGATTGTTGCATAGGTACACACATGGCAGTGTGATTTGCTGCCTTCCTCCCCATCACCTATATCTGGCATTTCTCCCCATGCTATCTCTCCCCAACTCCCACCTCCCACTGTCCCTCCCCTATTTCCCCCCAACAGACCCCACTGTGTAGTGCTCCCCTCCCTGTGTCCATGTGTTCTCATTGTTCAACACCCGCCTATGAGTGAGAACATACGGTGTTTGATTTTCTGTTCTTGTGTCAGTTTGCTGAGAATGATGGTTTCCAGGTTAAATCTTCTTAAGAATTAATTTTCAGGATAAACTTTAAATGTTCTTTATGATTTTTTCATGTGTTAACATTAGAATGGTGTGATTTTTTTCTGAGTTTTCATTCAAAAATTCAATATTCTAGGTAGAGGTTCAATAGGATTTTGTAAGTCAGTGCTCCTGAGACTTCATTTTTGTAAAATTGGCTGTGAATCCCACAAAACTGATACAAAGAAACCCGGCACACAACTCCTGAGATTTTTGATAAAGATTAAAACTGTATGTAGGTTCTTTTTTTTTTTTTCCAGAACTCCCTTGATGGAAATGTTATATGTTCCGCTACTGACTCAGACAATAAAGCAGACAAAGCATAACATCTCAGGGATGAGTTAATGCGCTTGTTACTGTTGGTCAGTGTGCTACCCTGAGTGGCATCCATCCCAACTCCACATCTATCCTGGAGCTCACTTTGATGAACAGATCCAGGGGGTTTCTCAATTTGTCTTCTTGTGCAGAATATGCAGTTCCCGTGACTTGCCTTTTTCATACTAACTGGGAAACCCCAGGTGGAAAAAGCCCTTCCCAGGTTTATCTTCTTGCCCTAAACAAAAGCATTGCCTTTACTGTCTTCTTAGCACCAAATGGGACATTTCTAACATTATGTCCCAGTCACTACTTGCATTAATTTCTTTCATTTTTTTTTTTATTTTTATTTTACTTTAGGCTCTGTGGTACATGTGCAGGTCATGCAGGGTTGTTGCACTGGTGCATACATAACCAGGTGGTTTGCTGCCTCTATTCCCCCTTCGTCTATATCCGGCCTTTCTCCCCATGTTATGCCTCCCCACCCTCCCCACCTCCTGCTATCCCTCCCCTGACCCCACCAACTGCTCCCAGTGTGTGATGCTCCTCTCCCTAAGTCCATGTGTTCTCAGTGTTCAACACCCACCTATGAATGAGAACATGTGGTGTTTGGTTTTCTGTTCTTCTGTCAGTTTGCTGAGAATGATGATTTCCACATTCATCCAAGTCCCTACAAAGGACAAGAACTCATCATTTTTTATGGCTACATAGTATTCCATGGCGTATATGTGCCACATGTTCTTTGTCCAGTCTATCATTGATGGGCATTTGGGTTGGTTCAATGTCTTTGCTGCTGTACATAGGGCTGCAATGAACATACATGTGCATGTGTCTTTATAATGGAATGATTTCTAATCCTTTGGGTATATACCCAGTAATGGGATTGCTGGGTCAAATGGAATTTCTATTTCGAGATCCTTAAGAAATCGCCACACTGTCTTCCCACAATGGTTGAACTAACTTACACTCCCACCAACAGTGTAAAAGTGTTCCCATTTCTCCACATCCTCTCCAGCATCTGTCGTCTCCAGATTTTTTAATGATTGCCATTCTAACTGGTATGAGATGATGCCTCAATGTGGTTTTGATTTGCATTTCTCTAATGACCAGTGATGATGAGCATTTTTTCATATGTTTGTTGGCCTCATATATGTCTTCTTTTGAAAAGTGTCTGTTCATATTCTTCACCCACTTTTGAATGGGGTTGTTTGCTTTTTTCTTGTATATCTGTTTTAGCTCTTTGTAGATTCTGGATATTAGCCCTTTGTCAGATGGGTAGATAGCAAAAATTTTTCCCATTCTGTTGGTTGCCGGTTCGCTCTAATGATTGTTTATTTTGCTGTACAGAAACTCTGGAGTTTAATTAGATCCCTTTTGTCTATCCTGGCTTTTATTGCCATTGCTGTTGGTGTTTTAGTCATGAAGTCCTTGCCTATGCCTATGTCCTGGATGGTTTTGTCTACGTTTTCTTCTAGAGTTTTTACGGTATTGGGTTTTATGTTTAAATATTTAATACATCTGGAGTTAATTTTAGTGTAAGGTGACAGGAAGGAGTCCAGTTTTTGCTTTCTGCACATTGCTAGCCAGTTTTCCCAACACCATTTATTAAACATGGAGTCCTTTCCCCATTGCTTGTTTTTGTCAGGTTTGCCAAAGGTCAGATGGTTGTATATGTGTGGTGTTGCTTCTGAGGCCTCTGTTCTGTTCCATTGGTCTATGTCTCTGTTTTGGTACAGTACCATGCTGTTTTGATTACTGTAGTATAGTTTGAAGTCTGGCAGTCTGATGCCTCCGGCTTTGTTCTTTTTGCTTAGGATTTTCTTGGCTATACTTGCATTAATTTCAAAGGGAAACATCGCCATCTTGTGGACCTGTAGTCTCAGAATGTGACTGAAAGGCAGCCCCTGGCCTTGCTTGTAATCTTCCCTCTCTTCCTGTCCACCAGCTCCATCTCTGGGTCTCTTATCAAGTATCAGGTAGCCATTGGGAGAAGAAAGCCAGGAAGAGCCAGGACAGGGAACCTGGGGAGCAAGTGAGCACAGTCTCAGACAAATTTGGGTGAAGATTTAATAGGGACACATTGATCATAGGTAATGAGGGAAAGTCCAAGTCAGGGTCCACACGAGGTTGAAACAAGGGTCAGGACCAAGTACCAGGCCAAAACCATCTCCAGGATCCTCTAGGAAGAAGACAGAGTGTTTAGACCCAGAGGTTGATACACAGAGGGCTCTTCAGGATGAAACAGCCAGCAAAAGTATGCATGGGTGTACGGGCTGGAGACAGATTCAAGGCACTGAAAACCAAGTAGTTCAGAATAGTGGCTCCAACTTCAGAACTAGAAAGCAACGTCAGTCATACCACAGCATAATAAAGGAATCTGGGGATCTGGATGATGTGCATCTGTGTCAGGAAGCCCTGAGAACTCCGATAGGTCTTTTACTTCTTATTCCATTTCTTCATGCTTTCCTCTTCCACCCTCTCTCTAATCATAAAAAAAATCCACCACTCTCCTGGCATTAGCTTCTATCCAGATGTAGTCTCCCCCGTCTTCCCCTACCAATAGATAGTTGTAACTCAGCTTACCCCAAATCTAGTCCTGTTTCTCTGAGACTGAATTTATTTGCTTTCTGCTTGTACCCTCTGTTTTCTGTTTCTCTGTTCCCCTTTCCAGCCTTCTTTAGATTATTTGAATATATTTTAGAAATTCATTTTAATTATCTGTAGCCTTTTTTGCTTTTGAAAAGTGTATCAAACTTTTATCTCATTTTTTCTTTTTTCACTTGTATTTTAGGTTCAGCGGTTACATGGTCAGGTTTGTTACATGGATACATTGTATGTTGGCAGGGTTTGTTGTACAAATAATTTTGTCACTCAGGTCATGAACATAGTACTAAGTAGGTAGTGTTTTGACCCTCTCTCTCCTCCTAACCTCCACCCTCAAGTGGGCCCCAGGAGCTGTTGTTTCCATCTTTGTGTCCACATGCACTCAAGGTTTAGTTCCTGCTTATGAGAACATGCAGTATTTGCTTTTCTCTTCCTGTGTTAATTTGCTTAGGATAATGGACTCCAGCTCCATCCATATTGCTGCAAAAGATACGAATTCATTCTTTTTTATGGCTGCGTGGTATTCCATGGTGTATATGTACCATATTTTCTTTATCCAGTCCACCATTAGTGGTCACCTAGGTTGCACGTCTTTTCTATTGTCAATAATGCACTGCCTGTGTGCATGTGACTTCTTGGAAGAATGATTCTATTCCTTTGGGTGTATGCCCATTAATAGGATTGCTGAGTTAAATGGTATTTCTGTTTTAAGTTCTTTGATAAATTTCCAAACTGCTTTCCACAGTGGATGAACTAATTTACATTCCCACCAACATTTCCTTTTCTTCATAACGTCACTAACATCTGTTATTTTCTGACTTCTCAATAATAGTCATTCTGACTGGCATGAGATGGCACATCATTGTGTTTTTGATTTGCATTTTTGTAATGAGTAGTGACACTGAGCATTTTTTCACATGCTTGTTGGATGTGTCTGTCTTCTTTTAAGTGTCTGTTTATGTCTTGTACACATTTTTTAATGGAGTTGTTGTTTTGGGCTTGTTGATTTGTTTAAGTTCCTTATAGATTCTGGATATTAGACTTGTGTTGGATGCATAGCTTGCAAATATCTTCTCCCATTCTGTAGGTTTTCTGTTTCTTCTGTTGATAGTTTCTTTTGCTGTGAAGAAGCTCATTAGTTTAATTAGGTCCCACTTGTCAATTTTTGCTTTTGTTGCAATTGCTTTTGGAGACTTTGTCATAAAATATTTGTCCAGAACCAAAACAGCATGGTACTGGTACAAAAACAGACACATAGAGCAATGGAACCCAGAAATAAAGCTGTGCATGGGAAAGGACTCCCTATTAAATAAATGGTGCTGGGATAATTGTCTATCCATATGCAGAAGAATGAACCTGGACCCCTTCATTTTACCATATACAAAAATCAATCCAAAATGGATCAAAGACTGAAATGTAAGACCTAAAACTATAAAAACCCTAGGAGAATATCTATTGCCTTTTTAGGTATATCTCTATGTTTCATTTTTCAGTGGTTGTGCTTGAATTATAAATACATCCTTGGCTTTTCACATTCTACTTAGGATCAATATTATTCAATGTAATATTGTAAAAACCTTAGAACTGTCTAGCTCCATTTACCCTACCCATCTCCAACCCACTAGCATCCTCTATGCTCTAGCTGTGATGTGTTTTATGACTGAATACATTACAACCCTCCATAAGAAATGGTTCTAATGTTTACATTAAATAGTCACATGTATTTTCAAAAACTTAATAGGAAAATAAGCCTTGTTTTACATTTATCTAGATGTTTACTGTTTGTGATATTCTTCATTCCTCTGGTATGATGGAAATCAGAGGATTGGAATACTGGACATCTGAACTATTGTTCATCCATTGTGTTTTTCTTTCCTCTGTATCTTTGCTTTTCAATAGTTTGGTTATGATGTGCCTAGATATCATTTTCTTCATATTTAGTTTGGGGTTCACTACACCTCTTTAATCTGTAAATTTATGTCTTTCACTAAATTTGGGGAAACTTTGAACATTATTTCTTTAGACATTTTTTCTGTCTCATTTATTCTTTGTCTTCTCCTTATAATACTCCAGTTATACGTATGTTAGACCTTTGCTATTGTTCCACGTGTCCTGGGAACTCTGTTGATTTTTTTCAACGCTTTTTCTCTCTCTTCTTTAAGGTAAATAATTTAAGCCCAACCAACAATTTTTTAATTTCAAATATTGTGTTTTTAGTTCTAAAATTTCCATTTAGTTTATTTTTATATTTTCTATTTATCTCCTGAGATTTCCTATACGTTCATTTATTATAAGTGTATTTTCCTTTTCCTCATTGATCATCGTAATAATAACTGCTTTGAAAGTTCTTGTTTAGTGATTCTAACACCTGGGCTAGGTATTCAATTATTATCTTTCTTCATGAGGATGGGTCAAATTTTCATGACTCTTCATATTTTTAGTAACTTTGGATTATATTCTAGAATTGTAAATGTTATATTGTGGGGATTCTGGATTTTGTTATATACCTCCAAAAAGAACTGATGTTTGTTTTAGCAGACAATGAACTTGCTAAGATAAAATTTAAAATTCTGTCATGCCTGCAGTGAATGGCAGCTCCATGTATACTGTTCTTGAACTGCCCATATGTACATGGTTCACAGGTTAGCCAGAGTCTTGGACAAATTGACTTTGGTATTCCCTTCTCTGGCTCTCTCATCTCTGGCGTTTATCCTTACTTTCCAGTGGCCCTGGATATGACTCCTTTCTCTGGTTGCTCCATCCAGAAAGTTAGTTGGCTTTCTACCAAAGTTTTATTCACACTGAACCACCACCACTCTGAAACTCCCCCGAGGCAAATGCACAGAATTAGAAAGCTCACCCTATGCCAATTTCTTCCTCTAAATTTTGACTGCTCTTCAAAAATCTGCTTTTCTTGCCCCGGAGACTTCGGGAGCAAGACAAAAATAATAGAAAGGAGTGTTGTTTATAGTTTATGATTATCTGCTAGAGATTAAATAAACTTATTTCTTCATATCTGAAGCAGATCTTTGAGACCATGATGTTTAGAATATACATATTCCAGCTTGAGGGCTAAGAGGTACATGATTTCAGGGAAAACAACACTGTTCTACAAGATTAAATTACCATTTCCCAAAAAAAAAGAAAGCTTCTTTTCCTCCCTAGGAAGAATTAAACTGTGAGTCTCTTAGATGGTCTATTGTGAAGATTTTTAGGATTTTTAAAAATCAACATTGTACTGTAGGTGTGAGCCAAAGCAAAGTAAGAAAAATAAATAGCATACATATTAAAAAGTAAGAATAAATTTCATTACTTGTATATAATTTGAATATCTAGAAAATCTAAGAGGGTAAATTGCAGAAAAATTCTATAAGGTCACCTCTACCAGCCCCATAAAGAAAAAGGATGACATTTGCCCCATAAAGAAAAAAGGTAAATAGTTTCTAAAGGAATGAAATAAAGTGTTTAGAAGATTCTAGATCCACAGAATGTTGGTTGATACCTTTCATTATTTGGGGCAAGGTCCAGGCTTTCTGCATCTTCTCATCTTCACATCTTAAATAGAAGTGTGATACAATATTACCTGTACCTGCTCATATACAGGCAGCATGCAGTTTCTCTGAACTGATCAATTTAATCCTTCATTCATAAAAATGAATAGCCAACCAAGGGTTACCATATACTTGAGGGAAATCAGCAACAAAAGGAAAAACCAACATAAACAAGCAGAACAATTGAGCACAGAGCAAATGGACAACCCAGGAAACATCATTAAACATTAAAATAATTTCACTTTCTCTCAGAAAATTCAAGAAGAAACTTGTATCCATAAAACAGGAGAAGGATGCTACAAAAAGTCAGAGAACAAAAAAGAGTTCATGAAAACTAAAAAAAAAAAAAAAAAAAACTAAAAAAAAAAGAAAAAAAAAAAAAAAAAAGGAAAAGCCAAAGAAGTTTCTCAAGTATAAAACAAAATGTAAGAGATAGGAAATATGAAAGAAAAAACTGAATATCTATGAGGTCAATCCAAGAAGGTCAACATCCAATATGCATTCCAAAACGGTGGAAACAGAAAATAAAGGAGAAAATAATCTAAGAAATATTAGAAGAAAAGTTCCCAGTATTGAAGAGCAGAGGAGGTCTTCAAATTGAAAGGGCCCATGGAATGCCAAGCAGAATAAATGAAAAGAGATGTGCACTAGACACATCCTTATGAAATTTCATATTGGTGGGTATAAAGAGAAGCTCCTACTTGTTTCTAAAAATTTTAAAGGGTATCTACAAAGGAATAAGGATAAAATTTGTGTGAGGCTTCTAACTAACAATACTGGATAGTAGAAGACAAAGTTAATGCTTGCAAAATTCTAAGTAAGCTAGGTTTTTAGCCTAGAATTCTGTACCTAACCAAACTGCTTATAATGTGAGAAAATGAAATGGAAAAATTTTCAGATACTTAAGGTCTTTGAAAATTGGCCTTTTTTATATTTTTCCTGAAAAGAGTAGCCAATTGATATGGTGAATAATGCTGCCTCTGCTCACAAAACCACAATAAAACAAACAAACAAAAAAACCCTAGATAGACAATAAGAGCATTATTCAAATATTGGGCAAATGTAAATATACCATGATTTTGAATAAGAAGAAAAAATTATGTTTAGCCTTGATACTAAAAACATTCTACTTACAATAGTGCAAGTTTCTTGATATAGAATTGTGTTCCCTGTATTACTAACTGCAGCTGTAGTGAATAAGGGTTACATAATTTAACACAGCAGGTGCTATTTATTGGATCTCCATTTTCTGAATCAATCAAATGCTATTTATTTGCTTTTAATGTTTAGAATCAATTTCTACATGAAGCACCAAATACTTTGAACTCCAATTACAGGACAGGGATATAAATGTAATACTATTGGAGACAAAATACTTGAAAACTGAAGAGAGGGAGACCTGGAAGGAAGAGTAAGAACAACTTCTTTATGGGGAATCAAAACAGGCATCTAAAGAGGACAGCTCAATAAATAGAGATTTGAAGATAGTATTTAAAGTTATAGGCACTCAATTACAAAATAATAGCAAAGACTGGGAACCAACCCAAATGTCCATCAATGATAGACTGGATTAAAAAAATGTGGCACATATATACCATGGAATTCTATGCAGCCATAGAAAAGGATGAGTTCATGTCCTTTGCAGGGACATGAATGAGCTGGAAACCATCATTCTCAGCAAACTAACACAAGAACAGAAAACCAAACACTGCATGTTCTCACTCATAAGTGGGATTTGAACAATGAGAACACATGGACACGGGGGAACATTGCACACCTGGACCTGTTGGGGTGTGGGGGCCTAGGGGAGTCATAGCATTAGGAGAAATACCTAACTTAGATGATGGGGTGATGGATGCAACAAACTACTATGGCACATGTATACCTATGCAACAAACCTTCACCTTCTGCACATGTGCCCCAGAACTTAAATTATTATTATAATAATAAAACAAAAATTAAGAAAACCATGCACCGTAGCCAAGCTCCTTTTGGAGAAAGGGGAGCTTGGGCAGGAGCAGGAATAGGTCCTTGTGCTCTCATCTTCCTTCCTGCACTCACAAGCCCAAGTCCCAGCTCCAGGCACTTTTCACAGGACCAGAGGCCTGGTCATTTAGAAAGATTAGGAAATAGCCAGCTAATCAGAAGATTGCAGGCAAGAGACAATGTGAAGGCAAACAGTGGAGAGGAGCCACAAGGGAGGGAATGTTAAGTATTATTTAGGATTACAGTCCTTCATAACCCTCCATCCCTGCCCATCCAGGACTCTCATCCTGGGAGTCTAGTTAACTCCCAGGTTTCAGGCTGGAGGGCAGTTCTACAACTGAAACAAGGAATACTACAGGGAGAACAGTGTGGAGGTAGTGCAGGAGGATAATTCTTATAGGGTTCAGTTTTGTGCAAAGTGAACTATAGCACTTAAAGCCTACACAACACGACTTAGTACGAATATCCTGTCATGGTCTTTAATAATCATTTCTGTATTATTTTTATTTTCTCAGATAGGCTGTAGCCTCTGAAAAGGCATTTGCTATTCTATTTGTACACTGCTTTACACAAAATGAGAACAATAGCTGTAAAAGCATAATAATAGCCAACATTCACATACTTACTATGTGCCAGACACTTTTCTAATGGCTTTGCATGTATTAACTAATTTAATGCTCCCAGCAACCCTGTGAGGTAGGTACATTTATTATTCTTATTTTACAGATAAGGAAACATCTTGTCCCAGTTAAGACAGCTAGTGTTTTGTACTCTTTGTACCGCATTAAATATTTTTCCTGAGGACCATCAAAAACATTTAACATTCTGACAATCATAGACATAAATAGTATTTAATATTTTGTCTCTGTATTTATTTATGGGACCACTTTGGGGCCAGAGTCTTGAAAGTATTAAAATTCTGAGTACCAAAGAAATTTAAAAAATTGTTTCCCAAGATGACAGACTGGAGGCAGTGTTAACATGCCTCTCCAACTTGGAAAGACAAAATAGCATGTAGAGATTCACACTGTGAACTTTTTTTGAAGAAGCAACATAGGAACTTAACAGGAAAACTAAAACCACAGACCCTTTGAAAGAAGTAGGAGGCTACATCCTACACCAGGAGCCAGGCAGAAAACAGACAGTGAACCCGCTCCACATTGAGCATACTGCTACTGCAGCCAGCAACTGAGAAAGCCAGCATCAGACTATCACCAAGGAAATCACACACAGAGGCTTCACCCCTGAAGGAACCCAGAACTTACAAGCAACTATAAACACAAAGTCACATCCTCAAGGAAAAAAAGAAATTTAAGAAAAAAACAGTCAATTCCAAAATAAATTCAAAAATAATTAAAAGAAATAGTCTACCTAAATGAGAAGGAACCAGAAAAATAATTCTGGCAATATGACAAAAATGGGTTCTATAACACCCCCAAAAGTGTCAGATATTTAAAATTTTATTGCGTTACAAGATGATTATTGACATGCAATATCAACCAATATCAAGCCATTACAAAGTTTTCTAGATGATTTGTTAATAGTGTCTTTTGTTACATATTTTACATGTGTAGTAAAAGGGACTGTTTTCTTCCTTAGAATCCTGTTAGAGATGATGAAGAGATTAGTGAGGAAGACCTTGAAGAAGACGATGATGATATTGAAAACATCCTTGAAGAAGAGTTTCCAAAAAATGAGGAAGAGATGAGTGGTGAGGAAGATGAAGAACAGGAAGCTGATGCAATTGAGCGCCTGAGAGGTGAACTGGGAGAAAAATTTGAAGCAGAGATGCATAATTTACAAATAATGCAGGTATTACTTTTCCTTCACTTTTTATAATTCAAAAAGTAATGTTTGAGACTCAGACAAAAGCAATTTGATTCTTGCCATTTTTTTAAACATTTCAAAAATGCATATTTTAGGGGTGTATTCTCTTTTACCAGTACCATTTAACAATTATGTAATAAGTCCATAAATTAAGAGCAATGTGGAAGCCACAGAGGGTCAGAGTAAGTTTAGTCACCAACACGCAGCCACTTGGAAGCTGAAAAATGTTTGTGTTTTGGACTGAAGTAGTCAGTCACCAGCAGTGTCTACATGCTGTGACTGACTACTACCAGCCTTTTTCCCACTAAATATATTTGGTTTTATGATGTTTCTTATCAGGATGAACTCGAGAGGTATTTGATACCAATAATTTCCATTAATGGAGCTCGGAAAAATCACATTGTACAATATACATTGAATACGAAACTGAAACCATTGGTGGAAAACCGTGCAAGCATTTTTGAGAAATGTCATCCAATACCAGCATCCCTTGCCCATAAAATGCTCACTTTTACTTACAAGTATATAAGCTCATTCGGCTATTGGGACCCAGTAAAGGTAATAAGCAAATGCATCTGAAAGCCATGTTATTTCTTTATTTTTTTGAGGTATGTCTTTTTTTTTTAAATGAAAAACACGGGATAATTTCAAAAATTATAAGTATTGTTTAGTAGTCTCATCTAGCTATAAAAATACTTAGGAATTTAAAATGGAATCATTAAACTTTCAGCTTTTCTTTTATCACCAACTGTATAACATAGAGCACAAACCTCCACCTCCCCGAGTTTCTCCTTATTTCTAGCATTTACTCCCATCCATGAACTTCACTCTAGCCCAAGAATTGTAGTGTTGACACTACCATTGATCTGCAACAACTGTCCTGAGGTAGCTCTCAGGGAGGAGCAATGTTACCATACTGTTTCATACCTACTATGTCAAGTCCAGAGATAGCTGATGCTTGCCCATCTGATGCTATAAAGTTATTCAAACCTAGCATTGATCAATTGCTCAGTCTTCATCATCACCAGTGTGAAGCTGTGGGACCACTCCTTCAATTTCATTCCTATTCACACTGCCTTTTATGAGTATTTTTCCCTTTCATGACAACTCTTAATATTTATGTGAGTGGAATTTCAACTGTACAAAAATATGGAAGAGACTCCAGTGGGATTTGCCCTACCAGTGTACCCCTAAAAGATAACCCAAGAACCCAATTGTATTAGTTATCTCTGGCTGCCATAACAAAATACTACTAGGTAGCTTAAACAACAGAAATTATTTTCTCGCAGTTCTAAAGGCTAAAAGTTCAAGATGCCAGCAGGGTTGGTTTTTCTGACAAGGCAAGGCCTCTCTCCTTTGCTTGCAGTTGGCTGCCTTCAAACTGTGTTCTCACGTGGCCTTTTCTATGTGCCCACCCTGATGTCTCCTCCTTCTCTTGTAAGAACACCAGGCCTACTAGATTCAGGTTCCATCCTTCTGACCTCATTTAACCTTAATTATCTCCTTTATTAAAGGCCCTGTCTTCAAATACAGTCACTTTGGGTACTAGGGCTTCAAACAGAAATTGAGGATGTAAGGGAGAGACAATTCAATCCATAACGTCACCTTAGTAATGGACCTCTTTGTGGGGTTAAATTTGCCTGTGAATAAATGCAAACAACCTTAGACTCTTTGACAAACACATTCAGTATGCACTAAACACACTATAGAGGAAGTAGATGGACTATAATTGTCATAAAATGAAAGCCAGTTAAGAACTATTACATTGATTACATATGGGTGTAAACTAATGTGTACTTTTCCACAATTGTTTAATATTAATCTTTTATTATAATTCATTTTCTTATTCTGTAAGGAAATTTTTTTTCTTACGTTACAAATTGTTTTTTTCAAATGTATTTCAGGGCAGTGCTGTATAAATTCAAACTAACTTTCAAATTCAACTATGTATATGTTGCAGCTAAGTGAAGGAGAAACAATCAAGCCCGTTGAAAATGCAGAGAATCCAATTTATCCCGTAATCCATCGTCAGTATATTTATTTTTTGTCTAGTAAAGAAACAAAAGACAAATTTATGAAGAACCCAATCAAATATATCCGCCAACCCAAACCTAGACCTACTGTGCCCATTAGGATTATAATTGTGGGGCCTCCAAAATCTGGGAAAACTACAGGTAAGTGTGTGTTTGCCTTTGTTTTTCTCAAGCATAAAATAATCTGCTTGTAAGTGTAATAGGTTCATTACCCAGTGCACATGGCAGGTCAATTCACCAAGACACTGGGTTGCAGCAGAAAAAGACATTTAATCATAGGGCAGCTGAGCAAGAAGACAGGAGGAAATCTCAAATCTCCCTGAGGAATTTGGGGCTAGGGTTTTTAAGAGTTTTGGAGTAGGCTGAATTGAAGTGCAAAAATCATTGATTGGTTGAAGAATGCAGGGTGAAGTCAGGGGACAGGGAGATGAAGAAACTGAATTCTCCTACTGTTTCGGTTCCTCTGTGGGGGTCTTTAAACTGGTTGGTGTCAGCTATTCTGCTGGCATTTAGGTTCTGCTTAAGCAGTTCTTTAACAAAAGCCTTATTATTCTAACATCAGAGATCCTATCTCTCTTAAAAAGTCTTGTGAGTCTAACATAAGAAATCCTACTTACAGGAATGATGGAGATGCCAGTGGTCAGTAACTAGTCTATGTGACTTTCAGTTACAAAGAAGTGTGTCAAAGGGTAGCCTGATTCAGGCTTATTATAACTATATTTCTGTCCAGAATTCTTGTTAATCCTGTGAGGATGACTTCACCCTGAAAACCAGTGCCACTTCTTCAGAAAACCAACTATCAAGATTGACTCAAAAAGAAATATAAAACCTAAATAGACCAATAACCATTGAAGAGAAGGCATTTGAAAATATAACCCAACTCTGAAATGGCCCAGAATCAAATTGTTTTAGACAAAAACTATAGTAAATGTTCAAAGAATTAAAAACTCAAGAGATAATGCCTGTATTTTTATAAGGTCTCCCATAGCAAGGGGACAGAGAGTCAGTTTCCCAAGTTATTTTTATTTTCTTTTTTATTAAGTCATATGGTTCATACAGTCAAAAAGCCATATAGGATACAAATCCATTTTTTAATTAACGTGACCCTAATATCAAAATCTAACCAAGATAATACAAGAAATTACAAAGTGATATTCATAATTATAGTCAAATATCCTAAGTAAAGTATACAAGTATATGAAAATATTTTATAACTAGTCAGAATGGCTCATGCCTGTAAACCCAGCACTTTGGGAGGCCAAGGTGAGAGGATTACTTGAACCCAGGAGTTCAGGACCAGCCTGGGCAACATAGTGGGACCTCATCTCTATAAAAAAATCAAAACATTAGCTGGGCATGGTGGCACATGCCTGTAGTCCCAACTACTCTGGAGGCTGAGGTGGGAGGATCACTTGAGTTCAGGAAATTGAGGTTACAGTGAGCCATGATTGTGCCACTGTACTCCAGCCTAGGCAACAGAGTGAGAGCCTGTCTCAAAACAAATAATAATAATACATTAATTATCTTAATCATGTCTGGAAAGGCATTCGATAAACTGGATTTCTGTAATGTTTTGTGTAACTTTGCACTTTAAGGCATACAGTCCAAAATCTGGTTGGTTGTAGTATTTCAAGATGACATAACAATAAGAAGAGTGAATGGGTCACAATGAGAACAGAATGGAAAGGACAGATACAAGATATATTTCCAAGGAAAACAATAAGTCTTAATGACTGACTGAATAGAGAATGAAGAAGAGAGATAAGGTCAAAGATTAATTTGTCACCAGGAATAATAAAAAGGAGTTTTATATTCCAGCTCTTTAGATGAAAAGTTTATTTTGGCTTTATAAAGTTCTTAACATGACAAAAGAGTCTATAATTGTTAGAGGAAAGGGGTCTAGAGTCAGATCCCAAGAAAGCGTTCTTGGGTCTCGCACAAGAAAGAATTCAAGGTGAGTCCATAGAGTACAGTGAAAGCAAGTTTTTTAGGAAAGTGAAGGAATGGCTACTCTGTAGACAGAGCAGTCCCAAGGGCTGCTGGTTGTCCATTTTTATGGTTATTTCTTGATAATATGCTAAACAAGGGGTGGATTATGCATGCCTCCCCTTTTTAGGCCACACAGAGTAACTCCTGATGTTGCCATGGCCCTTGTAAACTGTCATGGTACTGGTGAGAATGTTGCCGCGAGGACAACCAGAGGTCACTCTCATGGCCATCTTGGTTTTGGTGGATTTTGGCCGCCTTCTTTACTGCAAACTGTTTCATCAGCGAAGTCCAAAATGACCTGTATCTTGTGCTGACCTTTTATCTCATCCTGAGACTTAGAATGCCTTAACTGTCTGAGCATGTGGCGCAGTAGGTCTCAGCCTTATTTACCCAGCCTATACTCAAGATGGAGTTGCTCTGGTTTGCATACCTCTGACATGGTCATACCCTAAATGTTCACAAAGATAACAATATTTTCCGAGGACAGCAGAACATTGACATGCAATGGTGAAAATGTAGACTATCTGATATCTCAGATGTTTCCTAAGACAGCAGAACATTACATGCACAGGTGAAAATGTAGACTGATATCTCATTTTTTGTTGAAATGGTTGTTGATTTTTAAACAAGGTATCAAATTTGGGAGTTTAATTATGGTTAGAACTTTTAAAAAAAATAGATCTGGTTCCAGCATTTGTGCAAAGCTGAGGTTACATGCTCTGTGGCTCTCACAGGAACTTCTTTGTTGGGTGGTCCTGACGGTGGTCTCTGGTCAGTTAATCACTGTCCTCAGGGGATGAGATGGGTTCTGAGTATCCTCCACCCTCTGCTATCTCTACAGTATTCAGGCAAGGAATATACACATAACAGAGCACACCCACATGTACTAGCTACTGGAAGCCATTTACCTGTCTGTGGTCTCACTTAGGAGAAGTCAATATGAGTCTTCCTTCAGCCAATGGCAACATCTATGTAACCTTGGACAAATCAGTTCCCCTGATTTCAGTATCCATTCCACCTACCTGATGAAATAGTTAAAATATAAAAAATATAAAAAAATATAAAAAAATAGTTAAAAATACCAAATAAAAATTACAGAAGAAAAATTCTTCATAGGCTATAAGTCACTATTAAAATGTCAAGTGTGCCATTATACATTTTAAAAATTATTTTCTAGAGGATTAACTGAGATCTAACCATATGGGCATGCTATGCTGATTGCAGCATGGAGTCCGTAATAGACAGACAGGGGAATGATACAGTTCGGTAAAACGGGGCTGTTAGATTATTACTTGGGGCATATCACCAGGTATTAAGAGTACAGATAAGATGACCTGCAAAGCTCTTAAAAATTTTGCCACCTCATGCAGAAGAAAGAAAACCCTTAAAATTGGTTTGTTAAGGAAAAAAAAACAAAAACAGATTTGGCTCATTAACCAGATCTATCAGCCACATACCTGAAGGACTGATAATGACTGACCTTTGACAGTTATTAATTCCATAAAATATGGCAATTTTAATTTTTGAAATTTAACTGAGAAATGTGAAAATTAGCTTGCTGTTGATATCATTAGCCAGAGTCTAAAACTAAGATTAACTGATAAATTTATGAAATGAAATAAATTTAGAGTTTTGTTTTTTTCACTACCTATTGGGTACTATTGTTATGGGATCTTTGGGTTGGATCTTTTCTGGCTGGAAACTTCTGTGGCTGTGGCAGCTTTGCCCAAATTCTTGTCCTGCATCCAGGAAGAATGAGGTAGGCAGACAAGTGAAGGGTGAACAAGACAAAGATGAATTGAGTGTTACAGCAGCTCAGAGGAGACCCACAGTGGGTGGCTCCTCTATGTAGGCAGGTCATCCATCCGGTGTTTAGTTCTCAGCAGAAAGGAGGCCCTGGAGAGGGTGGCTCCTCTCTGCAACTGGTTGTTCTGTCATTTCCAGCTATCAGCAGAGACGGTACTCCTCTCTGCAGCTGGTCATCCTGTCATCTCTCTGCCCTCTTCATCCTCTGTTCATCTCATCCTCTGCCCTGCTCTGGCTGAGCCCAGGACTTTTACAGACCTCAGAGGGGAGAAAGTACCTGCTGGGTGGCCCTGGGTAGACCTGGAAGAGGTACCACAAGTCCCCACTCCTGTCTATGGACTGGCAGCCTGGTCCCCAGCCTTCAGGCCCTCCCTGGCCTGAAGGTGAGGCCTTACTGGGGACCTACCCCCTTCTGCCCAGGAATCAATCTGCCACCCACTGCCATTTATGGCTCCTGGGGCTCAGCCCTAGCCCCTGCTCAGAGATGGGAGTAGGGCCAGCAGCAGAGAGAGGCCAGGCAGCAGGAGCAGAGATATCCCTGAGCCTGCAGAGGGTGGGGAGGTTCCCGGGACCCCAAGGATCCAGGCTGCAGAGATGCAGAGATGCCTGGGTCCTGTGCCTGGGAGAACTCCCCAAGCTGCACCCAGGGAGCTCCCACCCTGCCAACTCAGAAGGGGCATGGTTTCTGCTTGTCCCCAGCTCCTGCCTACTCCACAGAGCGGGAGGCCCAGAGCTGCAGCTATGGATCAGGAGGCTGCAGCTGCACCCAAGAGGGCAGATCCTACCTGTTTCTGGCTGCCTTAAAAGCCCAGAGAGGCTGGGACCCACAGCCGCAGTTTGGGTGACTGTAGCCTGCCCAGGAGGGCGGGACTCCTGCCTGCGCCATAGAGCAGGAGGCCTGGGTGTGCAGCCTGGTTTGGGCAGCTGCAGCCACTGCCATCACTATGTTTACTACTTGGGGGACAGGATCATTAGAAACCCAAACCTCATCATCATGCAATATACCCATGTAACAAAGCTGCACATGTTCCCCCGAATCTAAAAAATTTAATCGAATTGAAAAGTTTTATGTTTTTCAGTTGCAAAAAAAATTACAAGTGAATATGGCCTAAAGTGTATATCAATAGGAGACGCTTTGCGTTCTGTACTGAAAAATCACCCGGAAACAGAGCTGGCACTTATGTTAAATTGGCATCTTCATAAAGGAATGACAGCACCTGATGAACTGGCTATTCAGGCTTTAGAACTTTCTCTGATGGAAGGTGTGTGCAGTACTGCAGGGTAAGTGAATGGGGTCAGAGGATGGGACAGAGGGAGTTACATCTTTCAAGAAACTGCTCGCTAGTGATTTAAAACACTTACATAGGGCTTAAAGCTCTTGTAAAGGGTGTAATCTACTTTTCTCAAACTCTGGGCACCTATATGGTTACATATTTGAATTTTCTGTCAAGCGAAAACTTGGCTTGAATATTCACATGCCAGATTAGCAGGCAGACCCCTTCACTCTCTCCAGCAACCCCTGAGTTGTCCAAAAGCCTTAGACTTTCACAAAGGAGGCTGATGTGACTTCCACATTCCAGGAGTGCTTCTCATTGCCCCATGAAATGATGGAGAAGTGGCCCTCCCTCATCCCCCATGTGCTAGTCTAATGGAGATGGTCTATGTCTGGCCCAGCTCTCTGCACAGGTAGCTGTGCCTCATCCCTAACACTGCATTTGGACAAGAAAGTTATGCACTTGAGCTGTCTCTTCAGTTTACACTTCTCTCCTCACCTTTGCTCCTCCAGCATAGCCACGAGCCACATGCAATAGTAAAAGCCCTCCCCATGAAACCTGAGGCCCTGGTCTTGAGCACAGGTCACTGATCTAGAACCCCCTGATGTACTCAAGGTTTTCTATTCGGAGCCTCCTTGCCCTTCCTTGTCTGTGACCCCATAATTATGTTATTGAACAGTTCTCCTGAGTTCAGTTATTGGGGAGCAGCTTCTGAGGTGTCAGACTTCATCCCCAGAAAAGGCCCCAGGACGTACCCAAATTAAGTTACCTCCTCCTTGGTGTTCAGCTTTGCATAGAAAAGGCCTCAGTGAGGCAATTGTGGTTGAGTCAAAAAGATTTCATTTCACATTAATACCAGGGCAATCACTGCTCATTCACCCTGAATTTCCCTAATCCTGAGGGTCACTCAAGTGACTCTTCACAGGATAAAGACGTTGAGCTACTCTTGATTAAATAAACAACAATGGCACCCTCATACATGCTCTATGAAGCCAGCCTAGCCAACAATCCCTCTGCTGTGGAATTGGAGGCCAGTGCCTAGAGACTCGGCTGTTATCAAAGAAAAACTCCAGCCAAATTAAATTTAAAGGAGTTTAATTAAGCAATGAATAATTTGCAAATCGGGCAGCCCCCAGAATCACAGCAGATTCACAGAGACTCCAGCACAGCCACATGGTGGAAGAAGATTTATAGACAAAAAAGGGAAATGGTGTACAGAAATTGGCAGTGAGATACAGAAACAACTGGATTGGTTACAGGTTGATGTTTGCCTTATTTGCACATAGTTAGAACACTTAGCATTCTATGACTGGTTAAAGTATGGCCGCTGAGATCAGCCAGGACTCAGTTACTGTTACAGGTGCATACTCCTAAGTTAGGTTTTTAATCTTGTCTGGCTACTAAGCTAAGTTATGGTTCATCTATAAAAACTCAAATATAGAAGTACAGCCATATTTAGTTTGCTTTAACAGCCAGAAAGCACTGGGGAAGGGCATCCTGTGACTTAGGCCAAACCAAGCTTACTATGACTATCAGCCAGCATGCCCAGCTTACCCCCACCTCACCAGAGTTTCCTGACCTTAGGGAACACTCCTCCTAGAAGCTATAAACAGCCTTTTTTTTCCCCTCCTCTCAGTTTGATAGTGACAATCTCATTATCTCAATCTCTTGAGCTAGTTTAAATTCTCCTTGTCATTTCTGCTCAGAGGCATGCATCATGGGTCCCGATGGAATGATTCCCACCCAAATAATATAGGGCCACTTTCCCCAACTCCCCGGCAGCTGTGCTCCCAGCCTCCTCACAGAGCATTTACTACAAAAAGCAAGCTTAGAACACACTTTTTTTCCATATCGGCTTATCTCTTACTAAAATATTACTTCTTGAGCATCTAATATGTACCAGGCCCTACTCTAGTTGCTTTACACACCTGATCTCCAATCTTTAAAACAACTCTAAGAGCTAAATATAATTTCCTCTCAGAAAGTTCAAACCAGGTTTTAAATCTAAAGTTATCTGCCTCTAAAGCCTATACCCTTTCATGTTTAGATTAATAGCACCAATTGAACACAATGTTCAAGGTACTGTGAGTATTTTCTCTCAAATTCTGCCAAAATTCATCTTCAGCAAGCTGAGCGTAGAAATCCAGAGCTCTCTCCCACCCCCACCTTCGGAACTGTGTTTAGATGTGTCCTGCCCACCTCATGGCTCTTGGCCTGACTGAGATTAAAGATGCAGAAATGAAGAAGGCAAAGCATGAGGAAGATAAATTGAGTAACGTAAAGAAAAGCATGGGGCTACTAATAAAGAGAAGACGGAAAGGAAGTACGAGAGAAAAAGAAATGTGGAATTTTTTATTTTCATGTTTTTCCTTGTTAGTGTTGTCATTGACGGATATCCTGTAACTAAACATCAAATGAATCTTTTGGAAGCCAGGTCAATCATTCCCATGGTCATCTTTGAATTGAGTGTGCCTTCCAAGGAGATTTTCAAAAGATTGCTCCTAGAAAAAGGAAATGAACAAAGGTAACGTACACGATGAAGACAACAAAAAAGGAATAAACTTTAATAATGCACGGGGCAAAGTGTTTTTTAATAGATTTTTCCATTCCTTCTGTTTCTCTATTAGGTTGCCTTATCCATTGCACAATAGTGCACAAATTATAGCTGTCAAGAATGTAAAGTACCACAAAAATATTGGTGAGATTAGGCAATATTATCAAGAACAGCATCAGAACTGGTATGTGATTGATGGATTTCACAGCAAATGGTGGGTATGGAATGAAGTTGTTAAGAGTGTTCAGATGGTGAATAAATACATGCAGATATACCTGGAAAGAATAAAAGCAGGTAAGAAAACATTTTTTAAAGTAGAATAAAATATTAAAGTGTAAACATGCCTGACTCATGTAACTCATGTTAGTAAAATTCATTCCATTTGAACATGAGTCAGGCATGACTTAATATTTTATATGTATAGTATTATCCAATTATTGTGATGCTATGGTCTGAATATTTGTATCATCCAAAATTCATATGCTAAAACCGAATCCCTAGTGTAATAGTATTAAGAGGTAGGGACTTTAGGAAGTGGTTAGGTCATGAGGACTTGCCCTCAAGAATGTGACTAGTACCCTTATAGAAGAGGTTTGAGGGAGTCTGTTTGTCCCTTCCACATGAGAATACAGCAAGAGAGCACCATCTATGAGGAACAGTGCCTCACCAGACACCAAATTTTCTGGTACTTTGATTCTGGATTTCCCAGTCTCCAAAACTGTGAGAACTAAATCCCTGTTGTTTGTTAATTACCCAGTCTGTAGCATTTGGTTATAGCAGCCAAAATAGACTATGACACATGGGCATGTTTGCGCTAATAAATGACTGCTGCTACCCAAGCTATCATTTATTGAATACCTGTGTGAATCTAGGACATAAAAATAATGCATGATCTCTCACTAAAAGGGTGTATAGTATTTGGCATAGTAAGAAGCTATTTTTCAGAATGTGTGGACTAGTTATATGGGGCCATGATTGCAAAGTGACATTAGGCAAAATTGTATTTAGGAATCTAGAATTAAAATTATTTTTACTATTTACACTATTATAGTATGATGCAAATGTTGAGTCCATAAGAAAACTAAACTTGCACATTAAAATGTTTTTATAGAGATTGGTGGGGGGGTGCAGTCTCACTTTGTTTCCCAGGCTGGTCTCAAACTCCTGGCTTCAAGTGAGCCTCGCACCTCAGCCTCCCAGCTGTCTTCATGCCTATAAACTCAGCTGAGTTTATAGGTGCGAGCCACCACGCCCAGCAGCATCCTTCATTTTATCCAGAAACTCTAATCAGGAGATACCACCTGTGGACAAGTCAGGACGGTCAAATTGGGCAGAGGGGAGAAACTAACCTGCAGGATGGCGGGAGCAGAAGCCCTCAGTAGATCCTGGGGAACCACTGGTGTTGGGATGGACCTTCAAAATGTCCCCAAAGTGAGGAGAGGGTCCAGGCTTTGTATCCTCTCCACCCCCACATTGGCCTGTCGTTGACCTCAGGCCATCCCGGGAGGGAGTATAACTTATATAAACCATGACAAAGGGGCAATTTCCAGTCTGGCTGTGAGCCATCAGCGCCATGATGCCCAGCAGCTGTGGGATGAGTGTGTCAGCCCTGCAGAGGGAACTGAAGATCCGCTACATGATTCCAGTGCCTGCCTCTGCCACAGTTTCATCTCAGTGAAGTTGGCCTGTTCTCTTCTGCTTCGCTGCCCACCTGATCATCTAGCTTGTACCTGATTGATTGAATTTCGTTTTGATTTGTTCATGCTCTGCTTCCTTTGTATACTGTTCAAATGATCCTCCCCTACCAGGAGGCCGAGGTTTACTCTGATCAATGAGATGGTAGAAGGCCGGGGATAGAGGATTAAAGAGATTTCTCCTGCCACATTCCAGAAGAGGGTACATAGACATTGCCAGGTGTCATCAAGAGTATCCCAATAATTAGAAAAAGAGACATTTGGGTGTCTTTTGAGACTTGAAGTCACATGATCCTAAATTAACCTGTCAGGATTGGTGAGATTCAGTACATGTAAGCTAAAGAGCAACCTAGGAATAGATAGTATTAGAATACTATAGCACCACATAGTATATTTTATATGATAATACTATATACCTTAATAATGCTATATATTATTGTACCATAGTACTAAATATTATAGTACCACTATAGTATCATAGTAGTATAATATTCTTTGTAGAAAATCAATATTGGGGCTTCTTAACCTTTTCATCTGTGTCATAAGCAACAGACAGAATAGTGTATTTGTCATCTATTGTTGTGTAACAAATTAGTCCAAAACTTAGCAACTGAAAATAACACACACGCACACATACAGAGTTTCTGTGGGTCAGAAATCTGGACACACTTTAGCTGGGTAGTCTCTCACAAGGCTACAGTTAAGGTGTCAGCCAGGACTATGGTCTTTTCTGAAGGCTTAACTGGGAAAGAGCCCACTGCCATGCTCACTAGCGTGATGTCGGTAAGATTCTGTTCCTTGAGTGTTACTGGACTGAGGACCTCAGTTCCTTGCTGGCTGCTATTGGCCAGAGGCCACCCTCGGTTCCTTGCCATGTGAACTTCTCCAAAATGGCAGCTTTCTTTATCAAGTGAACAACAAGAAAAGGCAAGAAAGAGTGTCCATCCTTTGTAATTGTTTTACTTAGGGGTGCTGTAACAAACTGCCACAAACTGTGTGGCTTAAACAACAAAAATGTATTGTCTCACAGTTTTGGTGACTAGAAGTCCAAAATCAAGGTGTTAGCAGGGCCATGCTCTGTCTGAAGGTTCTAGGGGAGGATCTATTCCATGCCTTTCTCTTAATTTCCAGTGTTGCCAGCAATCCTCGGCATTCCTGGGCTTATAGACGCATCACTCCAGTCTCTGCCTCTGTCATCACATGGCATTCTCTATGTTTGTGTCTTTGTGTCTTCACATGTCATTCTCATTTCCGTGTCTGTCTGTATGTATTTCTCTAACCCTATTTCCGAATAAAGTCATATTCATAGGTATTCGGGGCACTCCAACATATCTTTTTGGGAAACATAATTCAGGCTATAATGGTAAACTAATCTTAGAAGTGACATCCCCTCACTTTTGCTATATTCTGTTTATTAGAAGCAGGTTACTCAATCCATTCCACATATGGGGGAGGAGATTACACAAAGACATGAACATCATAAGGCAGGGATCAAGAATACCACTAGAGTCACATAAGATTAGCCCACGCTGTGGCTTCCAGTGATACACACGACATGATGATATGGTGACGGAATTCACAATCAGATTTATGTTCAGATTAATCAGGCAGTTGGGAATGTTAAATAACAACAATTTTATGTGGTAAGGTATGGTAAGGTTCAAAGTCACTTTGTTTTAAGGCCAATAATGCTCCCCTAGAAAGCCTTCTGTTAACTCTGTGCAAGAGGCACAAAGACATTCAGGAGATCCCACGCAGCTGGCTCTCAGCTCTTCAGAGAAGACCAGGACCTAATGATAAGGCCGGGATTCATTAATGGCTGATGTCCTTTCTTCTGGGACTCAGAAATCAAGCTGGGGTTTCTTTTTTTTCTTTTTTTTTTTTTGAGATGAAGTCTCACTCTGTTGCCCAGGCTGGAGTGCAGTGGTGTAATCTCAGCTCACTGCAACCTCTACCTCCTGGGTTCAAGCAATCCTCTTGCCTCAGCTTCCCAAATAGCTGGGATTACAGGCATGTGCCACCACACCTGGCCAATTTTTGTATTTTTAGTAGAGACGGCGTTTCACCATGTTGGCCAGGATGGTCTCCTGACCTCATGATCCACCCGCCCCGGCCTCCTAAAGTGCTGGAATTACAGGCATGAGCCACAAGTTGGGGTTTCTAATTGACCTCTGTTGACTCTGATAAGTCTTTGATGCTACCATTTGGAAAATACTGTCACTTTATCAGTTTGTGTCCTAAAGACCTTGTTGGGAGTAGTTCTGATGCCACACTGATAATTCTTTGCTTTCAAGAGATGAAAGAGATGAATGGAGGATGAGAGCCAATAAGCCAATGGTTTTAAAGGTCTGCCTTATTGAAGGACTGCGATTGCTTAAAGGAATGCCAGTTAACAAAGATTCCTTCATTTTGTGTATGTTCCTTTCCCCCTCCCCGACTCCCTGTTTGAAAGCAAAATTGTGGAGAGATTGCATAATGGAAATCTCTTTGGGCATAGTTTCCCAACCATTTCCTTTTCGGGGTTACATCTGGCCTTTTGAAGAAATGGAAATGGTAGTTGGTATCAGGGAGCATCACCTCCCGGATCGCCACAGCCTCCATCCCCGTAGAGGTAGGCAGATCAGTGAGGCAGTCAGTCATGTGACATGACACAGTTCCACACCTCTGGCCTGAGATTCCAAAATCCAAAAACCTCTAAAAATCTCAAGTTTATTTACAAATCATTTGAGGGCAAAACTTGACATGAGCTGACATATGTCTATTTACAGTCTTTTTATGAAATCCCATAAGTGGGAAAGGGTCATCCTATTTGGTTGAGGAAATTTCATCTTATAGATTACAGGGTGCTGCTCCAGTCTCTGTGAGAATGTGATGTACCTCTCCCCTCCCCTCCACTCCCCTCCCATCCCCTTTTCAAGACAGGGTCTCACTCTTGCCCAGGCTGGAGTGCAGTGGCTTAATGCAGCCTCCACCTCTCGAGCTCAAGAGATCCTCCCACTTCAGCCTCTCAAGGAGCTGGGACTACAGGCATGTGCCACCACAATAGGCTAATTTTTGTAGTCTTTGTAGAGACAGGCATGTGCCACCACAATAGGATAAATTTTGTAGTCTTTGTAGTCTTTGCCCAAGCTGGTCTTGAACTCCTGGGCTCAAGCAATCCATCCGCCTCAGCCTCCCAAAGTGCTGCGATTATAGGCGTGAGCCCCCACATCTGGCTGAGTACAATGTATTTCTAAAATCTAAAATATTCTGAATTATCCAACATATCTGGCCCCAAGTGTTTTAGATGAGGGATTACAGTTCTGTAACAGTATATTTAGATAGATCATTTCTATCCTAACAAAAAACACCATGATTTATGCTTCATAATTTTATAGTTAATTTGGGTCCTTCCTAGGCATAATCTTTAAAAAAAATGTAAAACTTTTCTGTGGTAAAAGGATAGCTAATAAAATATACTGGCTATAATAAGTCCACTCATAATAATTAAAATGTATTTAAAAGTAATTGTATTTTCTATAACATCTCATATTTCTTTCAAGTCCCCATTCCAGTGGAGAATTAGAGAGAAAACTCTCTTTTGTTATGTGTATACTTACATTTTTGTTCTAGGTAAGCATAGAGAGAAAACTCTTAATCTTATTCATTAAAGGAACCTGGGCACTTTCTTTTTAAAATCGACTCTTTAAAGCCAATCACTTTTGGATAAATGTTTGTTTCCTTCTCTTGGATGGCATCTGGGCACAGGGAGAAGTTTGTGTGAGTAACAACATGTCAACAAACTATATGGCCTTCCTGAAATCTAGTCCATAGGTTTTTTAATGTAGCAGATTTATAAATGTGTGGGTATGCACACGCGTATAAATTTTGTGTGTGTATCATATATGTAGCCTATAATGGCTAAGAGCTAAAACAGCCAAAACATTCATCAATAGATAAATGGTTGAATAAACTACATGTATGTTTATACAGTGGAATATTATGCATCAGTTAAAAAGAATTAGGTAAATTGGCCAGGTACAGTGGCTCACACCTGTAATCCCAACACTGTGGGAGGCTGAGGCGGGCGGATCATCTGAAGCCAGGAGTTCAAGACCAGCCTGGCCAGCATGGCAAAACTCCATCTCTACAAAAAGTACAAAAAATTAGCCAGCTGTGAACATACCTGTAATCCTAGCTACTTGGGAGTCTGAGGCACAAGAATCACTTGAACCTGGGAGGTGGAGGTTGCAGTGAGCCAAGATCGCACCACTGCACTCCAACCTGGGCAACAAAGCAAGACTCCGTCTTAAGGAAAAAAAAAAGAATTAGGTAAACTGTATAAACTTATAAGAAAAGATTTCAAAGACCATAACTGACTGATAAAAGCAAGTTGCAGAATAATGTTTATAGTATGGTAGCACAAGCATACTACATGCAAAAAAAAGTACATATGTGGATATATACAAAAAAGACTGCAAAAGATACAAATCCAACAGTGATGATTACCTTTCAGATTAAGTATTGGATTGACGTGATGGAGATGTGAATAGTAACTTTTACTTTTTACTCTATTGTTTGGAATTTTATAATGTGTATGTATTTGCAGAGTGCTGTATAATTAAAATTATTTTAATTTAAAAATCATTGTGTTTTCTATGGAAAATGTATATATAATAATAGTTAATATGTTAATAATAGGAAAAGCTGCCTGCATTGACAAGTTATGTATCACACCTCAAGAGCTGCTTTCTCGCCTGGGAGAATTTGGACAGTTCTGTCCTGTCAGCCTGGCAGAATCCCAGGAATTATTTGATTGCTCTGCAGCTGACTCCTTGGAATTTGCAGCAGAGTTCAGAGGGCACTACTATAAAATGAGTTCTCAGGAAAAACTGAATGTAAGTTTGTCTCTAACTCCAAATATTTACTAAGGAAAGAAAATGTCTTATATTTGAATTCATCAATAGGAAGGGATAGGTGCCCAGAAGCATGGGACTGGGGGCCCCATTACTGGAACCTGTGACTCTGAGACCAGTGAGGCAACTCAGAGGTGAGCTCCAAAACTGCATCCAGGACATATTTTGAAACATTGTAGGAGTCCAGGGTCAATGATGGGCAGTTGGCCTGGGCCAGCCTAACAGGCGGGGAGAGCCAACAGTGAGCCCCGTCAATGGAAGAGATGCTGAACACCAAGGGCTCAACCCACAGGGGATCCAGGGGATTCAGCTCCCAGGGTTGCCAAAGGGAATCAGAGTCACTAGAAATGAAGCAAGAGCTGATATATGCCTCTTGCACTTTATTTTTTTTTCTATCACTAGAACTCTTTATATACCTTATATTTCTGCTTAGTGGAATAGAATATGGAATTCTTCTCATAATGTCCATAATTTGATGATTTTAAAAGATTTATAGTTGAAAACAATGAAAACAAATCAGATGCCTCTGAGCATTTTATTTCCTTGGAGAATTAGAATTGTTGTCCCTTTATTATGAGATATTTATTTCTTCCTGCTTACTTAATGGTAATCATAGAATTTTTAAAACTGGAAGTGACATTAAAGGCCATGTATCTGGTCCACCCCCTCCATTTTACAGAGCGATTCCTGAAGCTGGAGAAGTTAACTCACCTGCCAAAGGCACCCAACTGGTTACACAGCAGGACAGGAAGGCGGGCTGGCAGGGGCCTGCTCTCTCCAGCGCCTGTCGTATAGCAGGAGCACAAGTATTTTTTGTAGGAATGAATGAATGAGCGACTGAGATGAGGATAAACCTTGGATGTGATCACTTGGGAATATTCCTATAGGGAATTTCCAGTCAGAGAAGAGGTTCTCACAGTTTGAGGAACAGCAGAATGCTGCTACTGAAAATGGGGAGGGTGCAGGAGAGCCTCAGTGGCCTTCTGATTGCCATAGTGTTCCTGGTTTAAATCATCTTGCTACTGAAATTCTTTTTTAATAGAAATTCTTGGAGAACCCAGAATTGTACGTGCCTCCCTTAGCACCTCATCCGCTTCCATCTGCTGACATGATCCCCAAAAGGCTGACTCTGTCAGAGCTGAAGAGTCGATTCCCTAAGTGTGCAGAGCTCCAGGGATACTGTCCAGTGACCTATCAGGAGGGAAAACAAAGGCAAGTCCTGGCCTTCGTGGAAGTATAGAATGATATTGCTACTCCAAATAAGTGGGTCATTCAACAATCTTAATATTTTGGTCAAAAGGTTGCTCTTATTTAATTGGAAAAATATTCTTTTTCTTCCTTGAGGTACATAGGTAGAAAGATAAAATACTTTTGAAATTTTATTTTTACAATGCTGCACATTAATTATCCAGTAGAGGTTACGTTTTGTTTTGTTTTTTGGTCTTCCAGATATGAAGCCCTAGTACCTGGTAGCATTAACTGTGCTTTAGAATATCGTAATCGTATATATATTTGTGAGAATAAAGAAAAACTCCAGAAATTTTTGAGGTGAGACTATTCACTAAATCATGGATATTTACTGAAAATTTTCTGGGAACTGGGGAGGGGTGTGTGTGTGTGTATGTGTATGTGTCTGTTCCAGGAACTGGTCCCTTACCCAAAGCCATCCAGGGTAAGATGGACTTTGAGTGCCTAATAATTACAGAATGGGATGGCTTTTAGGGTGGAGAAATGCCTGGATTCAGACCAAAGAATCAGAATCAAATTTTCTCTGGAGTCAGACTGCTACTAAAGTGTGGATCATGGGTTGGAGGCAAGACTACCAGGTCTAACTGAATTCTGTGTTGGTGTAAGATTAGGATAAGGAGTGGGAATTGGCAAGTTGAAGGGAAAGAGGGACATGTTCCAAGCAGAGGGACCAACAACAAACCTGGCCTAGGGTCTTCCTGAGCTGCAGGAACTTCATCATAGCTGGATGCGATGTGGAGAGGGGACCGAGTGAAGGCGAGGCTGGAGGTGGGGGCAGGGTCAGAGTTCAGAAGGTCAAGTAAGACCACCATGAAGCATTTGCGGTTTCATGGACTCACATGATATACACGGTTTGTGTCCTCATAGTGATCCTGAAGGCAATCTGAGCACATTGACTGATTTTAAGTGAGATCAGTGTAAGAATCAAATTTGCTCTGGAGTCAGACCACTCCTAAAGTGTAGATCATGGGTTGGAGGCAGAACTACCAGTGATGAGGCTGCTGGAATGATCTTGTCTGAAATACGATGGCATGTTTGAGCTCACCACAGTTATGTGGGGAAGGCAGCGGGCTTGGAACCACGGCCTGAGAAACACCGATGCAGGAATGCCAGAAGAGCTTATGAGGAAGACTGAGAAAGACGAACTACAGAGACATGAAGGGAGAGCTGGGATGAAGAGGGTTGAGGGAGGAGAGGGGAGGGATGGTGTGGCAACAGGTTCGAATCCTGCTCAGAGATCAAGCAAGATGAGGGCTTAAAAGCATTTGAGATTTAGGGTATAGCAGGTCATTGGTAATCTTGCCAAGAATGGTTTTGTCCAGTGACATGAGAAGAAGTCAACTACAGAGCTCCGAGGAGCAGATGAGAGCTGTGGAAACTGGGATCTTGCCTATAATCCAGAGGTTACAAGCAAACACAGATACCGACAGCAGCCAGGAGGCGAGGGACGCAGGCAAGCAGGCTGGGTGTGAAGACACAGGAGTTGGAGGCCTGCTGCACGCTGGACTGCACACGGCCGGCTGAAGGGACCAGCAGCTGCCCATCTCCTGCTGGAATAATCTGGAAAGCACATTGCTGTTTAAATTGTTCAGTTTCCTAAACATCCACGTTTGATTCAAATTTAAAAATAAAATACATGTGCATCAAATCCCATCTGCAGATAAAATTTGTGTGGCACCTTGCAATCTCTAGTGAAGCCACTGTTTGAAGAAGTTTAATTGTAAAAAGAGATGAGATGTTCATTTCTGGAAGGCATATAGGATTTAAGGAGTAAAGGTGGTTTTTCTTTTTTTTTTTAAATGGGGAATTATAAAGATGCTTAAATGCATGTGCATGGGAAGGACCCAATAAAGAAGGAAGTGGCAAAGATGCCAGGGCAGGGAGCCAGCAGCTGCTGTAGTAAGATGCCTGAAGAGAGGGTGTGGTGGGACCAAGGGGCCTGGTCTCAGATGGGAGGCATCTCCTCCACAGGAAGAGAACATGTGGGTGGCTCTGCTTGTGGTGGGCTGAGGAAGTCCCATCCCGACGGCTTCTCTAAGTATAGCATGGAATCTGCCTGGGGCGAGGGGGCATTTGGGAGAGTCAGAAGTTTGAAGAAAATAAAGTTTTATATAATTACTGTGAAAAAGGAGAAAACTGAGAGTAGGTGAGTAGGGCTGGGTACCCAGTTGACGTGAGTAGCTGTGCACTTCATGGAGCCCCAGCCTTCCCCCTTGTATCATTTTCTCCAGGGCAGAAAAACAAGTAGTGAACTTTATCTTCTAATAGTCTCTTGTCTAATCCTATCTATACACGCTGAGTATAACTGTGAGCATCCATCTAATAAATTTTGTGTTCTTAGGTCGCCACTGAAATACTGGGAACAGAAGCTTCCATACAAGCTTCCTCCGTTAAGGGAACCGATACTTCTTACTAGTCTTCCTTTGCCTGGATATCTGGAACAGGTTCTTTTACTTAATTTTCTGTCATATATATTAGAAGAATACAAATGATTTCTTCTTTTTAACACTAATTCTCATTTTGGGAACAATCGAATTTAAGGCAGAGTTTTCTGATTTTAAGCTGCAAATTCACTCAGCCTATTTTGTTTATGTGTAGTGTTTAAAATAAAATGTATGAAAATCCCCTGCTTCCATAGCTAATTCTGAAATATCTGCACCAAAGTAAAGAGAAAGTAGATCATCACAAAATTGTTTCCATTTGAATTATATAGATGTAGTTTGGTACTTACTTTTGAATTTCAGTGTCTGTGAAACTTTTTCGTAATTTGGAATGTGCAGATTCAGTCTGGGAGAGGGTTGTTCACGCACTACTCCAAAGAGTGGAGTTACAGTGACACAACCAAACCAAAAAGCCCACATTTTGCCCCACATCCAGATAAAGTCAGTTTTATTTATTCTTATTTATTTATCCTATTCGTTATATTTTATTTATCCAAGTATGATTTTTAAGAATAGTAAAACTTAGCAGCAGCCAACAACTATCTTTACTATTTTATTTTTACTAATTTTAAAGCTTTTTTAAAAATATATATTTTATTGCACTTCAGGTTCTGGGGTACATATGCAAAACATGCAGGATTGTTGCATAGGTACATACATGGCAATGTGGTTTGCTTCCTCCATCCCCTCGTCACCTATATCTGGCATTTCTCCCCATGTTATCCCTCCCCAACTTCCCTACCCCCTGCTGTCCCTCCCCTATTCCCCCACAACAGACCCCAGTGTGTGATGCTCCCCTCCTTGTGTCCATGTGTTCTCATTGTTCAACACCTGCCTATGAGTGAGAACATGCGGTATTTATTTTTCTGTTCTTGTGTTAGTTTGCTGAGAATGATGGTTTCCAGATTCATCCATGTCCCTACAAAGGACACAAACTCATCATTTTTTATGGCTTCATAGTATTCCATGGTGTATATGTACCTATTTTTAAAACTTTTTAAAATTCTACAAAATAAATGCCTAGGGCACAATTTCAAACCTTTGTCAGTAGTTCTCAACCACTTTGATTTTTTCAACTTGCCTATAAGGTTAGCCTTCAGTCTGGTTTAACATCAAAATGCCAGATGAAGCCCACCCAGAGAGGAGTATTCTCATGAAGGCCAAATTTTATCAGGAGGGCCTCTTATTACCTTCTGGGCTCTGGAATCTTACCAGTACTGACTACTGTGGTCCCTGGAATTCCTTGTTAGGTGGCCATGGGTCCTCAGAGTGGGAGGCAGTCTGGCCATTTCTGAGAATGGAAGCAGATGCGGGCCAAGATAGTGCAAAGCCCAGGGTCCCCTTTTTTCTTCTCTTTTTGTTATAAAAAATGTCAAACATATAAAAATAGAGAGAACTGTGTAATGAAGTCCATACGCCTATCCATTGCCCAGCTGGCACTAAGCCAGTTTGTAATTTTCATTTTTCCTAATCAAACATATTTTTATTTCTTTGCTGTTGGCTAACTGGTCATCTAACCATATTTATAAGCCCTATCCCCACTCCAGGAGGCTATTTGAGGCAAATAAACAATATTTGCCTCTTTATTGGGACTAAGAAAAGAAACCAAACTCAAGTATATACATAATTTGAATTGTCCCCTCCCTGCAGGGTATTGCAACTTCTCTAATAAAAGCAATGAATTCAGCAGGATGTTTAAAGCCCAAGTTCCCCTTCTTAAGTATAAGGAGATCTGCACTACTCTATATAGCACTTCATCTAAAAGGTATGTCTTTTTTAACGATTTACTACTCAGAATAAATTTAACATTAATGGTAGTATAAGTGATGAATAGGATTGTTAAACTGAGTTACCTTCTTTGTTAGAGAGAGTGGTGTGTGTGTGTGTGTGTGTGTGTGTGTGTGTGTGTGTTAGTAGCAAATACAATACAGGGAAAATATTTTAAATATCAAAGTTAAATTTCTAGTTTTCAAAGTAAGTACTATGAGTAATATAGTGAGCTCTCAAAAATCCGTGCCATAAAGAAGGGTGAAAACAGGCAGTTATGACCTAAAACAGAATACTCTCCAGATTTTATTTGGGATTTGGATATCTTCTCAACCATAACTACGTACCTAACTGAAATACACATCCAGGTTGCCTTCTCTTTCATTTAATGACTCACTACCTAGCAGAAATTATTCACAGTTCTGTGAAATTTTCTACAGCATTTAATCCCAAAGGTTCTGAATATACAAGAAAAAAGTATAAGAGGAAGATGGAGCAGTTTATGGAAAGATGTGAACTCATAACATACCTGGGTGTCAAGATGACCAGAAAATACATGGAACCTCAGTTCAGAGCCATTGACTTTGATCATAAGTTACAGACCTTTCTCTCTCTCAAAAATATAGACCCAATTAATGGGTAATTTACTTAGGTGACAGCAACCTGAATCTCAAGAGTTATCTGAAGGTGACAGAGGGAAACTGATAGAAGTTTGAAAATCTGGGCCTCTTAGAAGTACTTTTGCCACCTGAGCAACATACCATGGCTAGCAGACTTCACATGAACTCAAAGGTCTGCCAGCCAGTAAGGAGGATGCTTATATAAACATAAGTTTTAATACAATTTTAAAATGTGTTGCTCTTTGCCTGAACTTTGATGATTTAACAAAATAGACATTCCATTTAAAATTCCATATAGAAAATTTAAGTAACTCATTTAGTAAATATATTATTTTCCTTTTTAAGATTTTCAGTAGAAAAGCCAGTGTCTGTTAAAATTACTCATTAAATGTTAGAAAGCTTTAAGAAACACAATTAACATTGTTATAAATGAAACCAAAATATGGGTTATACATTTTACATAAGAAATTGTTTGTGGACTTTGTAAACGAAAGATACCATCATTTTCCCAAAAAAATAAATGGATTTTGCAACAACTAGCTCGCTGCCTCTTTTCTTTTTCTTAAGTATTCATTGCAGCATGCTTTATACCTCATTTTATAATTAGAAATTACCTGGAATTTTAAGAAGGATGAAAGAAATCTAGAATCATATGATGTTTATCAAATATGATGTTTATCAAAAAGTATATGCTAGAGGAAAACTTACTAAATTGAATTTAATGAGATTTTTTAAATAAGATCAATTTTCAGCAGCAATATAAAAAGATCTAGAATGTGAAACAGCAAGATTGACTCTTTAAAAATCAAAAATATGACCATTAACTGTGCAATCTTGGGTAAATTTCTCTGAGCCTTCATTTCTTAATGTCTACAACAGATGGTTTAGCTCTTTGATCCCTATAAATTCAGTAATGTTACTTAAAAACTAGAAGCCAAGAAGAAAAAAAAAACCTAGAAGCCTTTTTTATATATCTTTTCATTATATATTTTATAATAAAATGATTTTTAAACAAAAGTTAGAAGCCTATTGCCAAAGTTAGGATAAACCTCAAAAGCCTTTACTTCTTCAGGAGACTGGAGTTGCCAATAGCTACCAAGTTTTGCTGGCAACTTAAGCCCCTCCCCATTTTTGTTCCTTGCCCATTTCTGTTAATGCCTGTAATTTACCATCTTTCTATCACCAACTGCAATCTACTGGCTTTTTCATTCTTAACAAGATATAAATGTTCTTAGGTCTTTTCAGCCTATGGGTGTTATGAGTTTGCTTTAGCAGTTAAACCCAAACTTTACTGCCTCTGTGTCCCTGCCTTTATGAAGGGCAGCAGTCCCTGCAAGATACCACCAAGTGTTTCTTGGGGTCTCCAGGGTGTGTCCCATGTGGTCCCACTGCACATCCTCTGGGGATGAAGTTCTTTAGTATGGCTTCACCCTGAGAACTCTACAAGCCCAAAGATGCTGCCTTCTAAGCTCTAACATCTCATGCATCATTGTTCTGGAGCTGCTGAATTCTGCACAAAACTAGGGCAAATGGCCTTTCTCTTCCCTTAGTAGAAAGGAGCTCTGTCCCTGAGCTGAGCTGGCAACAAAAAACCATGTGATTCTCCCTTTTCACCTCTCTCTCCATAGAGTCTCTTCCTCTGAACAAATCTATACAGCACAGTGTAGCAGGTAGTAGCAGTGGGAAAGAAGTGAGGAGTCAAATTTCCTAGGGTAGCCTCTAGCACTGGACATTCCAGGCCCCTACCACTTATATGCAACTACAGTTAGCTACACTTGGGACCTTATTTAGAATAACTACTGGCACAGCTACCATTTCCCGGCTGTTTTCTGTGTGGCCAGAGAGAGTGTGCTAGTGGCTTTTTATGCATTATCTCATTCTTACACATGAGAAGAGCTTCCTATCCAAGATCACATAAGTTGTATCCAGATTCAGACCCTGATCTGCATAACTACAGAGTCTTGCTCTTACCCTTCCCACTTTCTGCATTGTAAGCACATCTTGGAAACCACCATCACAGTGTCATTGTTCTTTAGTGTCAGTAGTGTCCTTCGTGTGTGTCTGTGTGTGTGAGTGTACTTTAGAGTACAAGAAAAATACAGACAACACTTGGGAAAGTCTTCTTGTTGGAGCCTGAGAACCACTCCCCCTCCAGGTCCATATGGCACTCACACCCACCTATCATGTTTGCTTTCCTTCTCAGGGGAGCGTGTCATGTTTTCCATGTCAAGGGGTCTGTGTCCCTAACAAGGCAGAACAGCATTTCTGCAATAAGAATATGTATTCTTTTAAAACCTCTTATTGAAATTCTGCTTTTGTTTAGAAATTATGCCTGCATATTATTATAAATAATCCATTAACTAGCATCCCAAATATGATGAAAGAATATTTTGTTGTTTTTGTTTTTGGTTTTTGTTTTTTGAGACAGAATCTCACTCTGTCACCAGGCGCCAAGCTGGAGTGCAGTGGTACAATCTCAGCTCACTGCAACCTCCCGGGTTCAAGCAATTCTCTTGCCTCAGCCTCCCGAGTAGCTGGGACTACAGGCGCACGCCACCACGTCCAGCTAATTTTTGTATTGTTAGTAGAGACAGGGTTTCACCATGTTGGCCAGGATGGTCTCGATCTCTTGACCTCGTGATCTGCCCGCCTCGGCCTCCCAAAGTGCTGGGATTACAGGCTTGAGCCACCGTGCCCGGCCGAAAGAATATTTTGAATGGGTGTCCAGGGACCCTTAAACCTTCCCTGTGTGAAACAATAACAGAGTGAGTGTCCAGGCCACAGTGCTCACTGAGGCTCACAGACTCCTTTTGCCCACCCCTACCCTCCAGCTGCTGCCCCAACCTTGAGTGCTTCAGGAAGAGACTGAGGCAGTGCAGCTTTGAGGGCAAGGGAAACTCCAACCAGCCTATGCCTCTCCATGGCTTGTCTATATGTCATTTTCACAGCAACAATAACTTCACTCAGGTTGGAGAAGCAGTCTCCATTTGACAGATCCTAAATCAAACAGTAAATGAAATGTGGAAAAGTAGGAAAAGGATTTTGGAATACTTCCTTTCCTTCTTTTTTTTTTTTTAACCATTATACTCAGATCCACACTGAGTAGATAGGCTATATTTGACCATTCCTATTGCTGGCCTGTGTACTGCTGTACCATATTTTAAAATGCTATGTTAAGGTTGGACACAGTGGCTCATGCTTATAATCCCAGCACTTTGGGAGGCCAAGGTGGGAAGATGCTTGAGCTCAGGAGATTCAGATGAGACGAGCCTGGGCAACATAGTGAGACTATCTCTACAAAAGTTTTAAAAATAAATGAATAAAATAATGTGTTGAATCTTTCTTTCTCATATTTAGGATCATTTGCCTGATAAAAATTCTGAGAAATAAAATTGCTGGGTTAAAGGGCATAAATATTCTTAGATGGATATTCACAATTCATATTACCAAGCAACTTTCCAAAATAGTTATAGCAATTCATACTGCTTCCAGAAGCACTGAGGATCACCAGTTTTAATACTTTTTAACAATTATGTGGCTATTACCTTCATAGTTTTTTTTTCTTTAATAGGTGAAAGCAGAACCTTGCTGCTTCAATCTGAACTAATAGATTTAAAAGTTGTTCTTCATGAGTTCTTTATGTAATATAGACATCAACCTTTTGTAGTAAATATATCTTATTTTTTAGGTACTAACATAAAACCTGTTCATTATACCTTTCTGACCTTTTTTTTTTTTTTTTTTTTTTGAGACGGAATCTCTCTTGTTGCCAGGCTGGAATGCAGAGGCTCATTCTGAGCTCACTGCCACCTCTGCCTCCTGGGTTCAAGTGATTCTTTTGCCTCAGCCTCTCTTAGTAGCTGGGACTACAGGCACACACCACCATGCCCAGCTAATTTTTGTATTTTTAATAGAGATGTAGTTTCACCATGTTGGCCAGGATGGTCTTGGTCTCTTGACCTCATGACCTGCCTGCCACTGCACCCGGCCCAGAGTTTCACTCTTTTCCCAGACTGAGTACAATGGCATGATCTTGGCTCACTGCAGCTTCTGCCTCCCAGGTTCAAGCGATTCTCCTGCCTCAGCTCCTGAATAGCTGGGATTATAGGTGCGTGCCACCACACCTGGCTAATTTTTTGCAATTTAATAGAAATGGGGTTTCACCATGTTAGCCAGGCTGATCTTGAACTCCTGACCTCAGGTGATCCCCTTGCCTCAGCCTCCCAAAGTGCTGAGATTACAGGCGTGAGCCACTGCGCCTGGCCGATTTTTGTATTTTTAGTAGAGACGGGGTTTCACCATGTTGGCCAGGCTGATTTTTAATAGTTTTCTAGGCTCTGGAAATTCTTCAATCTTTAAAGATGGAATATTCCATTCTGTTTTCTTCTACTTATTCACTTATTTGTGTTTTTAAAAATATATATTAAATTATTTAAGCCTTCTAGAATTTATTTCAGGATACAGTGTGAACTGTGGTTTTAAATTCCTCAAAATTCAAAGTACAGTAATAAATACTATCATTTTAAACATTTTCAATTATATATTTTTAATTTTCGTTCAATTCATTTGATAATTTGTTTAATTCAGGTAATTCATTAAAATTTCACAAATTCAGTGGTGAAGGGCAGGGAGTTCAGAACAGGATAGGAATGAGAGAAAAATTTTACACACGAATGACTTTATCTAGTTGTGGTTTTTTTGTTTTGCTTTTTTCTTTTTTTTCTCTCCTCCTCCTCCTCCTTCCTCCTTCTCCTCCTGCTCCTCTTCTTCTTCTCCTTCTCTCTTCTTTCTTCTTCTTCTTCAACAAATGAAGACCTGGGTAAAAATTTTTTACAAAGCCTGAGAGCCCTTAACTTTGGTTGGTTCTGGGAAGAATTCTCAGAGGGAGTGACATCTGAATTAAATGGACCTTTTAGAATCAAAGCATGTAAAAATTAGAAAAATAAGTCCAATTTGAGATTATAACCAGGGAGTGAAAGGCATTCCAAGAATTAATTTGTGAGCGCATGTATTTACCAAACCTGTGAGAGGCACATTGAAGAGTGCTTAGCATACACAAGCATGTGTATATTTACAAGAATTCTACCAGTCTACATATAGTAGGAGATTAAAATATAAGCAGATACACTCCCTGTCCTTGTGTAGTACAGGACACATGGGATCTGGAAATTGGAGCACTACTGGATTAGTACTGTAAAATCCCTCTCAAGAAGCACTATTGGCATTGAACATTGACAATTAGCCTTCGGTTCTCCTCAAATCCCTTTAAGTCATATGAGCCTTGGACTATAGTTCCTTTCAGCTACAGTTATCAGCCAACCATCCCAGGCCACACAAATATTTTTTATGCCCTTCATCATGACAAAGGACTTCCACTAACCTGTAATTGCCAGATGATCATAATCTTCTCCTTCCGCCAATCTGCTAGGTTCTCCACTGACATGGCACACCTGGAAGTCAGTCAGCATAGGCCTTTGATAGTGAAATCCGTGAGTCCCTGTAGCCTCTCAAGGCAAAAAAAAAAAAAAAAAAAGGGAGAAAAGAGTGGAAACTAGATTCGGAGAAGATAGCCTTTTTATCAATATTCACCCTGTAATTGATCTTACTTACAGTTTATAATCTATGCTCTGATAACTCCATTATTAATATCTCAATTTTGTTCTCAGCTCTGAACTCCAGATTGTTACCTATGACTGCCTACTATACTTTGTTATCTAGTTAACATTTCAAATTTAGTATGTCCACCCCACACTTATCATCCAACCCAACTTCTCTTCCTCCAGATCAGTTAATGGTAACACTGTACCTTCTGTTGATTTAGCCCCAAACCCAGAAGTCAATCTTGATTGCATTGTTGCCGTCACTCCCCACATCCATTCTCAGCAAGTCCTGTCAGAAAGACTTATCCCCCAAATCTACCTCAAATATGGGCTCTTCTCACATTTTACACTGCTGTCACCGTCATCTCCATGCCTCCACTCATGTCCCTCTAGGACCTACTCTTCATCTAGCAGCTGGAGTAATTTTTGAATACATAAGTCAGATTCAACAGTCCTTTTGAAAAATCTTCCAGTGATCTCCTATTTCAGTTAAAATAAAATCCAAACTCCTTTTCCTTGGCATAAAAGACTACATGATCTGGCTCTTCCTACCTTTTCAACATCCTCTCCATCTTTTCCTTTTTTCTTTTTTTTTTTTTTTTTAGACAGAGTCTTGCTCACTGCAACCTCTGCCTCCTAGGTTCAAGCGATTCTCATGCCTCAACTTCCCAAGTAGCTGTCCCACCACACCCAGATAATTTTTATATTTTTAGTAGAGATGGGGTTTTGCCATATTGGCCATGCTGGTCTTGAACTCCTGGCCTCAAGTGATCCACCCGCTTTGGCCTCCCAAAGTGCTGGGATTACAGGCATGAGCCACTGCACCTGACCTGGCATTGACCAATAACTTTTAAATGCCATTATGTCCTCTACAGCGTTTGAAGAATGTGCTCTATTTGTACTAATTAAGTGGCTGTTCCTGACTCTTTCGCCATGTGTATGTAAAGCCTCAAGGTAATCAGTAGCTGTACCCTTAAAACACTGGAATACAGATAACCATTTTCCCATCTCACATTGTATTTTCATTCAGGATTTTATATCTACTTTATTTGTTTACTCTTCGAATTAGACATGATTTTGCATAATCAATGTTTGTTTAGATTTCCCTCATATTTACTTTTCTCTCTCTCTCTCTCTTTTTTTTTTTTTTTTTTGCTTATACTACTAGGCAAAGACTTGAATGTGTAATGCTGTCATACTTTCCACTGAGCTTCAAAGAAAGAAAGCAGAATGAAGCTTGTTGTAAACTTTTAT
>NW_016107546.1:714895-762295 GCF_001604975.1 Cebus imitator | reverse complement strand
AAAAAGTACACCTGTATAGGGCACTTACCATGAATGGAGCTTACAGGAATAGAAGTTACTCAAGAGTCAGCTAGTGAGTGGTGAGTGAATGTGAAGGCCTAGGACATGGCTGCACACTACTGGAGATGTTATAAACATTGTACACTCTTCACACTAAATTTATATGAAAAAAAATCTTTTTTGGCTAGGCATGGGTGGCTCATGCCTGTAATCCCAGCTTGGGAGGCTGAGGCCAGCATTTATTTTTTTTAACTGGGTGTCCTGTGTCTTTGTGAAATCTGTCAACCCTCCACTCCATCTGTTGCCATACCGCCCCTCACTCACTGTGCTCCAGCCACACAGTCCTTGCTGTTCCTCAAATGTGTCTTCCTAGTCTCAGGGCTTTATATGCTTGCTTTTCTCTTGCCTAGAACATTCTTATTCCAGATCTTCCCCAGCTGTCTCCATGTCATTCAGATCTCAGCTCAAATGTCACCCTATCCTGATTTCACTTCCCTGTCAGTCTTCATCATCATTCTTTATAAAATTTAACACTTTCTGAAACTATAATATTAATTCATTTACTTGTATATTTGTCCTGTCTCCCCTTAGAATGTAAGCTTCATGAGAGCAAAGGCCTTGTTAGTTGCTGTATCCCCAACACCTGATGCCAATGTCTAGCACTTAGTAGGCACTCAATAAATATTTGTTAGATGAATGTATGTCACCCTAAATCCTGTTCTGCAAGATTTAAAGTTAAGAAGACTGGTTAGGGCCTTCTTAACTCTTAACCTGTGAAGAAGGCGGGTAACTGGCCTTGACAACAACAAAAGTTTCGAAAAAGTCAGTATGGATCCAAAACAAAATTGCCTTGAAAAAAGGGCTAGTCTGTGTTGTGGGTGGCTGATGCTGGAAGATCCTCCAGACTGAGTCTTCCCTCACAGGGTTGTGCTCTAGTGAGCAATGACTGAATGAGGAAATGGGAGTACCCGGCTTACCTTGGCACTGAGTCATCTTATGCCACTGAGGACCTCTGGAGGGCCAGTGTTTTGGCTGCAACCCTTGTAGCCGCAAGAAACAATGAGGCAGCTAACTTCCTGCTAGTATGCAGAAGTCAGGGAGAGTGCTCCCCCATCCCACTTGCACCCCCACAAATCCAGAGGATTTAGAAACAATTCAAGATGAAAGGGAAACCTCAAAGAAGGAGCACATGTGCCTTAAGCTAGTTTTAATAAAAACTAGTAACAATGTAAGATCCAGGTTGCTAATTACACCTCCAGGTTCAAAATCAGGGAGGCTATAGATGGCATGTTGGGAATCTGGAAATGGGCAGAAAAATAAAAAGTAATTAGGTGTTGGCGAAGAGAGAGAAAATGCTGAAACAAATGGATGGAAGCAGGTGAGGAGTAGATTTGGATTGGGCTTGTAGGCCATATTAAGAAGCTTGGACTTTATCCAGAGGGCATGAGAGCCACATGGATTCGAAGCCAAGGAGTGACTCTAGGCTCCGGATCTCATAGGGACTTGGAGAGATCCTCTGTACTCCTACGTATTAAAGGGAACAAAACTGCAGCTGAAATCAGTTAGAAGCCCTTAACAGTCTATTGAAGAAAGATGATCAAAGTCTGAATAATAATGATCATTTTAATCATAGCAGATGAATTAAACCAGGCACTTCCTAAGCCCATTACATACTTAATCTTGTTTATACAACTGCAACCCTACCAAAGTGGCACTAGTATTAACGTCTCCAAAAAGGTAAAGAAGTTGTGAGGGTAAGTAATTTGCCCAAGATCTCTCAGAACTCAGGTTTCTCCGACTGCAATGCTCTCTTCATTCCCTTGGACTAAGGCATCTGGACTGGGGAGGAAAAGGAGGCAGATGTGAAAAACATTTAGGGGATAAGTAATAGTTATTATATTAGCACTAGATAATGATGATGGTGATGATGACGACAATGATGACAGTAAAGGCGATTTCATGCCTTTACACATCCAATAACACTAGATTCAGTGTCAAAGACGAGATAAAATTGATTAAGGTATTGGCGTCAAGCTAACAGTTTAATACGATATAAAACTTCCCAAAGTGCAGGGTCACAACGCCTCTCCTGTCATTGCCCTCAATTCGCCGAAAAGGTCGCTCCTGCCTGGGCTCCCGGGCGGTGCCATCCGCCGGGTGCCACCGTCCCTTCCCCGATGCTGCGCCCCGGCCCTGCCCTGAGGCCCGGGCCTGCTACCTCGCCCCGCCCCGCCCGCCGACCCCAAACTGCCGTCGCTCCCCGCCTCGCCCCTCCCCGCCCCGCCGCGGCCCCTGGCACCAGCCCGCTGTCTCCCCCGCCCCGCAGCTCTGGTGTGCCCCGCCTCCAAGGGCGCCTGCGGGCCACGTGGTCCGGCGTCCGCGCGTAGGCAGCTCTCGGCGCCGCACTTCCGGGTTGGCTTTGGCTTGGTCGGCGGCGCAGGGGCAGAAGCCCGGGCGGCGCAGAAGCACCGGAGACTGGCCGGGTGGAGCGGAGGGCCAGAGGGGCCCGGCGCGGGTCTCCCGCCAGGCCGCCAGGTGGGCTGGCGGCGACCTGGACCCCACCGGCCGCCCTGAGAGGTAGGTCGGCCGCACCGACCCCTCCGCAGCCGTTTGCTCCCGGGGCGGGCTCGCTGGGCCTGGGCCGGGAGGCTGTGGGTCTTTGCGCGCCGCCACTCCCTGCTCTGCCGACCCGGGGTTCCGGGGGCTCCGCGCCGGCCCATGTCTGGCTGGTGGCCGCACGCGGCTTACGTTATTGCTGTTTTATTGCCGCTACCTCACATTCGCTTTGTACGTACACGTTTCTTCACTCTTTTCACATTGGTTCCCTCACACGAAATGGCTAATAATCTGGAAGATGGAGGCAGCTTCGTTCTCTTTGAGATAGTTGTGCAGTCATAGAAAGTTCGTGCTGCGGAGGACTTTGGAGATGGTTGATCCCATTCCTTCATTGTAGAGAAGGCACACGCTGAACTGTTTCATGAGTATTGGAGAGTCACCCAGCTAGGTAATGTGCGGCAGGAATAAGAACGCAGAGCTAAGTTTTTTTGTTTTTATTTTTTGAGGTGGGCGTCTCGTTCTGTCGCCGAGGCTGGAGTGCAGGGCGTGATCACGGCTCACTGCAGCCTTGAACTTCCAGGCCTAGGTGATGATCCTGCCTCAGCCTCCCCAGTAGCTGGGACCACAGGCAGCCGCCACCATGCCCGGCTAATTTTTATATTTTTTGTATAGATGGATTCACGCCATGTTGCCCATGCTGGTCTCAAGCGATCCACCCGCCTTGGCCTCCCAAAGTGCTGGGATTATAGGTGTGAGCCACTGCGTCCGGGCCCAGAGCTAAGTTTTTAGACAGGCAATTAACTAAAAATGGTAATGGTAAAATTCAGTTAATGATGTGAATAGGAAGCTATGTGGGCTGGTATTAACCTTTTAGACAGTGCTTCCTCCTTTTTAAACCTTGTTTTCTCGTTTCAGATTTAAGCCTTCGTGGCTTCTGAAGAAAATGGCAGAAACATCGCCAGATCCTTCTGGGCAGCTTGTCGTACACTCGGTCACTCACAGTGACACTGTCCTGGCCAGTTTTGCGGATCAGAGGAAGAAAGGCTTTCTCTGTGACATTACTTTAATTGTGGAGAACGTACATTTCCGGGCCCACAAAGCCTTACTTGCTGCCAGTAGTGAATACTTCTCAATGATGTTTGCAGAAGAGGGTGAGATTGGCCAATCCATTTATATGCTGGAAGGCATGGTTGCAGACACCTTTGGCATCCTGCTGGAATTTATCTACACAGGTTATCTCCATGCCAGTGACAAAAGTACAGAACAAATCCTGGCTACTGCTCAGTTCTTAAAAGTCTATGACCTGGTAAAGGCTTACACAGACTTGCAAAATAATCACAGCTCCCCAAAGCCAACAACTTTGAACACTGCTGGTGCTCCAGTGGTTGTTATCTCTAATAAGAAAAACGATCCTCCAAAGCGGAAAAGGGGAAGACCAAAGAAAGTCAACACACTGCAGGAGGAGAAATCAGAACTGGCTGCAGACGAAGAAATACAGCTAAGAGTGAATAATTCAGTTCAGAATAGACAAAACTTTGTGGTTAAAGGAGACAGTGGTGTACTGAATGAGCAGATTGCAGCAAAAGAAAAGGAAGAATCGGAGCCTGCTTGTGAACCAAGTAGAGAGGAGGAAATCCCAGTTGAAAAAGATGAGAATTATGATCCCAAGACCCAGGATGGCCAGGCCAGCCAGAGTCGCTACAGCAAGCGGATGATTCGGAGATCCGTCAAACTTAAAGATTACAAACTTGTTGGGGATCAGGAGGACCATGGTTCAGCCAAGAGGATATGTGGAAGGAGAAAGCGCCCTGGAGGCCCTGAAGCTCGTTGTAAAGACTGTGGCAAGGTCTTTAAGTACAATCACTTTTTAGCAATCCACCAGAGGAGCCACACAGGTAATGGTGCTTTCAAGGCTTATTGCAGTGTGTTTCAGAATTTGGAGTAATGATGATGATAATAACTTTCATTTCCTGTGCAACTTCTATGTGATGGGCATTGTAATAAAGCCTTTATGCATGTTATTGCACTTAATTTTCTTCACAGCCCTGCAAGGTAGGTAGTATCCCCATTGTGCATTGTATGATTAAATCATATTTACTAATATGTAAGAGCGGATTCCTAAAAAAGTGCATAGTTTACAGATGCAGCCGCCAAGTTCTAGGGAGCTTAAATAACTTGCCAGAGTCGCCCATTAGTGAGAGAGCTCGGATTGAACCCAGGTAGCCTGATTCAACAACTTCTCTCATTTGTAGTTGTTGATTGAATCCTTTAATGGCCACTTATCAAGATCTAGCCCAGTGTACTCTGCTTTCTGATTCTTGAACATTCTTTGTCTTGACCATAGCCATGTTTTGGCCCAAGTCTGTGTGGACCACTTTCTAACTCAGCCATTTAGCTTTAAATGCCTTCCCTTTTTTGGGCCCTTTAGCCCAGCACTAACCAATGGCACCCTTCTGTGATGATGGAAATATTCCTACATCTGCACTGTCCAATATGGTGGCTAGTAGCCACATGTGGTTTTTGAGCACTTGAATTGTGCCTAGTGTGACTGAGAAACTGAATTTTAAATTTTATTTTCATTTAAGTTTGAATAACCACATGTGACTAGTGGCTACCGTATTGGACACTGCAGCCCTAGTGAGAAATCCCTTCCTTCTTTGAGCCCTTTCGGGTGCTTAAAACTCACTCTGCTTTGGGTCAGATTGTTGTTGCCACTTGTGTATCCCTCAACTTAATTGTAAGCTTAAGTATAGGGACTGGTGCTTGAGTCTTCTGTTACCTAGCAGCATCTGGTACTGTGGGTCTCAGCCTGCAAATCAGAATCACTTGGGGAGCTTCTAAAACTACCAGTGCCTGGACCTCAACCCCAAAGCTTCTGATTTAATTGTCTGGAGACTTGGTGCTTTTAAAAGCTCCCCAAAGACTTGAGATACAGATAGGTTGAAGACCTTGAATTCCGGTACTTTGAACAAAGTAGATACTTGAGAAATATTTGTTGAACTGTAATAGGTTATATTTTTGCTGGTTTTTTTTGAGACGGAGTCTTGCTCTGTTGCCCAGGCTGCAGTGCAGTGGCGTGATCTTGACTCACTGCAACCTCTGCCTCCTGGGTTCAAGCGATTCTCCTGCCTTCAGCCTCCTGAGTAGCTGGGATTACAGACATGCGCCACCATACCTGGCTAATGTTTTGTATTTTTAGTAGACACTGTGTTTCACCATGTTTATCAGGCTGGTCTCAAACTCCTGGCCTTGTGATCCACCCACCTTGGCCTCCCAAAGTGCTGGGATTACAGGTGTGGGCCACTGTGCCCAGCTGGCTATTTTTATCTAAGATTAATATGTGCATAGTTTAGAGAGTTAAATCTTTATACAAGACTTAAGAAAAAGCATGTAGGATCTTCCCTTTTGTCCCCGGTCCAGTTCCCGACTTACAGTGGTTCAATTTTTCAACTTTACAGTAGTGTGAAAGCAGTACACATTGAGCAGAAACCGTACTTTGAATTTTGAGTTTTGATCTTTTCCCGGGCTAGTGATGTTCAGTATTAGCCTCTTAGGCCATGCTGGGCCACACAATCACTTGAGTAAATGACCAGTACTCTCTACCAAGTGCATTTTTGGCTTGTGGTATTTTCAATATGATTGGTTTCTTGGAACTCAGTCCCCTCATAAGTCAGGGAGCACCTGTATTCTAAATTTTGCAGCCCATCACTTTAGTATGGGTCTGTTTTCTTTGATCTGGGTAGATATCAGGTAGATTCATGAGGTCTGGAAACTATCTTTCAGTCCTAGAAAATCTTGAATTATTTCATAGATGATTTCCTCCCCTCTCTTTTCTCTGTTCTCGCTAACTTTATTTTCTCTTACATTGCCATCATTTTTTGCCCTACTTTCTGGGGGATTTCCACTTTGTTTTTCAGCCTTTATAGGGTTTCTATTTCAACTCTTATTTTTTCCCCCTTTAGGAGCTCTGTTTTCTGAATTTGAATTATCTTTTATTTCACAATGTAATATCTTACCTCTGTGAGCATGTTAATGATAACATTAACATTTCCTCACTGGAGCAAGTTGCTTTTTTTTCTTCCTGCTTATCTGTCACCACTACAAAAGGCTTCCCTTGAGTGCCTGGTGATTTTTTAAAAATCATATTTAATCATATGTAAGAGTGGGTTGCTAAACGTGACTAGCAGTGCTGTGTGCAAGGAGAGAGCCTGTATTTATTTATCTATTTTTGAGACGGAGTCTTGCGCTGTTGCCCAGGCTGGAGTACGATGGTGTGTGATCTCTGATCACTGCAACCTCTGCCCGCTGGGTTCAAGTGATTCTCCTGCCTCAGCCTCTCGAGTAGCTGGAATTATAGGCACCTGCCAGCATGCCCAACTAATGTTTTGTGTGAGAGAGCCTGTAAAACCTTGTTCCCAGACCAAACTGAGGGTCCGGCGTCTGTTTCTCATGGCCCACTAATGAGATGCAGATGAACCGGGGAGGAAGAGAGTTTTTATTTCTGTAACCAGAAATAAAACTTCTCAGGGAGAAGTCCTGAAAATTATCGCCAGACCAACTCAAGATTTAAAAAGCTTTTCAGAGCTTATATCCCTCCTAAGTTATATGTCTGTGTGTAAGTGTGCATTCATCTAAGACGTAGGTGATCAACTTCTTTTAATCTGTAACTAAGATCTGAGCCCTGAAGATCTTCTTCTGGAGTCTTAGTAAGTTTATTTAATCTAAATGAGTCTAGGTGCTGGGGTAATTACCCTTATCTCCTGCTAAACCATGGAGGTTTGGGGAGTTCCTTCAGATCCCCAATAAAACTTGTTTGATCCTAAATGGGTCCTGTTAAGAATTCCTTCATTATTTTGTCATGCTTTAAGGCCCAGAAGAAGCTTAGGCAAAACTCTTGGTGGACTTTTGTTACATTCCAGCCTTTGTACAAGCGCACTGGCTTTTAATATTTAACTTACCCTCTCAGTACTGAAACAGTTGTTTAGAGGCCTGCCATAACCTCTCTAGAGGTGTTGCGGCTGGGCCCGTGTCCTTGCTGGTGCCTGGCTTCCACATCTTTGCCCTCTCACCTTGTACCTAACATGTTCCAGTGGAAGACGCTTTTTCTCTCCCACTTGGAGGCACTAAGCCTGGCTGCTCACCCATGTCTAGGGCAGGAGGGGGAAGAAGGAGTTGGGGAGTCTCATCATCCCAGATAGAAATGTTGACTTACTCTCCCTATGGTGATCCCCGTAGGGCTGTTGGCCCCACAGGGTTGTGGGGTGTCCCTTATGCTGTGCTGAGGTGCAGGATCCGAGAAGTAAAGAGACAGGACACTGAAGAACTGGTGAAGAGCATCTGGACTCGGTGGGGCCACGCGACCTGTGAGCAGAGACAGGCGAGGCCTCGAACACCCAGAAGCGTCTGTATTTATTAGGTACAAGCAGGGGGAAGGGTCGTGAGTGAGGACATCATGTATAGGCTTAGTGATAGGACATACATAATCACGTGAGTCACAATCGAGGGGGCCACCCCATTATGTCACCTGGGCAGAGAGGTGGGCCGTGTGCAATAGGGGGCTATGCTGTGCGCAGTACTAGAGGGTCGTGTACAGAAAAGGGGTTCACCCCCGTTAGGTCACCGAGGCAAGGAGGTGGGCTGTGTGCAACAGTTGTCATGCGCATCACTTCTTATCTGGGGCTGGAAACTGCAAAGCGTTTCTAATAGAAAGATACTGTAAGCCAGTGCTGTGGGAGCTAACAGATTTGTGCTCTTCTCTTAAGATATTTATGGGAGGATGATTTGAGCTAGCACAGAAGCAAGAAAAGACTGACAGGGTATATAGAGGGGTTCTTCTCCCTCGGTTATTTCCAGGATCTCAGGCCTGAAAGCCTACTTTCCACAGGAACTGGATGCAAGGTACTACAACTCCTTTATCAGGAGGAGAGGCTTTTGCCATACAGCGTATGCCCTTTCAGGCAGGGACGCCACCACCTGGATCTTTGGTTCTCGTCCTGGTCTGGCTGTTTTCCCATGTACTGCTTCTGTTCTGTGACTGCTCTAGGCATTCCTCCTACTACAAACTACTATATGGTTATATGGAAGGATTATATAAATCAGCTCTAAATATGTCGGTACAGCTCCGACTACAATACCTATATGATTATATAGAAAGATTATATGGAGAAAATAGCTGAGTAATAACACTATAAACTAAGATATTCTTCAGGCACTAATTGTGCCTGGGGTTTGCACAGCTCTCCTTCCTTGGTGCTAATGGGGGGCATTACCCCACAGATCCCAACTCAACTGTGCCTAGAAACCCCTAATCCAGAGACCTCTTTTTCTTAACCCTCCTTAGAGAACATTCTCATCCTCTTTTGGGGAGAGGGACAGTCTCCTGGCTGTGTAGAATGGAAGATTTCATCGGGGTCTAAGTACCTTCGAAACAGACTTTCATTTGTCCTCCCTCACCCCTGTTTCCAGAGAGAGCAGGTGCCACCAAATTCCTGAGCTTTTTGGAGATTGTGTCTTAAAAATTAGGTTGTATTGGGCTGGGTGTGGTGGCTCATATCTGTAATCCCAGCACTTTGGGAGGCTGAGGCAGGAAGATTGCTTGAGCCCAGGAGTTGGAGACCAGCCTGGGCAACATAGTGAGATCCTGTCTCTTAAAAAATGTTTTTAATTAGCTGGGTGGGTGTGGTGGTGGCACATGCCTGTAGTCCCAGCTACTCAGGAGGCTGAAGTGGGAGGATTATTTGTTCCTAGGAGGTTGAGGCTATACTGAGCTATGGCAGTGCCACTGCACTCCAGCCTGGGTGATAGAGTGAGACCCTGTTACAAAAAAAAAAATAGGTTGTGTCAGTGCTCCCCACTGCTGGCCTCAGATTCATCTGTTGCAGCTTCCAAAATTGTATTGCTGATATCTCTTGTGTTCATTGGCCTTTTGGATGTGTGCCTTTTAAGAAAAATCCTTTATTGTTATTTTAATTTGGGAGAGACAGAAAGATGTGTGGATTCTTACTTACACCGTGCTCCTGGGGCTCTTCTTCCAGGGGAGCGACCTTTCAAATGTAATGAGTGCGGAAAATGCTTTGCCCAGAAGCACTCTCTCCAGGTCCACACCAGGATGCACACAGGCGAGCGGCCGTACACCTGCACCGTGTGCAGCAAGGGTCTGACCACCAAGCACTCACTGCTGGAGCACATGAGCCTGCACTCAGGTAGTGGGGGTTGCCCAGAGGGCCAGCTGTCGACAGATTCCCATTCCCCAGGGTGGGCATTACCAACACCTAAACGGCGTTTTCTCAGCCTGGTATCATTTCCAATGTGGTGTCATTGAAAGAGGATTTTTGCATCTGTCCAAGTTGTAGGGCACATTGGGAGCCAGATGTAGGGCTGAGTGCCCGACAGGGTTGTGAGGTGAGCCTTATGCTGTGCTGAGGCGCAGGATCCGAGAAATAAAGAGACAGGACACAGAAGTACAAAGAAAAACACAGCTGGGCTTGGAGGGCCACGCCACCTATAAGTGAAGTCAGGTGAGGCCCCGAATGTCCAGAAGCATGAGTATATATTGTGTCTAGGTTAGGGGGCAGGGCAGTGAGTGAAATCATCTTTAAGGATAGTGATAGGGTTGTGAGCAATAAAACATAGGGTCCACCCCCATTAGGTCACCTAGGCCAGGAGGTGGACAGTGCACAGCAAGGGGCCCATTCCCACAAAGGCAAGGGCCGTGTGCAGTAAGGGGTCCACCCCCATTAGGTCACCGAGGCTTGAAGGTGGGCCGTGCGAAGTGAAGAGGGTTCAGTGTGCGATACTTCTATCTAAGGGAAACTACTTCTAAGAAGATTTATTGGAGGATGCTTTAAGTCACATAGCAGTGACAGCTGTCAGGGTTACCGCCACCTTCTGGCAGCTTCCAATGGATTCTATGGGGAGATGCTTTTCAAGCAGCAGAGTAGCAAGAGCTGATAAAGTTCACAGTCACCAAGGTGGATTGCCAATCTGAGGGCAGCCTTCCACAAGAACTGGAGCAAGGTCCTACAACTCCTTTATCAGGAGGAGTGGCTCTTGCCCCAAGCCTGCCATACAGGGGGTATTTTTACGATACTGAACGCTGCTGCCTGGGCCATGGATTCTTGTCCTGGTATAACTGTTTTTCCCTTAATTCATGCTCTGCACTGTGTCTGCTCTAGGCATTCCTCCGATTATAAGCTGCTTATCCCTTAATTCATGCTCTATACTGTGTCCACTCTAGGCATTCCTCTGATTATGAACTAAGATATAATTATAGGTATATATGTAGGGAAATATTCTTTAGGCACTCATACTATCAACTATTAAGGATTATATATAGAGGATTATATAAAGGGATTCTTCAAGCCCTATTTCTATAACTAATATATGATTATGTAAAGGATTATATAAAAGGAAATAGCTGAGTAGTAACACCATAAAGTGAGATATTTCTCAAGCCCTAACTGTGTGAGGGTTCTGCTTAGCTCTCATTCCTTGGTGCCTGTATGGGGGGTACCCACACAAGTGCAGTTTAGAGTTCTGCACTGATCCTTCAGCGTATAAACTGGCTGCTGGGAGTTTGGTGTGCACACATGTTTTATTAAACCACCAAGGTTTAGAATTATTTTTACTTTGAACACCTTTGGGGAAACTTAAATTCTCCAGTCTCCACTACTCCCTGTTGCCTTACATACCTTTGCACATTGGTGTTTCCGCGGTAGACCAAAGGCTTCTGGGTGTGTAAACAAGTCACTTGTGTCTTTTGTAGAAAATGGGGACCTGGGTCCAGGACCTGTAGTATTTTCCTTATTAGTGAGCATTCTAGTTCTTTATAGTTTTTTTTTGCATGTTTTAGTGTTTTGGGTTTTTCTGGCAGGACAGAAGTCTTTTACCTGTGATCAATGTGGAAAATATTTCAGCCAGAACAGACAACTAAAGAGCCATTACCGAGTTCATACAGGTACGATAAAGTGAGAATGTTTAGATTGGGGGAAAAAATGCAAATAAAAATTGTTCCTGAAACATTAGTTTCATATTGTAGGTGATAAACAGGTATTTAGGGAAAAGAGCCTTAAGAGTCTAAATTATATATTTTTATGTTACTGTTTGCCACCTTGTGAATTTTATTTGTATACTACAGTTTTGGTGCCACACACAGAAACCCTACAGAATTGGCATCTTTCAAAAGTGCCACTTGCCCAAGGGAGCTTCAATCAGTGGTTGTTAGTGGTGCCTGGGCAGAAACATCATCACCCCGTGGCTGTCAGCCCAGGCTTTCTGTCCCCTGCTTCTACCCGTTGTCCTTTTTGTTTCCTGACACCTAAGATAAGAAATGGATGTGGGTTCAGAGTGTCATTTGGGATCATTTGTGGCCTCAGTCACACCAGTACTTTGAGGAAAAAGGGAGAGACTACATTTAGAATTGGAAAGATCCTAGCTCTCTCGGAGGAGGCAGTGAGTCGAGGTGCATAGGAAAATATTAACCGTTACCAAATTAATGAGAAAATTTTTGTTGTGAAAGTGCCATATTTAAAGTGATTATTTTTCAGGGAAGTGCTTTAACACAAATCACTGAAGAAAATGCAGGGAGAGCATATATGCACTGACACTTTTTTTATTGTTGCGACAAGGCCACTCATTACCAGAATGCAAAGACTGCCATCGCAAATTCATGGATGTGTCTCAGCTAAAGAAACACCTGCGAACACACACAGGTAAAACTCCACCTTGTCTGTCTGCCCGGTACCTGGGGTGTTTTCAGGAGAGTGAAGAATGAATTTCTCAGAGTCCCTTGCTCAGCCTGTGTTTGGAAATGTTTATTGTAAACTGGATGGGAGTTGTGTTAGAAGATAATTTAAAAGCTGAAGGCAGAATGTCGTCAGCACTGTCTTTGGGGAAATCACATCTCTTATAGATGAGCAAAATGGAGATCACTTACTGAGCACTATTCATATGTCACAGTTCATTTAATACCACAGCATAGTGAGTCTGAGTCTGGTTCTGTGTTTCACTCTTAATTTACGTCAGCATTGAAGATGATATCAAGACTTTTTTTTTTTTTTTTTTTTTTGAGATAAGGCTCACTCTGTCATCCAGGCCAGAGTGCAGTGGCATGATCACGGCTCATCACAGTCTTGACCTTCTGGGCCAGAGTGGTCCTCCCACCTCAGCCTCCCAAGTAGCTAGGACCACAGGTGCATACCACCACACCTACCTAATTTTTATTTTTTAAATTTTTTGTAGAGGTGGGTTCCACTATGTTGCCCAGGCTGGTCTTGAACTCCTGGGCTCAAGCAGTCCTCCTGTCCGAGCCTCTCAACGCGTGAGATGACAGGCATGAGCCACCTTGCCCAGCAAGATAATTTTTTTCAGAAAAGACAGCAAAGAGTGACAGACACAAAGGTAGTGTAGACACTGAGAATTTCTCCACTTTCTCCCCTAGAACCAACTCTTAAGCAGCACCACCTCCAGAAAAATCAGTTTCAGAGATGACAAGGAGGCAGGATTGATTAGGGCAGGTCACATTTTTTTATGTAAGATCAGAAAAGTGGATCTTTTATACCTTTTGGTAAAGAACATGTGCTAAAAATAAGCCTCTTAGATTTTCTAAGAAAAACTTGCCATTGCAGGTGTTTAATGATTCTGTTGTCTACTGGAAATATGTAAATAGCAAATTGATTTATGATGCTCTGGACTTTTGTTTTTTTTGTTGTGGGGGGGGTCACTGTCTCACTCTGTTGCCCAGGCAGGAGTGCAGTGGTGCCATCTCAGCTCACTGCAGCCTCCACCTGCCAGGTTCAAGCGATTCTTTTGCCTCAGCTTCCCTAGTAGCTGGTACTACAGATGTGTGCCACCATGCCCGGATAGTTTTTGTATTTTTTATAGAGACAGAGTTTCACCATGTTAGCCAGTCCGCTCTTGTTCAAACTCCTGGCCTCAAGTGTGAGCCACCATGCCTGGCCTGGACATTATTTTTCAAATACAGGTTTTTCTTCTTAAATTTAGTAAACATCTCATAGGGTATGGATTTTAACACGTGTACTGAGCACTTACTGGGAACCAGGCAGTTTTAGGCTTTGAGGATTTAGCAGTGAATGAGATGGGAACAGGCCCCTGCCTTAAGGGGCCAACATTCCACAGGAAAGGCAGAGTACAGACAAGTATAACACGTTAGGTGGTGTGAACACATTGAGGAATAAAATGCAGGGTAAGGGGGCAGGAAGGGGAGCTTTTTTTTTTTTTTTGGAGAAAGAGTTTCACTCTTGTTGCCTAGGCTGGATTGCTATGGCACAATTTTGGCTCACTGCAGCCTCTGTCTCTCCGGTTCAAGTGATTCTCCTGCTTCAGCCTCCCGAGTAGCTGGGACTGTACAGGCGTGTGCCACCATGCCCCACTAATTTTGTATTTTTAGTAGAGATGGGGTTTTGCCGTGTTGGCCAGGCTGGTCTTGAAGTCCTGACCTCAGATGATCCACCTGCTTCAGCCTCCCAAAGTGCTGGGATTACAGGTGTGAGCCGCTGTGCCCAGCCAGGAGCTGCTCTTTTATGTATGGACTGGTCTAAGAAGGTCTCACAGATGAGGTGGCATCTTGGATGGAGATGAGAATGCAGTGGGGGAGCCAGCCAGCCATTGAGGATGTCCAGGAGAGAGCATTCTAGGAAAGGGGAGCCCTGGGCACATGGCCCTGAGACAGGAATGTTTTTGACATGCTGGAGACATGCTGGGAGGAGCAGAGCCAGAGAGCTGGGAGTAGGAGGTTGTGGTGTAGGTGGATGTTCTCAGTTTAGCTTCATGCTTTTACCACCTGGGAAGCTTTAAACAAAAAAACCTGGTCCCAACCTCCAAGATTCCGATTGACTTGACCTGGGTGGAGCCTGGGAATTGGTGTTTTTAAAGTACTCTTCAAGAATTGTAGGGCGCACTTGGGCTAAAGTACTTTGAAGGCCACAGTAAAGACTTTGGATTTTATTCTCTGGGAGGTGGCTTTACTGAGATAAGTGACAAGGCGTGACTTGGAGTTGTAATAGGATCAGTCCAGCTGTCCTGTGAGGTCGGGGGAGGCCAGGGTGGAGGCAGAGAGGCCCATTAAGAGGCTGTGCAGTAGTCGGGCTCGGAACAGCAGAGGTGGTGTCAGGTGGTCCAGTTCTGGATATATGCCAAGGAAGAATCCATATGATTTGCTCATGATTGGATATGGGAGGTGAAAGAGGAGGCAAAAGCCACTGGAAGAAGGAAAAACTGGGGAAGACTAGGAAGAACAGATGAGAAGTTAGATTGTGGACTGGTTGGTGTCTATTTGACATCTAGGTGCAGGTGTGGGGTAGAACATTGGATATTCAGGCCTGGAGTTCAGGGGAGAGATGCAGGCAGAGCTCTGGATTTCCACACATACACATGTGTCTGCACATAGCTATGTGACGCTGTGCTGAGCTCCCCAGGGAGACGAGGATGGTGGAGGAGATGTGAAGGAGAGTGGAGCTGGTTTGGTCACACTGAGCAGTGCCAGAGGAGACACTTCCCCTTGGTTTTGTTGTTTGAGTATAAGGGGGAATGAGGTTTCTGGTCTTTGTGAGTAGCAGTAGGACTTGAAGTGGGGATGAAAAGGAACAGGAGACCTCCCCCCTGTAATTCCAGCAAACCCTTTTCAGCCTGTGTACTCTGACACGCAGAACAGAAAGTGGAAGATGTGTGATGGGTTAAAAAGGAGACAGAAGGGCCTCTGTAAAGTGGTTTGCATGACTTAGAAGTATGAAAAGAAATTGAACCCATCAAAAAATTGGGGCTTTCCAAGAGCAGCAACTATGACCCATCTGTCCCTAGCATCAGCACAGAGAATCTGCTTTAATGTTGGTGAATGGCATTGGCATGCCAGTTCCCTGCTCCCTGGGCATTGAGTGTAGCCAGGGTGAGAAGTGCCAGTCCTGCCCTCAAGGCCATGCTCAGCTAGAAACCAAGACTTCATCTTTTAGAGGTGATCCGTCATTCATCTCTTAGATCTTCAGGCACAAACTCTCTCTGGGTTAGATGTTCTGCACCAAGCACTGGAGAAGTCAAAGGCAGATTAGAGATGTTCTTCTAGGAGAGCATCCCCAGTGGGGGAGACGGACACACTTTGAGATGGAGGCAAAGTACCAGGCAAACAAGCAGTACCTGCCAGTTCACAGCATCTCAGGCTCTCCTGTTCACATCTTGTCCCCATACCTGGTGCAGGTCAGGTTTACAGGGACCCAGTCAGGCCAAGCAAGTTCACAGGAGTGATAAGCCAGAGACTTATCAACTCAACAAAGGGATTACACCTTTCTGTTGCCGACAGCACCTCCTCCGTCACATTAGTATACCCGAAAGCCAAGTTAGTGATCAGAAGATTGCATGGTGAGCTGGGAGCAAGTCAAGGGAATCAGCCCAGGCCACAGAGAAGCCTGGTGAGCGACCTCTGACCCCACTCCAGTCCCACCCCACCAGTGTCCCTGTTCCTGGATGGTGCTCGGTGAACACCGATTCTGCCCTGTGGGCTTCACATGTAGATGGCTCTGACTGCGAACAAATGATAAAGCTCAGTAAGTCAGTTCTATTCACAGCCTCATTGTGGCTTGAAGTTGAAGCTTCCCAAATCTCAACTGTGTGTTGAGATCATTAATGTTGAGACTTGGGGTCTTCCCACCTTCTGAGACCTGAGGGCCCCTCACCATCACATGCCCTTACAAAGTTTACGTGCCCTGTATTATGAAACAGTATGGTGTGGTCAGAGCCACAGCAGAGGTGTGAGCACAGGATGGGAAACGACTGAGAAGACCACATGGGAATGCCAAATACACAAGTGTCAAACCATGCTCTTCACAGTTACCATTGGCGTGTGTCCCTTTTCTGCCAAGATTGGCAAATACATGAGGAAATGCACATCTTTATGTATTGTTGGTGGGACTATAATTTGGGAACCTTCTGGAAGGAACTTTTGCAATACTTACCCAAATGTAAACCATGCAGTTGTGTAAAGATGTTTGCCTAAGGATATTCATCACAGGCAACGTTTATAACTCCACAAGCTTAACAGCCACCTGAATGTCCCAGGAAGGGATCAGGTAGGTATATTTGAGGCAGTAGACACAATGGTACCCAGCACAGGCTCTTAACATGGCGGTGTGGCTTTACTGATGTGACAAACAGTGTGCACTGGATGCCCTCACAGAGTAAGACTGCAGACAAACAGATTTGTCTGTAAAGATGCTCGCCATTGTTAACCAGTTATCTTAAGAGAGGAGAATGGTGGAGCGGATTTTATATCTTTGCATTTTCAATATTTGATTCCTTTGCAATGAACACGGGTAATTTTTTAAGAGAAACAAAGCTGTGGTCCACAGTGGGAGGCAGGATGCTGAGGGGTCTAGACGGACAGAACTGGACTGCCAGGTGAATGTGACAGCTGATGGAACGAGAGATGTCACTGTGACTGTTGTGCCTGGCTGGGCAGGCGCTGGGTGATGATGTCATCAATCCAAGAAAGTTATTCTGGGTTTCAGCAGATGGACATGGGAAATCCAGCTTTGATGTTAAGAAGCAGTGAGTCATCAATAGTATCTGGAGTGGGGTCCAGGATTTAAGTCACTGGAGAAGGGGGGAAGGGTGGGATCGTGGAGGAGACTGCTGAGAGGAGGGTCTGGAAGGAAGCATACCCTGGAGCTGCTTCAGTGCTTCTGTTGATGTTGCCCTGGGCAGGACCTCTCATCACACTCCTGTCTCTTGCCGTTTCCTTTAATCACCTTTGTCTAATCCTCTTGTAACACACTTCTTTCTGGTCCCCATGCCTCTCAGGCCCTGTCCTCTTACCTTATGCTTCTCCATCTGCCTCCTGCCACCTCCTAGTCCAGGCCTTGTGCATAGCCTGTTAGAGGTCCTCTGGCCTCCAGCCTACCCTCCTCACCATTCCCAGGTGTATTTTCAGCATGTCCTTCTGCTAAAAAACTTGCAGAGGGTCTACGGGTCCCCTGCCTGGAATTCATAGTTCCTGGTGGCTTGGCCTGCTGGCTCCTGAGAGTGATCCTTGTCACTCCTAGCGCACACCATGTCCATTTCTGACACCAGCTTCTGCTCTTACTGTTGAGACTAGCACCCTGGTCCAGGCTTCTCTCCAGCCTAGCCAGATCCTGCCCCACCCATATCCAGCACCCTGTCTGTACTCAGTATTGTTGACGCCACTCATTTTAATGTTCAGTGAAACACAGTCCTATGTTACTTAATTGCTTTGTGCATCTCCTCAAGTAGACTGTGCATTATTCAAGGCAGTCATCCCATCTTTTAAAGTTTCTTTTCTGTTTCTTAGCTGTGTACTTAGTTGATGGTCTATCAGTGTTTGAGAACTAAATAGACTTAAGGAATGGGTGTCTCAGTTGAAGGTGGTAGAGCTGTACACAGGGGAACAGATTCGAAACCATAAGTGGGAAGACCCCCTGCAGATTCGCCTTGGCTGTGGAAATTCGCCTTCGTGCTGTCCTACCCACTCCCTCAAAGAGTTTCTACTGCAGGTTGTTGCTCCTGCAAAGAATTTCCATTATTTTAAACATTTACCCTCTAAACACATTTGCCATCAGACAGACTTTCCGAAATACATGATGTGTGTTTCCCACACGATTTTAAAATCACAAGCAAACAGCAGGTACTCAGTCTTTGAATCTGGAGAGGGAGAAAACCAACCGAGATGAGAGGAGGCCCCAGCTCTGATGGAGAAAACTGTAGACACATTATGGTAGTGGCCTGGTCTTGATCTTTGGAGTGATAAGAGCTCATGATGCAAAGATACAGATTCATCCAAGTTGTTACAGGTGTCCTCTGCCTCGATGGAGAAATGTCTTGCCTGAATTGTCCAGTATATGCTGTGAAAGGGAAGCTCACTGACCATCTTCCACTTCAAATTGCACTTTTCCCTGGCTGTTCTCCTGTTCTCCAGTTAAGCGGTTTTTGCTGCTTGCTTTTCTTTTTCTTTTTTTCCAATTTAGTTTTCTTGCCTGCATTTTGATTATTTAATTTTGTTTCTGGGGCACATGAATAGTCTGTCACTGTATGTTCAGTGTGCAGACTAACACTGAGTAAGCACTTGCTGATGTTAATGAAGCCTAGTGGGTTCTGGAGCAGTTACAACATCTCATGTCTGCCAGCCCCATGAAATTCATTCATTCAGCAGGGATCTCTGAAATGGCATGCCAGGCCAGATTCTCAGCACTGGGGTACTGGGAGCGGATATGCCCACAAATTATCTTAAGAAGGGAGAAATGGATAATAAATAACATAAACAGTATATGAGGCAGCAATAGCATTGTGGAAAAACTAAATTGGAGAATTGGACTAAGTGCATGGCAAGGTTGGTAGTGCTCTTGGTGGTGATGGAGCCTCGCTGATAAAATAACATGTGAACAGAGATTTGAAGGAGATGAGGAGAGTGAACCATGCTGGGAGACAGCCTGAGATAAGATCAGGGAGGTTTGGGGTGAGGAGTGGGGTTTACAGGGTACAGATCTATAATCACTTATGGGTCAAGAAATTTGGGTTTTATCTTGGCATAGGAAGCTATGAGAACATTTGCAGCCCAAGCATAAAATGATCTGATTGCATCAAGGCTCACTCTGGCCACTTTGATAGTTTATGGCAGGGAAGCAAGAGCAGAAACAGAAACCCGGTAGGAGGCAAGAGATGGTGGTGGTGTGGACCAGAGAGTGGCAGTGGCCGTGGAGGAGCAGTGGTCAGGTTCTGGACATATTTGGAAGGTTGATATAAACGTGAATAATATATAACTCACCCTAGCACACAGGAGTGTTTTTAGGGTCAAGGGGCTACCTAGCCAAGCAGTAAAGCAGGAGAGCATAGGTGTAATATAGGTGTAATATCTAAGGGGAGAAAACAGGAATAAACGGGACATAACTCACCTCCTTGTTGCAGTTTTCAGGTTTTTAAGAGAAAGAACCATGCCTTATGATTTCTATGCATGCTCTTGGCACTCGGCACACCGTGCTTAGGTTAGGTACAGAGTAGGTATTTGGTGAGTGCATCATTCATTTACGCTTATGGAGGGGATTGCCTTTGCTCTGTTTATATTGTGAAATTGAAGTGCTTTTTTGATTTTGTCTTATGCTGAACGTGTACTGTTAAATGGTTTCTTCTTTTTAGGTGAGAAGCCGTTTACTTGTGAAATCTGTGGCAAATCTTTCACAGCTAAGAGTTCTCTTCAGACCCACATCAGAATCCATCGGTAAAGTTTTGCAGATATTTTTCGCACATGGAGGCCTCATTCATTTCTGATGTTCAGTGAGGTGACGTGTGTTACCTATATAGTTTTCTCCCAACTGTTACTCTGGCAGAATTTTCTGTGCAGCTTATTACTTCGGCTTTTTTGTTTGTTTGTTTTGAGATAGGGTCTCGCCGTCACCCAGGGTAGAGGGCAGTGGCGTGAGTGGAGTGCAGGTGGGGGAGTTCAAGTGATTCTCCCACCTTGGCCTCCCAAGAAGCTGAGACCCACACCCAGCTCATTTTTGTATTTTTGGGTAGAGACAGGGTTTCACCAGGTTGGCCAGGATAGTCTCGATCTCTTGACCTTGTCTTGATCCCTTGACTGCCTGCCTTGGGTAGCCTGGATCTCTTGACCACCTGCCTCAGCCTCCCAAAGTGCTGGGATTACAGGCGTGAGCCACTGCACCCAGCCTTTCTTTTCTTATCTGAAATACATACTGTGGAATCAAAACATTTTATCACATCTGCCACCCTTCCTCCGGCACCACCCCCACCCTATTTTCAGATTAGAAACTGCCCATGAAAGTGAGACTTGCTTTAAGTCCTTAAGTTAGTAGGAGAACCCTTTACTTACAACTTGCAGCCAGTTATTTTCCACTACTCTTGACTGCTTCTCCCTAAATAATCAGGAAGTAGTAAGTAGGTATTTCCATTTTAAAAATAAAATGTTTATTTCTTGTAGAGGAGAAAAGCCATACTCATGTGGCATCTGTGGCAAATCCTTCTCTGACTCCAGTGCCAAGAGGAGACACTGCATTCTACACACCGGCAAGAAGCCTTTCTCCTGCCCTGAGTGTAACTTACAGTTTGCTCGCCTAGACAATTTGAAGGCTCACTTGAAAATTCATAGCAAGGAGAAGCATGTGTCAGATGCCAGCAGCATTTCTGGCGTTAATAATACAGAAGAGGTCAGGAATATTCTTCAGCTACAGCCATATCAACTCTCTACCTCGGGAGAGCAGGAAATTCAGCTTCTTGTAACTGATTCTGTACATAACATCAATTTCATGCCCGGTCCTAGCCAGGGAATCAGCATTGTGGCTGCAGAGAGTTCCCAGAACATGACTGCAGACCAGGCTGCTAATCTCACCCTGCTCACGCAGCAACCAGAGCAACTGCAGAATTTAATTCTTTCAGCTCAACAGGAGCAAACAGAACACATTCAGAGCCTCAATATGATTGAAAGCCAAATGGGGCCCTCACAGACAGAGCCAGTGCACGTGATCACTCTGTCCAAAGAAACTCTGGAACATCTTCACGCCCATCAAGAACAAACAGAGGAGCTCCATTTAGCTACAAATACTTCCGCTCCAGCTCAGCACCTGCAGCTGACACAGGAGCCTGATGCGCCGCCACCCACTCACCACGTGCCACAGTCAACGCCGCTTGGCCAGGAGCAGAGCTGACCTGTAAACATGTTTGACTGCTTGCTTAGGCTCTTCTCATAAGCCAGCTCTGACCGGATTTTGAATGCTTAGGGCTCTCCGTACCATTGACTTGCAGTTCCTTTGATGACGACTGATGTTTGCAATGCTCACCATCCAGGTAGCAAGATCTGTGTGTGTGTATGTCTTGTCTAAGGTACAGCTTTGGATTTAGCATTTCAATATTGTTGATTGGTTTTCATTTTCATCTGCAACATCTTGTAAAGACTCGGGTAGTTTTTCTCTGGGGGCATTGATTTCAAGTTTTCTATAAGGTTTAAATGTTCACAGCCATAGGTTATGGTCTTGCCAGTCTCCCCAGTTTTTTTGTTTTGTTTTGTTTTGTTTTTTAATTTTCTAAGACAAAGGAAGTCATATCTTGGTTGAACTGGGCAGAATGATTGGTTCCATTTTCTTATTTTTCTTAGGCAACACAGTTGTTACCAATACAAGTCAGGGCTAAATATGACAGATCACAATGTTTGAGAAATTTGTCCTTTTAATTACTTCCAGTCCCCGAAGACAAAGTGAGCCTCAAAGTTTTATCTTTGTGCAGTACGGTGGGCTCATCCTGTCATGCTTCAGGAAGAGTCAGACTCATAAACTCAGTATTTTAATTCAAAATTCATCTAACAAGATAGCCAAAAGTATACGATTTTTTAAAAAAATTCTGAATTCATCTTTTCCAAGAAACATAAATTTACATATTTTTTTAAATCACGCTATCAAAATTTTAATTAAGTCTGAAATACAAAATTGGATCAAGACATTCACCCAAAATTCTGAATTTTTGTCAGAAATGAAATTTGATTTTCATGAAGGTAAAGCTTTCTTAACTATCCTGGAACATAAAACTTTATTCAGTGTAATTTAAGTCTTATATAAACTCAACTGAATTCTAACTTGAAATTAGATCTCCTGAAAATGTTGATCTGTGTGTTGTGTCTTATAATGTTCTGGAGATGGAAGCTTATAATTCATTTTTATGCCAGAGTAGGTTAAATCCCACAAAGTAAATATCTTCTAATCTTTTTAGCGTCTCACTCTATCACCCAGGAATTGCTTGAATTCCTGGACTCAAGCAATCCTCCCACCTCAGCCTCTCCTAGTAGCTGGGACTGCAGGGATGTACCACCACACCCAGCTAATCATCTTCTAATCTTAAAAATAACTTTGAGCCTCAGAGACTTAGTAGCCAGCATGTATCTGTAATTATATGATTTTTAAATCATCATCAAAAAATTAAATTATGTTTGGGTTAGATTTTCAAGCTAAGCATATTTTATTGAATGCTTTTACCACTGTCATGTAAGCTGGTAGGGAATTTTTGAGAAAAGGTGATGGGCACTAGTATGTCTAAATTAACAATGCTGATAGAGAGTAGGGGTAATCTATAAAATTACTGGAGTCTTTCTATATTAATTGTTTTGTTTTTGACATCTTTGATTTCTACCTAAATCAAATAAGTTCTTTGGAGGTTATAGTAGTAGAGAATTCTTCAGGTTTGAGAGAGGATAAAAACATTTTGGTTGCATATTTCCTAAGCTACATTTTATTATATGTAAATCATAAAATTTCCAAAATGATATATATCTTAACCAAAGTAATGTTAAATCAGGCCTGATTAGAGCAAAGGTAACAATTTTTTACAAACGCTGTTAAACCCTAAATATTATTTCAGACTCTCGTTTAAACTGTTTCATTTCATTCTTAAAACACAAAGTTTTTTACCAGACTTTCAAAGCCTTCCTACCAATCCACATTTTCTCCAGGAAATTAAATATTGAAGTAAATGAATATTCACTCACTCTGGATAGCTAGGTGATTATTCAGAAAATATGCTTACATAGCTATTTATAAGTCAACTTTCACTGGCTTTGTAACAGTCTACCTCTGCACTAAGGGAACTATGACATGAGCAACATAGGTCACTTTAAATTTTCTAGTAGCCACATTTAAAAACATAAAAAGAAGCAGGCGAAAATACTAATAAAGCTTTATTTAATGCAACATTTGCAAATTTTTCAACATGTAAAAATATATTGGACATTTTACATTCTCTTCTTCATACTAAGCTTTCAAAATCTGGTATGTATTTTACACTTTCTACACATCTCACTTTGGATGCTAATGTTCATTGGACATACTTGGTCTGTATTTAGATTTCATACAATTTACAGTTGAAAACATTTTCATATCAAGTAGTTACAGACAAAAGTTTTTTTCAAGAATTGAAATATCGGTTTACAAATGTATATTAAAATTAATTAAAATTAAAATCCAGTTCCTTGGGACACTGTGCAAATGCTCGATAGGCACGTGTGGCTGATGGCTGCTGCGTTGGACGGCACGGGCCACCTGTTTCTAGCTCGAGCATCGGTCCCACCTATGCCTGAATTGTTTGACCAGCTGTCAAAGAGAAACAAGAAAATGGTAGCTTTGTCGATCTAGCCTCTTTCTTTGTCCCAGATATACATTCTGCCCCTTGAATAAAAAAGTTCTGTGATTTGGGTACCCAAAAGAAATGTCATGAAAGTGCTTCTTATGTGTCCTTGAAAAATTACATTGCCAGCGCAGTGTTTCACAGTTCATTTTGCACTAAATGTGTACGATTTTTTAAATTGTTTTAACCAGAAATACAAAGTGTGTTTTTTAGGAAATAGAATGTTATGCTTTGGGGCTCCTGAAACACCTCATTTTGAAGGTGAATCTTTGATTTTCTCCCAGTAGAGGGCCAGCCTTGGAATGATGAGCTCTTACCGTCAAAATCAGTTATTCAAGTGCTTGCCCAGTGCTGCTTGAAACTCACCTCTACTCTGTATTTTCTACAGTTGGTTCTTGTGTTATAAATGTTGTGAGCCAACAGATTAAATGATGCTGAGAAATGAAAAGAGATTCTCATTATAATTGCTTACCTAGGATTCTCATTATAGATGCTTATCTAGGTTTTCATAAATGGGAACATAATGTCTTCCACATGTGGAATCCTCATTATTGGCCAGGAGCCAAGCCAGGTGTGTTACACCTGTCTCATATCTTACTGGGTCTCACACAACTTCCATGTCGGCACACAGATTTACACAGCACCCTCTGGTTGGAGGATTCCAGTCACCTCTGGTCATGATTGGTATATTAGTTTGCCAGGACTACCATAACAAATACCAACAGACTGGGTGACTGAAAAAATAGTGAGTCCATGATCAAGGTGTCGTGGGGTTGATTTCTTCTGAGGCCTGCCTTCTAGTCATCTTTCCCTGCCTGTATCTTCACATCTTCTTCCCTCTGTCCTAATTTCTTTTAAGAACACCAGTCATATGGGATCTGCTCACACTAATGACCTCATTTAATCAACTCTTCAAACACAATCTCATTCTGAGGTACTGGGTACTAGGACATCAACATGTGAATTTGGAGTAGGGGATATAATTTACCTCCTAACACCTGGCATCTGGAGTCAGGACGGCAGCAGTGTCTGGGATGCACCTTAACCCAATGGAAGCATTTCTCAATCTGCATGACATTCTGATGAGGTAAGTAACGAGTATGCCTGTTGTTCAGATGAGAACATGGAGCCCAAAGAGAAAGTCTGTTGCCAAATGTCATACATTAAGTGGTAGAACCAGAACTAGGATACAGACTTTCAAAACTTTAAGCTGGATTTCTTATTACCAAGGGTAATAGAACCAAAAGAAAATGATAATTTTCTTATTAAGTAATTTACTTCCTACTTATTAAATAATTTATTTCTTATTAAAAATTATTTAAGCCGGGCACGGTGGCTCACGCCTGTAATCCCAGCACTTTGGGAGGCCAAGGTGGGCAGATCACAAGGTCAAGAGATTGAGACCATCCTGGCCAACATGGTGAAACCCCGTCTCTACTAAAAAAATACAAAAATTAGCTGGGCATGGTGGCACAAGCCTGTAGTCCCAGCTACTCGGGAGGCTGAGACAGGAGAATTGCTTGAACCAGGGAGGTGGAGGTTGCAGTGAGCCGAGATTGTGACATTGCACTCCAGCCTGGTGACAAAGCAAGACTCTGTCTCAAAAAAAAAATTATTTATTAATAATTTCTTATTTCCTGTGTCCCACTTAATGTAATAGAACCTTTTTGACTAAAATTGAGTGTCTGTGTCTGAAATTATAGCATACTTTTTTTTTTTTTTTTTTTTTTTAAGTGGAGACAGGTCTTACTGTGTTGCCCAGGCTGGTCTCAAACTTCTGTCCTCAAGCAGTCCTCCCACCTCAACCTCCCAAAGTGCTGAGATTACAAGCATGTGCCACCAGCATATGGTTATAAGCTTTTTACATAAAACAATAATAGTGAAAGTTATGATCTACAGAAATTCAGTAACTACCATATAATCATATTAGTGTTTCATTACTATTGATTTAAAGCTTCATCAAAATTTGCCAGTTGGATGAAAGTTATTAGTAAGGTGAAAATGTCTTATTTAACAGGAGCATCTGTAAGCCCTTTTTTCAAATTTTTGAGGATATTTTAAATTAAGGGTAGTTTTGTTTTGTTATCCTGATAAGTGTTAAGGTAAAATTTCATCTTCAATTTCTAAACAGAAGCCTAAATTCTTAAGAATTGAAAGAAAACCCTTTGTCTTGCTTTTTTAAATAGCAGATAAAGAGATATGATCTGTAAAAAAATCTTGCCTTCATTTTGTAAATAGCAGCTCTCAAGGAGTGATGTCTAAAAGAAGCCGGAATGTCGTGATAGTTTGTCCTGCTCTCAAATTCTTTACAAATAAACAGCAAAAGACTTTAGTTGACTTAGTTGACTGGAGTGAGAGAGAGAGAGAGTGTGTGAGAGTGTGTGTGTGTGTGTTTCATTCTAACTTGAAACATAGGACATTAACAGCTTTAAAGCTCATTCAAATACCTTTTTTTTTTTTTTTTTTGGACGTAGGGTCTTGCTCTGTCTCAGGATCAAGTGCAGTGGCAAGATCATGGCTCACTGCAGCCTCTTAGCCTCCTTAGTACCTGGGACCACAGGCATTCACCACCATGCTCAGATAAATTTTAAATTATTTTTAGAGATGGGATCTCACTACATTGCCCAGACTGGTCTCAAACTCCTGAGCTCAAGTGATCCTCCTACCTCAGCCCTCAGAGTGCTGGGAGTAGGATATAAGCCCTTGTACTCAGCCCACATTCTTGGTAATACAAAACATAGGAATTTAAACACGTTTTGATAACAGCAAGGGATCTTAGCTTTTTTTATGTGAGTCTGAAAAGTACTATATTCAGTATGAAGTGTGAAAAAAGGAAAAAATGTGGGCAGGGTCAGGGTAGAGAACTTTTATTCTGAATTCCTAATACCCATAATATGTCACTTTAAATATGAATTTGAAGATGATTTTCCAAAAGAATATGATTTTAGTTAATTATTTAACTGATCCTGAACATATTTGTGTGTTTAATCTTTGAAGCCTCTTAGGATAGAGTCCCTGTGTTATCTTCGAGTCTTGGAAATCATAATTGTGCTTTGACTTCTGGGGAGGGTATTGAGTAAAAAGCAGCATACAAAGGAATAAGGTGGGAAGGAAGAATAAGAACGAGGACCCCAGATTTGCGATTTACCCACTCCAAGCCGAGAGAGAAAGCTGGGCGTCATTCTTGATGGGGCCCACCTCACCCCCACACCCAATTCATGGCCATGTTATGTCAGTTTCACGTTGAAGTATCTTGAATCCATCCACTTCTCACATCCTCACTGTACACCGTCACTTGCCTGGACTCCTGCCAAAGACCTGATTAATCCTTTCTTCCACCTCCTGCTGGGCTTGCTCCACTGGAAGTGGTGATCTGTTTGGGCTCACCATTGTACCCTTAGCTTAGCATCAAACAGTGCCTTGCTAAATGAATAGATTTGCATTAGTTATTAAGATAAATATCAGTGTGTCTCTGCTCTGCCTGAAATCCTTCTACAGTTTCCCATGGCATTTAGAATAAAATCTCCAATTCAGCTTCCTCTTGGGACCCTCTTCCCCATTGTGGTTTCCAGGCGCATGGGTTCCTTGCTGTTTCCCAAACATACCCAGCTCTTTCCTGCCTGAGGGCTTTGTGGCAGGTGGTTTCTCAGCTTTGAAAGTTGTCTGCTCCCACTCTGAGTCATGACTACTCATCTGTCAGAATTCAGGAATACCCTCTCCTGTCCTCTAACCTCAATCAAACAACCCTGTCACGTGCTGTCATGTGACTCTCTACACTTTTGGCTCAGACGCCACTGGTTTTACATCAGGGGCTGTCTCTGGCTATACTGCAGCCACAGCTTCCTGGCCCGGGACCATGGGTTTATTGCTTGAAGATACTGGACTGCAGATGCAAAGCCATATTATAGGGTGGCTTAAATATGTCACCTGCAGTACTAGGGACCCAGTTTCTGGCCCCAGGCCCATGAGATGAGAAATTGGGAGGTGACAGAACATGGTATGGGGCAGGGGAAAGAGAATCCTGTCTATGGCTCAGGTTTTTAACCTAGGCTACTGCTAGGTTTTACCATTTGCAAAAACATTAGAATGGAACTCTTAAAACTGACTTCATGTATCACCCACTTACTTGATCCAATATTAATTGGCCAATGTGATTATGCCAGTATTTTTAGTTCTATATACACACAATTTGAATCATGACTCAAGATTCTAATTAAGAAGAGAAACTCTTGTAGTTAAATAATAAATAGCTTTAATAGAGATTTTTTTTTTCTTGGAAGAAATTCTGAGTAAACATGGTTTGGGTCTTCTAGTCTGTTCATTTCTTAGGCCAATATTGAATGATAGAATTTTGGAGTGGAAATGGGCTGAGGAGGCTGAGTAATTAAACTGCCTCCGTTTGGAGATGAGCAGACAGAAGTGTGGTGGTTGGTGACATCCAAGGTCACATTAGGCTAGCGTGAAGTAAAGCTGGAATCCAACCAGACCTTCTGGATTCCAGAACAGTATATTCTCTCCTGCTTTATACCTCCATGTAAGTATTTAATTAGCATAAATTGAAACTCCAAGTCAGCAGTTTTTAGCACTGATGAACTCATTATTGTTCTGTGACCTTTTTTAAAGACAAATTTTATGTCATTCAGAGAGCCACATGACCCTGTTTGGCTGAAGTCATTGAGTCAAGCCAGACTCCACTGAGCCTTTGCAAAGGCAGTAAGTGAAGCGGCTAGTTGTGAGCCATCTACTAGTGAAAGGGAAATGAGATTATTTTAGAGGCCTAGTAACCCAGCTGTAGTGGACTTTAGAATGTTTTTACACTATTTATTTAAATATGGGTGTGTCTGATATTCGGCAAATTCATTTCAAGCCAAATGATATGTCACACTCAAGAGCTAGGATGGGCCCAGCTGGGAGGCTGCCCTAGTTTTCTGAGTGTGACCTGGCTCAATTCTCTCACTTCTGGCAGAGAACAGGCATTTCCCCTTCCTTTCCTCCCCCTGCCTGCTTCTCAACTCAGCTGAGAAGAGTGAGTGTTAAGTCTTACTGCGTCTCAGAGATTTTCCAGATGAAATGCAAAGTGAGATTAAAGGGAGAGCCCTGTTGCCCCCCCAGCTCTTTATGGTCTCTGGATCTCAAGGACAGCAACTCTCTATTTATTCCTGGGTTTTATTAGTGTTTCCAGTGTAACGGTGTCACTTCCTCTAAACAAGAAACAGATTCTTAAAATGCCAGCCTTTCATGCGTCATTTTGGATCAATCCTGGTTGGGGTGGAGCAGAGACAGACCTGGGCCCCCAAACAGCTCTGCCACTTGCTGCGTGCCGGTCACAGAGCGTTTGTGACTCAGTTTCCTTTTTGGTAAAATGGGACTGTTGCAAGCACTGATGTTGAGGTAATATTCATAGGATAGCGTCAGTAAGTGAGACTCAACGTTTTGTTAATATTAACTAGCTGAATGACTGGACGAGTCCCTTCACTTTAGGCGCTGTTTCCTTATCGGGAATACGAGGAAGTTGATCCCAAAGGCCTCTCCAGCCCTCTTCAGAGGACAGTCCCGTGGGTCCTCACTCTAAGGCACTCTTGAACATTGAGGACTTCGTCTTTCTTCCCCACACCCCTCCCATTCCCCATCTCTTAGTGGTGGTCCAATCCGCCCCGCCATCCCCTTCCCTCTCACTTCTCACATCTGTTTGGAAGCTGCAGATTGCTGAATTCCCAGGACTTTATTCCGCGCCCTTCGCCCTCGGCCCGGGCTTAGCGGCCGACCTATCTCAAGGGAGGCGCCCTCCGCGCTTGGATCCATCCTGGGGCGTCAGGGCCATGGATCTCGAGGTGGGAGACGGGAGGAGAGTGCAGACGTTCCGGCGCCACTCTCGGACCCGCCAGCTTTTCCAAACTTCTAGAGGAGCCTAAGCGCCCTCTCCGCCCGGCGGTGGGAGGCAGCCAGCAGTCCTGGGACCGCGCGGGGGTGGGTGGTCCTCGCCTCGCAGCTGGGGAAGAGCTAGCCTTGCACGCGCAGGTGCCCCGAAGGAGCCCAGGCCGCGCAGCACCTGGCTCCCCGACTCTGGAACTCCTCGGTCCCCATCAGGTCAGACCCACAAGGAGGCCCCAGAGCCGAACGGGGTATCCGCAGCGCCACGCCCTTGGGCGCCACCCTGCAGGCGTGGGCGGGCCCTGGACTGTCCCCGCTGGAGGCGGCGCACGGGGGGTGGGGATCCAGAAGTCATGAGATGCTAATGAGGTTTGAATTAGGCCCCGGCGGCTCCCCGCGCCCTTCGTAGAAGCCCACACTCTGCGGGACTCCAGGCGCACGCCGTGCTCCGCCCCGCATCCCCGACCGATCTCGGCGCTTCCGCCCCCACCCCGCCCTTCCACCAGCCCCAACTTGGTTGCCAGCCCGGCAGGAAGCGGCCCCCTTCCGGCCCCGGAGCAGCGGGTAAGTTGTCCAGCGGAGCCGGCTGTGCGCCCTGCGGCCGGGTGGGGTGAGGTGGGGCGGTTCCGGGGAAATGCGGCTTCGGGCGCTCGGGAACCACGGCTGGCAGGTCGGGCTGGTCTTCCCCAAGCCCAGCCCTGCTCAGCCGGCCTCCGGACTTTGCCGTCCGGAGTGTCCGGGACCGCCCTGTTCGCGGCGCGGTCCAGCTCCCTCTTCATCCTTTCAGACCGCTCCACCCCTCGTACAGCCTTTGTCCTGGCGTTTCTAGGCCGGGTCGCCCCTTTCTCCCCCTTTGCCGAGGTCTTCCTCCTCCACCCTCCACCCTAGAAAGAGCTTTGCCCTTCCGTCTTAAGATTCCGTCTGCCTTCGTCTGGGCAACCCGCGGCAGGAGGCTTTTATCTCCTGTCTCGGCAAGGCGGCTGGGAACCGAGGGGCAGCAGGAGGGCGGAGGGGGCTGAGCCCCAGGGACCTGCCCCTACTGCTGCCACTCACTCTCCCTAACACCGTCGTGGACACCCGCCTCCTCCATACCCTCTGATCCTTTACGGGCCCCGCGTGAGAAACCCCCTCGGGCACTCCTCAACTAGCGTGGGAGGGGGCGACAAAGCGAGACCTTGTCTCCGAAGATTCCTAGGAGAGTGCTCCCGGGCGAACAAGGGGCGGGGCGGGATGGGGTCCATCAGGGAGGGGGGAACCTGGGCGGATCGAACCCGGCTGCGGTAGACCCCCCAGCCCTCCCCACGGACCCTGGAGCAGGGCAAGTTCACAGGGGAAGTGTTTTGACCACAGTGCGTCAGAAATAGACCCAGGTCTCCGTTGCCCAGTCAGTTGCAACATCTTGCTGCTGCTTGTTGAGGTAGTTTGGCGATGGGAAGTGGAACCCACGCGGACAGAGGCTGTTTCTCTGTCAGGAGGCAAGTAGGAGTGCTGAGAAAAACTTTGCCCTTGCCAGGAGACACTTCCCATACCCAGCGTGGTACTGTGGCCATCGAGGGGCATCCAGCACAGGACGCGGTGTGGGAGGGGCAGGATATGTGCGCAGCAGCTGGGGTTGTGGGCATGAGATCTGTCCCTGCGTTGCAGGCAAAGGCGGACCTGTCCTCTCCACATCCAAGAAATCCCCCCACGCCCTGATTCCAAGGCCTAAGGAAGGCGGGCTAAGAATTCCTACCCCCACGGCTGGGAGATCCCTGGACAGGGAGGCTGAGCTGGAGGCTCCCCTCATGTCCTGTGTGCCCTCTGTGCCCAAGACTAGTGTTTTTCACTTCCAAATTTGGCACATTTCACTTGGAGTGAACGGAACAGCACCTATCTCTGGAGCAGATGCTGGCAGGGAAGTGGGCTGGGAGGGAGGAGCAGAGCCGATCAAGGGTGAATCCCGAGCTCCCTGGGGATACCAGCCTGCTCTCTTCGCCTCCCCTTCCGTTTTATTTCTTCTGTTCTCTAGCCTCTTCCTCTTCTTTTTCCACCTCTCCAGCCACTCGCCTATGCCCAGCTGCTGCCCTCCCCAGGAGCCCCAGAGAGGACTCCATGGCTTCACCCACGTCCACCAACCCGGCGCATGCCCACTTTGAGAGTTTCCTGCAGGCCCAGCTGTGCCAGGATGTGCTGAGCAGCTTCCAGGAGCTATGTGGAGCCCTGGGGCTGGAGCCTGGTGGGGGGCTGCCCCAGTACCACAAAATCAAGGACCAGCTCAACTACTGGAGCGCCAAGTCACTGTGGACCAAGCTGGACAAGCGAGCCAGCCAGCCTGTCTACCAGCAGGGCCGGGCCTGCACCAACACCAAGGTGGATAGGCGGTGCCTGGGATGGGGTGTGGAAAATGGGGGGAGCCAGAGGAGGGACAGGATGCCACACCCTCACTGCCCTGTGTGTTCACAGTGCCTGGTGGTGGGTGCCGGACCTTGTGGGCTACGGGCCGCTGTAGAGCTGGCACTGCTGGGGGCTCGTGTGGTGCTGGTGGAAAAGCGCACCAAGTTCTCTCGCCACAACGTGCTTCACCTCTGGCCCTTCACCATCCACGACCTGCGGGCACTTGGTGCTAAGAAGTTCTATGGGCGCTTCTGCACCGGCACCCTGGACCACATCAGTGAGTACCACCAGGTGGCCTGGAGGGGCAGGCGAGCCTGGGCCTAGAGGCAGGCCAGTAGGGAGCTGCTGAGCCAGCCAAGAGTCGAAGTGGACAAGATCCATATCAGCCAGGTGACCTAGAAGACTCATGTCCCCCATCTGTAAAGTGGGCTTTTGGGCAGACTGATCTCTAAGACCTTTTCCAGTCTGACCAGGCACACACTGGTACATGGAGAGGTTGTGCTGCCCTGGGGTCCCTGTTTCTAATGTCCTCTCCCTTCCAGGCATCCGGCAGCTCCAGCTGCTTCTGCTGAAGGTGGCATTGCTGCTGGGGGTGGAAATTCACTGGGGTGTCACTTTCACTGGTCTCCAGCCCCCTCCTAGAAAGGGTAAGTATTTCTGTGCTCCCTGGAATCTCCCCTCCGCCCCCCGCCAATCAAGAACTTGGCCCATCTGAAAAAGGGTGGGCCAGGAGACTCCTTTTTTTTTTTGAGACAGAGTTTTACTCTGTCGCCCACACTAGAGTGCAGTGGCAGGATCTCAGCCCACTTCAACTCTGCCACCCAGTTTCAAGCGATTCTCCTGCCTCAGCCTCCCAAGTAGCTGGGATTACAGGCATGGATAACCACGCCTAGCTAATTTTTGTATTTTTTAGTAGAAATGGGGTTTCGCCATGTTGGCCAGGCTGGTCTCAAACTCCTGACCTCAAGTGATCTGCCTGCCTCAGTCTCTCCCAAAGTGCTGGGATTACCGGTGTGTGCCACCGTGCCCAGTCAGGAGTCTCCTTTTCTAATAGTGTGGCCTTGGGCAAGCCACTCTGAGCCTCAGGTTGAGTGTCTGCAAAACAGGAATAACATTTCTTTCCTTACCTGCCTTCCATGGCTGCTGTGAAGGTGTAATCTGATAGATGATATGTCATTGCTTTCTAAACCAGACAGTCCTTTGCACATGTGTATTGATGATTTCACTGGCTTGTCCTGAGAATATAGGGGCTTTTACAACTTCTACACTTTTGTGCCTCTCGTAACCCCTGCCCCAGGGAGTGGCTGGTGTGCCCAGCTCCAACCCAACCCCCCTGCCCAGCTGGCCAGCTATGAATTTGACGTCCTTATCTCGGCTGCCGGAGGTAAATTTGTCCCTGAAGGTGAGTGATGACTTCCCTCCAAGAAGCCAGCATCTTGGGCACCTCCTGGGCCTTTCTAGGCTGTTATAACTCCCCCTCCTGTCATTGTTCCCCTATCACTACCTCTAGGCTTCAAGGTTCGAGAAATGCGAGGTAAACTGGCCATTGGCATCACAGCCAACTTTGTGAACGGACGCACCGTGGAGGAGACACAGGTGCCGGAGATCAGCGGTGTAGCCAGGATCTACAACCAGAGCTTCTTCCAGAGTCTGCTCAAAGCCACAGGTCAGGGACCCTCCTGCTGAATTTCCCCTCCTCCTGCCTGACTGTGGCCTGGCTCCTGCCTCTCCCTTCCAAACCTGTCTCAGTGCAAGGAATCCTACACTTTTCTGTTTCGTGGTCTCAGCAGCAAAGGAGAAGGAACCTGTCCCCTCAGTGATTAAGCAGGCACAGCCCTAGTTGACCACTCAGCATGAAAAGTCTTGGAATCTCTCACAGATTAACCTTGGTGTGGGAGTTTTGCTTTATGCTCCTTTATGATTAAATATAAAAATGATACAAATTGAAGACAAAAGTGGTACTTCAAGAAGATGCCCATGTTTACTTTGGCTTTGCACTGCCATGTGACCAGGCGGTGCAGGTCTCCCAAATGTCCCCCACCCCAACAAGCTTCCCTCTTTGCTCTAAGTCCTCAGGCCTCCTGGGTCTGGGACAGATGGTCCTTTGTGTCATCAGGACTCGAGGGGTTCTATGCGTGGGGCACTCACTGCCGTCTAAGCTGGGATCCCAGCTCCGAGGGTCAGGCCATGCATAATCAGGAGACATATCTCCTGTCCCCTGCCTGTACCCCCAGGTATTGATCTGGAGAACATTGTGTACTACAAAGATGATACCCACTACTTTGTGATGACAGCGAAGAAGCAGTGCCTGCTGCGGCTGGGGGTACTGCGCCAGGTGAGGCCCAGTCCTGGCCAGGAATGGCTGGGTGGTGAGCCCTGGGAGGCAGAGGCTAGCCTTGGACACAGCTGACACCTGGGTGTGGGGACCCTGTCCTTTCCTGCCTTTGTCCTGGCATTAAGTCCACCTCCTAAAAGTTCTTCTCGGAGGTGTGGTGGCTCACACCTGTAATCCCAACACTTTGGGAGGCCAAGGCAGGTGGATCACCTGAGGTCAGGAGTTCAAGACCAATCTGAAAAACAAGGTGAAACCCCATCTCTACTAAAAATACAAAAAGCCAGTTTTGGTGGTGGGCACCTGTAATCCCAGCTACTCGGGAGGCTGAGGCAGGAGAATTGCTTGAACCTGGGAGGCGGAGTTTGCAGTGAGCAAAGATCATGCCATTGCACTCCATCCTGGGAGACAAAGTGGAACTCTGTCTCAAAAAAAAAAAAGTCTCCCCTGGGATTTACAAGGCAACAGGAATCATATTCTGGGCTAAATACCTTATACCAGCCACAACATGTCAGCTCCATGAGGGCAGGCATTTTTTTCTCTGTCTGTTTCTTGCTGCTAACTCCCAATACGTGGAATGGTGCCGGATGTATAGTAAGCACTCAGTATGTATCTGCTGAATGAATGAACTAGTTGAGTGCCTACCATGTGCTAGGTACTGTATTGAGAGTTAAATTTGCATTCTCTCATCTCATTCTCATGAGTACCCTGATAAATTAGGCATGTTGTCTCTGAGTGATAGACAAACCAAAGCTCTTGAATTCGTGGCAAGTATATGACAGTAATGATATGGGCAGAACAGAGCCTGGGACACCCGGCAGCAGGGTGAGTGCTGAGGAGAGGGCTGTGAGAAGTCCAGGCCGCTGGAATTCTAGTCCCAGCTCAGCCTTCAACTCTGTGTCGTCTAGGGCAGCCCCTTCTTCTCTGGGGCCAGTATGTGCACCTTCTGCACTCAAATGGGCAGCACTGGCCCACTGACGCTTCCCTTAAAGATCTCTGCGGTTCTGCTCTGTTGACCATTCAGGACTGGCCGGATACTGATCGGCTGCTGGGCAATGCCAATGTCGTGCCTGAGGCCCTGCAGCGCTTTGCCAGGGCAGCTGCTGACTTTGCCACCCATGGCAAGCTTGGAAAACTAGAGTTTGCCCAGGACGCCCATGGGCAGCCTGATGTCTCCGCCTTTGACTTCACAAGCATGATGCGGGCAGAGAGTTCTGCTCGCGTGCAAGAGAAGCATGGCGCCCGCCTGTTGCTGGGACTGGTGGGGGACTGCCTGGTGGAGGTGAGGGATTCAGAAGACACAGGGGTTTCATGGTTAGGGTAGGGAGCTGCCCAGTAGGGGGGAGGGGATGAAAAAGGTTTGCCTGTGGAGGGGAGGAGCTAAGGGCCACCTGGTGCAGGGACAACCCCCTCTGCTGTGACCTTGGTGGGTATCTGGGCTTGAGATGCTCCTGTTGGATTCTCCCTGAGCTGCTTCCTGTTCCCTGCAGCCCTTCTGGCCCCTGGGCACTGGAGTGGCACGAGGCTTCCTGGCAGCCTTTGATGCAGCTTGGATGGTGAAGCGGTGGGCAGAGGGCACTGAGTGCCTAGAGGTGTTGGCTGAGCGGTGAGACCTGAGTTGACGGGGTGTGAGCAGGGCAGGGCATGTGACAAGGCTCAGAAAGAGGGGCAGGGGCGCTGGGTGAATAGATGGAGGCATAGGCAAAAGAGAAGAAAAGGCCTGGCAGTTCCTGAGGGGTGGGTGCTGACAGGTACCCTCCCATTCATGCCCCTGCCCCTAACCCTCACTCCCTCAGTGAGAGCCTGTACCAGCTTCTGTCACAGACATCCCCAGAAAACATGCATCGCAATGTGGCCCAGTATGGGCTGGACCCAGCCACCCGCTACCCCAACCTGAACCTCCGGGCAGTGACCCCCAATCAGGTCAGACTCCCAGCATCCCCACCAGGCTTCCCAAGCCAACCCCCTTCCCCCAGGCCAGGCCCTCCCTGCCTAGTCACCGCCCTTTGGGGTCAGTCCTACTCCCTGCAGGCCCTTACCTCTAGACCGAGGGGCTGGGTGGCCAGCCTGCCTCGACACCTCAGCTGGGCTGCCTTAGGTACGAGACCTATACGACGTGCTAGCCAAGGAGCCTGTGCAGAGGAACAGCGACAAGACAGATGCAGGGATTCCAACCACCGGTAAGCAGGCCTTCCTCCCGGGGGTGACCAAAATATGTACCACCCATTGAGGTCCAGGTGGACCCTCAGAACAGCTGCAGCCTCAGGACAGGAGCAGTGTGCCGGAGCACTCGTTGGCTGGTGGGTTGGCTGGGGGCCTGCTGGAGGAACAGAGAGGCAGCAGTGTGCATGCAGGCAGCAGCTGACTGCCAGTCTGAGCGGAAGCGCTTCAGTGTTTTAACCTCCGCTACAGCTGCAGCAGTGCTGGCAACCTGCCCTCCCCCAGTTGACAGTCTTCAGCCCACTATGTGGCCAGCTGCGATTTCACTTCGTTCATTCCTCTATTTTATTCCAAAAAGAGATTATAAAAAAGAACAAAAACAATTGGGATGAAGGAGGGCTGCTGACAGTGAGCTTTAGGCTGGTGCCCCAGTAAAGGTGGGTCCCTGATTCCTTTCCTACACACAACCCCCATACCTGGCAGCTGGGCTCCGTGTGCCAGGGAAGGGGCAGAGGGGCCTTGGGCACAGCACAGCCTTCTCCCCTAGGGTCAGCAGGCACCCAGGAGGAGCTGCTACGTTGGTGCCAGGAGCAGACAGCTGGGTACCCAGGAGTCCACGTCACCGATTTGTCATCCTCCTGGGCTGACGGGCTAGCTCTGTGTGCCCTGGTGCACCGGCTGCAGCCTGGCCTGCTGTGAGTCCCTGGCAGACCCATTCTCATGATCTCTGTGTAGGAGTTAGCACATCCTGTTGAGTCCTAGAGACAGTATTCTTCCCTACACCTGCCGACAGTCTTGTGAGACTCTAATGCATTCAGATAGGGGAGAGCTTTGTGAATGGCACAGGCCCTCAAAGTCAGAAGCAGCATCACTGGGTTGGGCACTGGGTAGCAGAGACTACACACCTACCTTCATGCCTTCTTGCACCCCAGCCGCTGCTTGCTGGCCCTCCCCTTCTGCTGGTCCTCCTCCCCTTAGTGGGGCTAGGTTTTTGTCTCTAGTTGGCTTTTCTCCCTGACACCCCACAGGGAACCCTCAGAGCTGCAGGGGCTGGAGGCTCTGGAAGCAACTGCTTGGGCGCTAAAGATGGCAGAGCATGAGCTGGGCATCACGCCGGTGGTGTCTGCACAGGCTGTGGTGGCAGGGAGCGACCCACTGGGTCTCATTGCCTACCTCAGCCACTTCCACAGTGCCTTCAAGAGCACGCCCCACAGGCCAAGTAACCTGGAGGGAAGGCGGGCAGGATGTGGGGGATGGGAGGTGGGAGGGATGGGGAAGTGTGTGTTGCAGAGAGCCAGAAGACACCCTCTGAGGGCCAGCCTAGGAGAGGTGTCCTTCAGGGTTGGAGAGTGCTGTCTGTTCTAGGGTACAGCATTGGCACCCCCATGGACACTGATGCCCTGGCTCTCCCCACAGGCCCTGTCAGCCAGGCCTCCCCAGGGACCTCCAGTGCTGTATTATTCCTTGGCAAACTTCAAAGGACCCTGCAGCGATCCCGGGCCAAGGTGGAGAGTCTAGGCGGGGTTGGAACTGGTCAGGGGTACCCAGTGGAGATCCTGGGGTGATGGTGAGGACATTCAGAAAGTAGGGAGGATGGGGGGCTCAAAACATCACACCCAGAGCTGTTAGGACTTCTTGCAGGAAAATGCGGAGGATGTTGGTGGCAAGAAGCTGCGCTTGGAGGTAATTCAGGCAGGGGTGGGTCGGTCTCTTACACTGAGGTTTTATCCCTTTTCCCGGTTCTGTCTTCCCTCTGCCCATCTCATGTCTTGCTCCCCACCTCAGGTCCTATAACCCCCTGATCCAGCCTCCCTGCCTAGTCTCACTCCCCTTCCCCTCAGCCCCTCCTGTTCATCTGTACGCGTCCCCTCCCAGCTGGCCCTGCCCCTCTAGCCCCCTGGCCTGAGCACATACCTCCTTAGATGGAGGCTGAGACCCCAAGCACTGAGGCGCCACCTGACCCAGAGCCTGGTGTACCCCTGACACCTCCATCCCAACACCACGAGGTGAGAGCCAGGGCCTCGTGTGCAGGCAGAAGCCTGGGGAGAGCAGGGCAGGGGTGTTTCATGGGAGGGAAAGAACTTTGCAGCTGGTCTTGGCTCCCCCTGACCCCATGTCCTAGGGGTCCATGCAGGCCGGTGCCGAGGACCTGTGTGCACTTTGTGGGGAACACCTCTACGTCCTGGAACGCGTCTATGTCAACGGCCATTTCTTCCACCGGAGCTGCTTCCGCTGCCATACCTGTGAAGCCACACTGTGGCCAGGTGGCTACGGGCAGCACCCAGGAGATGGTGAGTGGGCCTGAGAGACCTCCACAGAGACTTTGGGCCTGGCCCTGCCTGGGGGACAAAGAGTCTGAGGTAGAGGGGCACAGGGTGAAAACAGGCTCAAGATGGCACTTTCTTCTCCCAAGCTCAGGGTCTTCTCTTTCCCCTCCAAAGCTCCAGATGTGTGGTTCTAAGAACAGGAGGCTGGCAGAAATTCACCTGCAAATGTGCCTTGTTTTCCCCACCTTCCTTTGTAAACGTATTTTGTGTCTGGGCGCCGGGCTGCCCACACCAGATGCCTCCTCCCCTCTCCATTCTTTCCAGGACATTTCTACTGCCTCCAGCACCTGCCCCAGCCAGACCACGAGAAGGAAGGCAGTGACGGAGGCCCTGAGAGCCTGGTAAAAATTGCGAAGGCGTGTGTATGTGTGCCGGGGCAGGGGAAGAGGAGTGCCTTGCTGGGGGTAACTGAATGTCTTCCTCTACTAGGATGTAAGCTCTGTGAAGGCGGGGATGCAGGTCTTCTTACACTTCTTGCTCTCTCAAGTGTCTAGAACACAGTCAGGCACTGTTTGTAAATGGTGTTAAGTGAATGAATGCCAAGGCTCACCTTTGCTCCAAAGGGGTGTCCTCCCCCTACCCTGGCAGGTCACTGACTGCCCCACATGGTGGTTTTTCCAGGAGCTCCCCACACCAAGTGAGAATAGCATGCCCCCAGGCCTCTCAACTCCCACAGCCTCACAGGAGGGGGCCAGTCCTGTTCCAGGTCTCAGCCAGCCCAGCCGTCGGCGGATCCGCCTCTCCAGCCTGGAACGCCAGCGGCTGTCCTCCCTTAACATTACCCCTGACTCGGAAATGGAGCCTCCACCCAAGCCCCCCCGCAGCTGCTCCACCTTGGCCCGCCAGGCCCTGGAGAGCAGCTTTGTGGGTTGGGGCCTGCCAGTCCAGAGCCCTCAAGGTAACTGCCATCCCCGCAGATGTGCTGACCCAGGGTGGGACGGGGTGGGAGCATTGGCTTCCTGCAGAGGAATTCTGGGGAAGACAGAGGGAGGATGTGGGGATCCCACATCCTCCCAGGCCATGGCAGCCTCTCCTCTGCTCCATTCTTCTCAGTTCCTCCCATGCCCCCCACACACATTCAAGTCTTTACCAGACTCGCAGGCCTCCGTCACCACCATGCTCTTTGTTGCCTGACTGGGGCAGGTGTTGGAGGCAGTCGAACTTCTTAGTTCTTCTTATTCTCAGTTCTTGTGGCCATGGAGAAGGAGGAAGAAGAGTGTCCCTCCTCCAGTGAAGAGGAAGTGGAAGAAGAAGATGTGCCTTTGGACTCAGACGTGGAGGTGAGTGGGCCAGCATGCATCCATGAAACGCTCTCCAGCCCACCACAGGAGAAACCTGCACCATGCTCCGTCCTCTGCACCTTCTCTCGGAATGTCTTCTCACTCTAGGCCTCCACCTTTTCTACCAGAGCTTCCCCCACTTTCAGTGCAGGTTCTTTTCTGCCTTTCCAAACAGCACTCCTATCCACCAGGGGGCCCAGGCCTTCTCCCTGACTGCCTGTCCCTCCCATAGGCCCTGCTGACCTTGGCCAAGACCTCAGGCACCATGAAGAACTACCCAACGTGGCGTCGGACTCTGCTGCGCCACGTGAAGGAGGAGCAGATGAAGAGGTTCCGCAAGGCCCAGGTGCCCAGGGGTTCCCAAAGTTCTGATGGGGTCAGAGTTCTGAGACTGAGATCAGAGCTCCTTCAGCGCTCTGTTCCGGAGCAACCCAGAGACTCCTGGGTATCCTGTCTTGTACCCCTCAGGCCATCCAACGGCGACTACATGAGATCGAGGCTGCCCTGAGGGAGCTAGAGGCCGAGGGTGTGAAGCTGGAGCTGGCCCTGAGGCGCCAGAGCAGTGAGTGACAAGCTAGGACACCCCTCTGCCTCCTGGCACTGTATTCAGCCAGGCTCCAGCCCATAGTCCCAACGGCTGCACCACACAGCTGACACACACCTGTAACCCTGATCTCCTGACATCCCTGAGCCTATGACTCCTGTGGCGCTGGCTGGAAGCCTCCTTACCACTCCACCCATCTTCCTTCTTACTAGGTTCCCCAGAAAAGCAAAAGGAACTATGGGTAGGACAGCTGCTACAGCTCGTTCAGAAGAAAAACAGCCTAGTGGCTGAGGAGGCCGAGCTCATGATCACGTAAGGGGAAGGGGATGGTGACAGTGGCCCATGGGCCAGGCTCCAGCCCCTCAGGCACCCTAGAGAGCTCTGCTTCTACAATCCTTGACTTCCACAGGGTACAGGAGTTGAACCTGGAGGAGAAACAGTGGCAGCTAGACCAGGAGCTACGAGGCTACATGAACCGGGAAGGTAGGTGGGATGTGGGAAGAGGCAGACGCATCCCAGGGCTATGTTGCGCAAGCCTCGTGATCTCAGATACTGACCAAGCAGCATGGTCCTGTAGTCTGTGTACCTCTGAGACAATTCAGGAGGAGGGGACGCCAAAGCCCCCTTCTCCCTTCAGTTCAATCAGAGCTACACAGTTGGCTTTTACACAAGATCTCCTTCAAAAAACTGCTGCTGCTCAGTAGTGCTAGAAAAGCACTGGTGTTAGCAACCCTCCTAATTTTGCCACTTAGGAAACAAAGCCCAGGTTGTAGAAATCACATAGAGGCTGGACCCGGTGGCTCACACCTGTAATCCCAGCACTTTGGGAAGCTGAGGCGGGCGGATCATGAGGTCAAAAGATCAAGACCATCCTGGCCAACACAGTGAAACCCCATCTCTACTAAAATATAAAAATTAGCTGGGCGTGGTGGCACATGTCTGTAGTCCCAGCTACTCGGGAGGCTGAGGCAGGAGAATTGCTTGAACCAGGGAGACGGGGGTTGTAGTGAGCCGAGATTGCGCCATTGCACTCCAGCCTGGCGTGCTGTGCCTGGCGACCAAGTGAGACTCTATCTCAAAAAAAAGAAAAAGAAAAATCACATAGGCTGGGATTAGGTTGTGGCTCTCCTGCCTCCCCGCCCAGTTCCCTGTTCTTTAAGCTTTGTCTCCTCCTTTCAGAAACCCTAAAGACAGCTGCTGATCAGCAGGCCGAAGACCAGGTCCTGAGGAAGCTAGTGGATGTGATCAACCAGAGAGATGCCCTCATCCGCCTCCAGGAGGATCGCAGGCTCAGTGAGCTGGCCTTAGGGACAGGGGCCCAGGGCTAGAAGAGGGTGGGCTGTCTGCCTTGGTTTCCACAAGGAAAACACCTCACCCCTACACAGTGCCACCCCTGTTCATCTGGGCTGCCTGGCAGAGAGCCTTGCTGTTTATAATTAAAATGTTTCTGCCACAAACACTGCCTCAGGTGGGAGGTGGGGGCATATATGGGGACAGCAGATGTGTAGGAGCCTTCAGGTCTGTAGTGTGACAGTCATGCTGACCCCTGGCTCCCACCATTGCCTCGAGGAAAAAGGCAGAGCCACTAAGTGCCAAGCTTTATTGCTCTTTATTGTTCCGCTCCTGCTGTCCCAGAAGTAGGGCTGGCTGAGGCCCTGGGCCCAGATCCTGGGACTCCCTTGCCCTTCCTAGAACATGCTGGAGCTCAGCCTGGGCCCTATATAAGCCATTGGCCTCCTGCACATGGAAAAGGTAGAATGCACCTGCCCACAGCACCAGTCCTACACTGGGGGTCCAGAGCAGTATGGCAGCTTCCCTGGCCCCTCCTCCAGCCGCCAGGACACACAGCAATGCCAGGAAAAGCAGCCCCAGGCCAATCACATAGCTAGCGAAGGCAGCCCACCAGCGAGCCTGAGCCATGCCCAGACCCAGCTCCGTCCACGCCTCCCTTAGCACACTCATCAAGGGCAACCTCTCTGCTGGTCCTAGAACAGGGCAGGGCAGTAGGGCAGGAGAGAGTCAGAGTGGAAGGGCTGCTTCAAGTGGGGAAAGGGCCACGGGAAAGGGTAGGGGTGACTCACCATGGGTAGAGCCGGGGTTCTGCTGTGGGGGGCTTTGCTTCACACACAGAGTAGCCATCAGGGCTTCATGATCAGAGAGGGGGGTGCCACTGTGAGGGTCGTAGCCTGTAGTGGTTTCAAGACTCTTACAGGAGATGTAAAACCCAGAAACTGCCTAGGAAAAGTAAGGGCCAGAGAGAAGCTTATATATGAGGGCCTCTTCCCAGAGAAACAGCTCCTGGCTACCCCACTTTCCAACCATCAGTAGTCCAAACTAGACTAGCTGAGCAAAGGATCTATATAGGCTGGTGGTAGACAGAGACACACAGCGGATGAAGGCATGTTGGGGGAGGAGCCTGGCCTTGTAAAGCACGTAGTCAATACGGATGCCAAAGGGAAACGGCTTTAGCTCCTGCTGGTTGACGTAGCAGTTCTTGGGCACCATTGTGCTGCCTTCTTCAGAACCCTAAGAGAATCATTGGCTCATGGTAGGATGTGGGGGAAGGAGGAGGGAGAGAAGCTGGAGATATGGGTGGGGAAATAATAGGCAAATCCTCACCTTGAAGTCCTGAGTCTCAAGGTAGGCATCACGAAGCCCTATCCACTCCTTCAGCAGGCAGCAGCCCAGGTCTTCAGGGTGCATGTTGAGGTCTCCACACAACAGAACCACGTCTGCCTTCTTGGATGTGTGGCTGGGGGAACCAGGCTGGTGAGGCAGGAGTTCTTCCCTCACCAGCTCTTCCCTGTGAGTGAGGCCTTGTTCACCCTCAGCCCACTGGGTCCCATCCCACTTCCCCTTTCAAGCTCAGGCTCACACACTGGATGAACTGGGCCAGTTCCCAAGCTTGGGCCACACGATGCGCTAGGTAGATGTCCTTTCGTCGATTGTATTCGGCATGGAGCTGAGCAAGACAGAAGAGATCACAGCAGGTAAGAGTGAGGGTCCCAGGAGTATGTCTGAATCAAGCCTATATCTGACACTCGCAGAGTGTTTGGTATAGAATGGATACAACTTGCCCAATGCTTCCTTATAAGGTCTTGCTCCCACACCTCACCCCCAGGCATTAGAGCTAGAGGAGTACCGTCTCAGCGTCCCAGGACAGGGCTGCATGTCCCAACCCTAGGCACTGCCAGCTTCACTCACATGGGTCACATAGGCGTTGAGCACCACACCGCTTAGATGGAGCACCAGCAGCCCCACAGCCTTCCCACTGAACCAGTCACCGTGATGGATCTGCAGGCAGAAGGAGGCGGAAACTCAGGGCACCACCACCCCCTTTCTGCCCATCCCCTGCAGCTCTCTCTCAGAAGGCTGCCTCCTGTAGCTTCTATTACTGGAGGTGGGGAAGGGAGGTGGAAGAGGTCCGAGGTCTGGCTTACCATGTAGGGGTAGCCATTGAGAGTGTAGACGTGCTGGGTGAGCTCCTGGATTGGGTGTTTGGAGAAGACACAGAGGCCACTGCCAATGATGCCGCTGAAAGCCAAGCCCTGCTTAATAACCAGAAGAACAGGGAGAGACACCCAGCCCTCCTCCCCTCCCTTGCCTATCAGCTCTGATCAGCTATTTTTTCTTTCTCTACTGCTGGGACTAGCCCTAGAACAAAGGCAACAACCTTGGGAGGAGTTTAAGGCAGCCAGATAACAAAGCTGAAATGGGCTTAAGTTATAGGACCTTCTTGGTTCACCCTTCTCTCACACCCAGAGGGAGAGGAGGCTGGAGGAGAGAGTGTGGGATGCAGGCAGGATAGGGAAAGGCTGGCAGAGCCGAGAGCCTCCTGGGCTGAGAACAGGCTTCACGCCAGGGGGCTTCTCACCTGCGGAAGTGGTGTGCAGCTGGGTAGGTAGGCGACAGCTTCTGTCTCAGGTACTGGAAGTCCTGCTCACTCCACACCTGAGGGAAGGTGTGAGGATGCCTGCTTGGCCTTTCCCCAGAGGGACTGTCTGCCCCCAGGTGCCCTCCTCCCAGCCTGGGTTCTGCGCGGTGCTGCACAGCCTCACCTCCTCCAGTAGAGCCAGGTCGAAGCTCTCCTTGTTCAGAAAGTCTCCCAGGCGTTTCATGCGGTCGGCCCGGTGTTTGCTCAAGTAGGGAATGCCCCTAAGGAAGGAAAGAGCAGGGCAGGGGAGGTGACTGCTGGGACCACGGGGGCTGGGGCCAGATGCGGACTATGGAGGTTCGGGTTCCCCCTACACCCTGAGATCGTGGGGTGGGATGGGGCCGTGGACGGGCGGTGAGGAAGGCTGCATGGGTGCGAGCCGAAGGGGCCCCCAGATCGCACTCCGCGGACGCGCTCACCAGCAGTTGAGGTTGAAGATCCGCAGTCGCAGGGAGAAGTTGGGCTTCATGGCGGGGGCGCTGCAGGGGCGCGAGGCGGCTAGAGCTCCCTGGCGACGGCCGCGGGGGGGACGGGGGCGGCCGCTGGCTCCTCCTCCCCGGGCCGTTCCTTCCTCGCTGGCGGCGCGCACAGGTGGGCACCAAGCCTGTGCAGCTTAGGCCCCCGCGTTCCCCAGGCAACCGGCCTGCTCGTCCCGATCCGGCCGGCCGCCAACCCGGAAAGGCAATCCGCTGCCGAAATCCGGGCGCCCAGGCTTGGCGAGGGCCGCGCGCGAGGACCCTGAGTGTCCCAAGAGCGCCCCCGGGCTGACGGCTGCCGGTTACTTTTCCGCTGAGCTCGTCCCGGGCCGCCCAGCAACAGGCGCAAAGTTGAGGAAAGGCCCAGCGGCCGCCGGCCGCCCTCGGCCCCGCCCTCGGCCCCGCCCCCTGCGAGCGGCAGGGGCGAGGCCGTGCGGTTGCCTGAACGACGCGCAGTGTTTGTGCTCCTGGGGCGTCCCCGCGCTCGGCCATGGCAAGTCCGCAGCCCTGTCGGCCCCAGCACGGCCGCTGCGGCTCGCTCCCGCTACCCGAGCGGCCGTTGCAGGTGAAGGTGGTGGGGCTCTTCAGCTGCCCCAACTTTCAGATTGCGAAGAGCGCTGCTGAGGTAACCGCAGAGAAACCTCTGTCGCGGGCGGCCCTCCCAGCTCCCCGCTCTCGGCCCCGAGGACTGCGGGCGCAGCGCCTCCTCGAGGCGGCGGGGGTAGAGGCTTCACGGGCGGAGGAATGGGCTGGCGTGTCCGGGCTGGGCGGACTCCGTCTGGAGGAGCCAGGGGGCGAGTGTAGGGGGCAAGTTAGGGTCCGGGGGCGGGCGTTCGACTTTGCGACCTTTAAAGGGAAAACCGAGCGAAGGAAGGGTTCTGAACCGTGCTGGGAAATAAGGTAATCCCCTCCAACACACACACACACACACACACACACACACTGATTTTATTCCACGTCGATTTTTTATTGAATTATAGATTATAAAATTTATGGAAAATGATTACTGTATAACTAGCAGAGTTTACAGCCCCCCTCCTTCCCCAAGCGATTTTTGTAAACTGTTCCTTCGGGGAGGAATTCTCTGAATTCTCTAGAGCCGTTACTGCATTCCAATTGAACTAGATGCTTCATGGATTTCTTAATAAATAGTTCACAAGTGCTTTGGAAAACCGTTTTTTTGTAAACACTCAGGATGGTATTAAAGGAAAAGCTCTTGAGGAAAGTGGAAGAATTTGGCCAGATCAGCCATGCTGCAGCACACTTACAACCTGAAATGCAGCAGAAATGTAGATATGTATGAAATGTCAGAATGTAGAATTCAGCCCTTCTTATAGGGTTTGCGCCAGAGATGCTGCCCCTGCCAAGCTTCTCACCAAACCTCAACTTGTCCCCACGACCATGCCTTAATGTTTGTAACTCATGAAATATCCAGGTGGATACTTGACAACAAAATGTTCCCAAATAGAAGACATTTTGGGCGTGGTGACTCGCGCCTGTAATCCCAGCACTTTGGGAGGCAGAGGCGGAGTTCGAGACCAGCTTGGCCAACGTGGTGAAACGCCGTCTCGACTAAAATTGCAAAAAATCAGCCGGACATGGTGGCGGGCATTTGTAATCCCAGCTGCTCAGGAGTCTGAGGCACAAGAATGGCTTGAACCCGGTGGGCGCAGTTTACAGTGAGCTGAGATCATGCCATTGCACTCCAGTCTGGGTGACAGAGCCAGACAGACCCTACCTGTCTCAAAATAAATAAATAAATAATAAAAAGAAAACAAGTGATCAGAAGTCTGTGAAAATAATACATGGATCATCAAAAGTAGAAATTGTGGTCTGTGTTGCTTGGGCAGATGGGATCAGCAACCTTTTATTACCAAAGTTAATGGCCATAAAGTTAATTACAAACTTAATGTATTTAATGAGTTTCAGAGACTTTTTTTCTCGTTCTTCCTTGCTTTTTTTCTGAAGGCACATATTTTCTTTGACGACTCCACATTGTCATGAAAATGTTGGCGAGTTTTTTTCTGTAAAGTCCAGGCAGTAAATATATTAGGCCTTCTGGGCAATAGGGTCTCAGTCACACCTATTTAGCTTTGTCCTGTGTTTCAAAAGCAGACACAGGCGTGGAAATGAATGACAGCATTCCAGTAAAACTTTATTATGGACACAAAATTTAACTTGCATATAATTTTCACATAACATGAAATACAATTATTTTGATTTTTTAAAACTGTTTACAAATCTAAAAATTATTCCTCTCCAGCCCCGCTATAGAAGACACTAGGTTGAGAAAACAATATCTTTATTATCTTAATAATGTCAGTTTTCCCTTTCTTAAACTTTTACCTACTGTAGTATATTCCAATATGAAAATTCAGCTAGTTTTTTTTTTTTTTTTTTTTTTTTTTT